>NW_017731820.1:645039-711630 GCF_001890085.2 Hipposideros armiger | reverse complement strand
GAGAGAGAGAGAGAGAGAGAGAGAGAGAGAGAGAGAGAGAGAAGGAAGGCTGGTATTTTCCGAGCTGATTTTCTGAGCACTTTCAAAAATTACCACCTCATACCCCTATTTCTGATAACTACTTCAAACAGGTAACCATTGTAGCTTTTTGTTGAAGTACAGCTCTCACTATGTGATACAAAAACAACTAAAAATAATGAATAATTCAAGCCATGAATTGATTATTTTAATCATTTGGTGGGAATTTCTTTGCACAGAATTAAGGTTTGGACTTGACTCTGTGTTGGCCCTTTTTTGGGTCCTGACAGCTTTCTGTGCGACACTGCCATCTACAAATCCATCTGAAACTTTGGTTGCTCCTCTAGCCATTTCCTATGACCCGCACCTGCCTGAGCCTGAATCGCCCATGTCACACTGAGCTGCCATTCGACTCCGGGGACCACTATCACCCCAGGTGCGGGAGAGACCTTCTCCCAGTGCAGCTGTGCACACGCTTGGCAGTCCTGTTTTCATCATTTAATACCTGAGTGAAAGCCCCCCACACTCAGGCATTCAGCCGCCGTTATGCGACCGTCCTTATAATCAGATCTGCTCTTCTGCCCTGCACTCAGCTGCCTGTCCATCAACCCCTGCAGCTTTCCTGTGCTTTCTGAAATCCATAACACACTCTAAAATCCTTCCTCAACCCCGAATCTTCGCTCTGGCTCTGTGTCCCAACCTCACTCCCCAGGCTGCTGCGCCCCTGAATGCTTCTCCCTTCCCTGGTGACTTAGGTTTGTTGGGGGGACTGAGGCCTGATGCTGTGCTGCCACATCCCTACTCCTGGGCTCCCTCGTATAAAGCCTGCCCTTACGATGCTCACGCCCCCTGGCAGAGCGCCCTCCCTGCCGTCTCCCTGCTGCCACCCCTCGCCTCGCCCAGCTCCTGCTCACCGATTAAAGCCCCTGGGTCCGGTTGGACCTGTCCGTCCTGTAGCACACAGACCACTCATCTAAGAATTCGGTCTCCAGTGCTATGGCTCCTTGTTTTTAACAGCCCTTCCCTGTCCACTTCAGCTGCTTACCCCATCTTACATCTTTCCATCCTCATTCCATCCCGTTGTCATGGTATGTTCTTCATCTCCCAAATCTGGAGTTCAGGCCTCTCCCGCCTCGGGTTTAGGTTTGGAGGCACCATGTCCCTCAGTGTCTGAGGTTCCTGGTCCTGCTCTTTGTCGTCTGATTTGGCCTCTCAGCGACCCTGGTCTCCTTCCCTCCTGAGCCGATGTTATCTCTCGGCTGCACTCCCTCTAGAGGCTTCTGAGCTCCTGTTACCGCTCTGCCTGTTGAAACACCATGTCTTGTCTAGTTCAACATCAGAGTGTCTCAAAGGTGAGTTTAGGGACTCTCCTTGCTCGAGTTTCTTTCCCTAGGTGACAAGTCACTCACATCCAGAGCTCTGTCAACGACACACAGATGACCCCAGAATGCGGACATGCCACCAAGACCTGCTCTGAGTTCCAGGTGGACGTGTACGATTGTCTCCTTGCTCTCTGCATCGCACTGTATCAGAGGCACATCCAACTTGGTGTTTTCAAGCCCAAAATCATGGTGAAAGGAAACTTGGGAGGTGCAGCTTTAAGTTTTGCAATGATTGTGCATAATTGGAATATTCTACATGTGATTTCTCCTTTCCACTCACAGCATATTATGAGGGGTAAACCATGGGTCTGCTCCAGTAAGGGAAACTTTACATGTACTACAAAAGAAAAAGAATACGACAGCTCCTTAGATTTCATAATATAGTCATCCCTTTGGGGAACACTGGCGAATCCAAGCGCACTTCTCCCGCCATGAGACCAGTCCCTCCAGGCTCCCCTCACACCCCTGGGGTCTCCTTGCAGCTAGAGTGCCACCTCCCACTAACCTGTCAGTGACCAGTGGGCCGACCATCGCTTCTGCCCCACAATTTAGTTCCACAGACAATAATCTCAGCTGTTCTCACTTGGCATTCATATCAAATAATTATTCCAGAATACACACCCTGAGAAACCATGTTATACGTTTGTTTCTTGGTTGTAATTGTATTTACCTCAAAACATTCTCTGAGTGTCTCAAGCAGATGAAGACTATCGCATGACGACATTTATTTCTTCAGCAAAGAATCTATCTTCTCTTAATTCCAAATTGTGGCTACCATATTAGAAAAACGTTATAGGGCCACCTGTCTGTGCTTAGGTGGCACTGAATGAAGTATTAAATATACGTTTTCCGTGGCATAGTAATCAAAAGGCGGTAACATAATTTTGAAAACTAAATACGTTGGTGAGTTTGGAGATAGAATGGGGACTTTATGCTGAAGCATGCCTCAGGTGAATGTTTTTCTGCAGTTCCTATTATCTTCAAATTTCTTTAAAATATCTAATCTCATCAAATGGCAAAAGGTCTCTGAAAGAGTAAATTGGAACAATGGAAGAATAAACTAAAGGGATTAAGTAGGAAGAAAAAGATAAATGTGTATGTATAAATATGCTCTATAATAGAGATGGGATTAGATCCACAAATATTTGTTACATCAGAATAAAAATGTATTATTTAAAACACTGCCTACAGAGCAAAGGGATGCACTAACAGAAAATTGCTGGAAGTAAACAAGGCGTCGATGCACATTACTGCTGGGAGAAAAAGATGGGTTATAAGCACGTGTGCCGCCATTCCCATCACCACTTTGAGTTAAGTCATAAAAAGCCCTTATAATGCAAATATTAAACTGTGAGGGAAAACACGTTAGGCCATGATTAACCATTCATGCCTTGGTGTGGATTAGAGTATCAGTTTTCTTCCAGTCACTTCCGAAGACCTTGAAAAAATATTGGAATTCACTGAAGTAAGCTGGAGAAGATGGCGGGCAGAGGCCGTGCACAAGCCCCTGCGCTACAGGCTGGCTGTCTCTGGCAGGCAGAGGTCATGAGGAGGCTGGCCCTGGAGGCAAGGGTTGCTGGGAAGCAGGTCCCCAGGATTACTTTGTTCAGGGCCATTCCTTAGAGACGCCATTTACACGGAGGTGAGGGGGGACCTCTTCAGGAATTTAGAATGACAAACCTTCCAGCATTTGTCATTCTAAATTATTCTTTAAATGACCATCTTTCATTTCCACATAAAGGGCAACACAACCTTATTTTTTCTCTACTTTAGACATTTCTATTCCAATTTTTTAAAATTTATGCTGTCCTTAAAGAGATATATGCAGGTTTATGTGTTCCAAATATGATGCTTTTTAGACATAAAGAAGGTACATTTTTTTCCTTCTCCTCCTCCATAAATTCCCCAAAGTACAGAAAGCAAATTTGTATTTGGGCTTGACATGGTATATTCTAACATACACCAACAACTCATGCATTATAAAGTCATTATAAAATAATACTTAAGAATAGTGCAGAATCACTCTTAACATGAGATGTTTAAAATGTGAAGAGATCAAATATAAAAGTCAGAATGCCCTGTCTTTTTTTTTAAGACATGTATTTTATTCAGAAATGACCTTTCAAAGAGAAATAAAAAGAATAAAATATTTTACAGAAAGAATATTATAAGCATCAGTAAAAAGAGAAAACTCAACAGTTAGAAGCAAAACATCATGAAGACTCATTAAAGAAATAAGAAAGATGACTAAAGTAGAGAAAAACATCAAGAAAAAAGGTGAAAATCCCATTGCTTAGATGATATTAAAAGGAAGAAGTGGTAATTAAGGATAAGTCTGCTCTACATTATCCTAAAATAAAAGGATTTTTTTCAAGCTTTTAGCACCCTGTCTCATTATCTCTTGAATTTAAGGTAGCAATATTTATTTCAATAAACAATAATTTAAAATATTATCCTTCAAGGTATTTCTTCCAGTGGTTTTCTCTCCCATTTTATAGCATTCTTGATCCTCTCAGCCGTCAAGACCCTCAAGAAAACTGAGGGTCTCTAAGACTGGTTGACTTTTTAAAAAAGCCAAGGCATTAATCCACATATGGCCACCAAGAGTATAATTTATCTCAGTGCAGAGGTTCTTGTAGAAAAACAGGCCAGGACTTTAGCAAATTGTGAAGTATCTGAAGTTTCTTTTCTCTTTTTCCACCATATTCATTTTAGTCACCCAAGGCCTTTCTGCTTTTCCCCCCTTTCCCCTTTCCAAGACAAGAAAGGAAGCAGCCATTAGCACGTGATTGGAAGAGCCTCATTAGAATGACCCAGTGCCTTGCATTCACAGAATGGCAGAACCTTCGTGTGACAATGACCTTGTGAGGTCACCTGCTTTGAATCACTTCCCAAACATAATTTCACCTGCATATTCCGGGGTGATGACTGGAACAGTCCCAGGACTTTTCAATACATTTTAATACTTTTACTAGGAAATGAACGTCTTTCCAGGGATAACAGCTCTAATTGTTCCTCTGCTGAGTCAAAGACCTACTTCTCTGCAGTGTCTGTGCACAGAGTTTGGTTTTGTACATGGAACAATAAATACCAAATAAATCCACTCCTTCATCTTTATTTCAGCTCTTCAAAAACTCTGAAAACAGGTTCACGTTTCCGTAAGTCTTCACTTCCCAAAGTAACCATTCCCCATTTATCAAACCACTCCCTCTGGACGCTAGTCAATAACAACTTGAATATAGGACCCAGGCACATGCAATGCACATAATACCACGCAGATGCTGTAACAGCCGAGCACAGAGGGACTCGGAGCCCTTTGATTTCAAACACTTCTCTTCTATTGATTCAGCCTAGACTCATAATAGCTTTTGTGCTGCTGTGCCATGCTGTTACATCAGTGCCTTTCAAACATGTCCAGGAACCAGGGCTCTGAGAAGTCATGGGGCTCTTTCTGGAATATAGTGAAATTCGGAGGAGCATTCATTCTGCCTTTTGAACTGGGATCAACGGTACTGGCTGAAAATATGTCCATATTAAATGTATGTAGCCCTCTGCGTCACCCAAGGACAGAGCTCCTTTTAGAGAACTATGGTTCAGTGCTTTTCCAGTAATGGTGTCTTTTGCCTTTTTTTAATCTTTTTATAGGGTTAAGAAAAATTCATTGGCAAAAACATAAAATTTAGGGAAAAAAATTAAATCCTGCTCACTGCCTTAAGATACTGTGAAAAGATCACCATCATTAACTTTTAATGGCAAAACTCCTGGTATAGCGTTTGGAAGAAAAGGTTCCATGAGGCTAAGTTTGAGAAGCCCTGACTTATGTTGATTATATATTACACAGATTTACCTATAAGAATCAGCAAGCACAGTTGGTTTAATTCTGCTATATAGTGACATTGTGACCTTTGGAAAGTCACTTAACTTCTCTGGCTTCAGTTTCCTTGCCTAATTTTCATGAGAGGACATTAGCTTAGATGATTTTTAAGGTACATTTCTATCTTAGTCACAACAACACAGATTGGACACTTAAACAACAGACATTTATTTCTCATAGCCTGGAGGCTGGGAAGTCCAAGATCAAGGTGTTGGTTGATTTGATTCCTGATAAGGGCTTTTTTCTTGGCTTCTTCTCTGGGTGGAGAGAGAGGAAGACAGAGCTCTCTCGGAGCTCTTGCCTTTGTCTTCTAAGGATACTTATCCAATCAGATCAGGACGCACCCTTATGACCTCATATAATCTTAATTACCTTTATAAAGGCCTTATCTTTCCAATACATTGGGGGTTGTGGCTTCAATATATGAATTGGGGCTTTAATATATGCATTTGGGGGAATACAAACATTGAGTCCATAACAATTTCTACCGTGAAATCCTATTGTTTTAACCCTCACAGGTTTTGTTTCTAAAAAACTTAAACCATGTTAAGTTGTGTCTGTCCCATTTCATAAGTAATATATTGAACCAGAAAACAAATTCTTCTTCTTCTCCATGGAATTGTTACTTGTCTATAACTGAGTTCATAATTGAGTTCCTGCTACACATCAGACACAGTTCTAAGTTTGGGAAATTATTAGTAAACAACAACAAAAAATGACAAAAGCTCACTTCCATATAGAGTTCATACTCTACCGGGGTAGCAGGCAGTGAATAAAACTAATATTCTAGATATTATTAAGAGTTAAGCTACCAAAGTAAAGGAGGAAAGGAGGTTTTAAATATTGGGATGGGGGAGTTGAAACTTCTGACAGCGGAGAAAGTGAGAGAAGCAGCCATCTGAGAGGAGAATATTGCAAGCACAAGGAACCCCAAGTATCAAAGGGTGTGAGCAGGAGCGTGGTTGGTTGTCCAGGGGACAGAAAGAGGTGACTGTGATTGGACAGAGTGAATGAGGGTTGGGATAGTAGGAGACATCATTCCAGAGGTTATGGAAACCAAATCATGCAGGTGTTCGTTGGTCATAACAATAACTTATTTTTACTGAGTGTCATGGGAAGTCATTAGAGGGTTTAGAGTGGAAGTAGGACAGGATCTGATTCATGCTTTCACAAGATCACTCTGGCTAGGGTACTGAGGATAGTTTGGAGGGAAGGAAGGAGTTAAAAGTCTGTTGCCATCATTCAGGTGAGAAACCAGGGGTTGAACCTATGTGGTAGCCGGGAAGGTACTGGAAGGCAGTCAAATGTTTTGAAGTTTGAGGATACACAGTAAAATTAGCTGTTGTTACAGACTCTATCTAGTTGACTAGACCTAGCAAAGTTAATCTCTAATACCAATTATTTTTTTCTAACTTATGAACTCTCGTGTTTGTGTTTTTAGTACCTACGAGTGAACGTGACTTCTACTCTTATCTAAGTGTCCCTGCAAAATGTCAGATGGGCTCAGGTCACAAATAGACCTCTGCACCAGCACAAATTACCTTCATTTTAAAATGCTAAGTCATGCAATATTTTTTGAGTAATGATTGTATATCAATCAATCCAACTGAGTTCAATTCAGTATTCCTGATTTTAGTTTCTTATTGCTAAACTTCTCCCAGGGGTACCAAGTCTTGTGCTGGGCATAGGGTGGTGGTGGGGTGAGGGCATTCACCTATAATTCTCCTAAAGAAACGCTGAAAATCTGGTAGGGCCAGGCCCAATCACAAAGGGGTGGGATGTGGTCTGTGATAAAGACATTTTAGAGAAATGGCTAATAAGCCCATGTGACCACAGGGCACAGAGAACAGGGAAATGATACCGGTGCTGTGCTTAGAGTCAGGTGTGACAGTCCTAGATGACGTGCTAAGGACTGGCTCTATTTTGTGTGTAGGCTGAGGGCTGTTGGATGTTACACGTTGTGAATGGCCTGGTAACATCTGTGATGCAGAACACATCTCCAGGGGCATTAGAAGTAGTAGTTTGAAAGGCCAGAGGACAGTTAGGTTACTGTTGTTTCTGTTCAGTTGAGAGGTAAGCAACGGTGGGGTTGAAAGTAGGGGCTGGTGTTAGAGGCATCTGAAAGTAAAGCTGACCGATTCACTAGCCAGATCAGATATGAGGAACTAGATCAAGGCAGGAGTCAATTCAGATGCCTGAACTGGGCAGCTGTGCAACTCTATAAGCTGTGGAAGTGAAGACAAAAGGAAAAACTTGTTTTGCTTTGAGGAAAAATCATGTTTAGATGGCCCAGACATCCAGGCCAGAGTCCCAGACTATTAAACCCAGTCCTAATCATAAGGTGGTTTCTCTCCTGATTGTAAGAGTAAAAGGTCATCGGTACATTCTAATATTATTGGTAGCAATAAAAGTGTTACCATATATTTTAAAAGCATACAATGACATATACACATGGACTGAGTTATCTCAATCCCGAGAATTTCTGTAAAAATATCATCCTAGAGTTTGTAAGTTCCATCTAAGAGGTCTCTCACTGCATTTTTTTATTGTCATTATGAAAAAGCAAAAGTAATCTAAAATTCCCCGTGATAGGGGAATGGTAGATTAATTAGATCACAACATGAACAAATCGTAATTATCTAGTTAGAAATATTATGTAGGAATATTATTTCAACATGAAAAGCTACTGATGTAATTTTAAGGGAACACAGGAAGGACATAAAATATATATAAATTATAAAACTATGCCAAAACTAAGGAATCATACTGAAAAGATTATAAAAGATCTTAGGCACATGAAAACAGGGGTTAGGATGACATCTGGCCTGCAGTTTGGGCCAGAAAACTTCAACTTCCCCCTAAAAAACCTATGAAGACACAAATAAAAGTGATTAACTGATGATAGAACTGGAAAGAAGAAATGATATTGTGTGTGTATTATATATACATTTTATATATAAACTATATACTATATAATACATACCCTTGTATATAGTGTGTGAGTGTGTGTGTAAAACGTCAGAATGTGAACAGAATTTCTGCTAACTACTATGCCCATGTGGCTGGCCTATGTGTGGATGCCGACAAGAAATGAAGTGAACTCAATGACCTACAACATAGAGAGGACCCTGTCTTTTTAACACAGCTTTCCTACCTTAGAAATCGTATCCCGAGTCAACCACATGCTCATGCATCTGCCTACTGGATGGGAGTTCTTTGTCCGCTACATGCTGTTACTGTCTTTAGTGCTGTGACTTTTCTTTCTACTTTATTCATGGCATCTTTTCATGTACAGAAGTTCTTAAATTTCTTTATGATTGGGGGGGGGTCTTCTTGTCTAAAGATATGTTCTATCTGGATGTTAAGATATTTTCCTATATTATCTTCTGAAAGATTTATAGTTTCACCTTTCACATTTAGTTCTGTGATCGATTGCTTTTTGTATAGGGTGTGATGCAGAATATGATTTTATTTCTGTAATGTGTAAACCTAATAACCCCGGAATTCATTAAAAACACAGTATTTTCATTGTAGTTACTCTTTCCTCACTGCCTCAGCCATAAATCTTGCATTCATAAATGCGTATGCAGATTTTTGGGTTCTCTATTCTAGTCCATTGGTTTGCTGGTTTATTCTCATGCCAAAGTTATACTCCCTGTATGAATCTTTCTTTATAACTAGTCTTTATAGATGGAGAACAAGTCCTTCCACTTTCTTTTTCTTTCAGAATGTTTTGGCTGCTCTGGGACCTTTGCTTTTCCATGTACATTTCAGAATTAGCAAATGAGAATGTATTTTCACCAAAGAAAAAGCCTGTTGGAATTTAGACGGCTACTTCATTAACGCTATAGATCAATTTGGCAGGAGTGACATCATTAAAATACTCAGCCTTCCAGTCTCTGGACACATTGTATCTCTGCATTGACTTAGATATTCTTTTATATCTCTCATTAAGTTTTACAATATTTCCTCTGGAGAACTCACCCATCCATTAGATTATGCAGAATTACTTGATAGATTTGATACTACTGTAAATGGTATTTTTAAAAATCTTATTTTCTGTTTGTGGCTTTTATTACATCTCTTTCTAAAGCTATGGTGAGGCAGAAAAAAAATCAAAGAATTTGGAATATATAGAAAGCTATAAAGCAAAAATATAAACAGCATCAGTAATGCTCTTTATCCTTTTGAAAGCATATTTTAATTATGTGAAGACATTTTTAGTTTCTTTGGATCTTTGTTTGTCTTATCCATGTCCCCACCCATCCCTTTTTATTTTTCATCTCATTCTGTTAGACAGGAAGTAGAGGGGGGCCGCGATGTTGCTGGGCAGCGACTTTGGAATAAAACTATAGGCAGGGAAACGATTGAAGCCATTTGAGTAGCAGTGTATACAACAGATTGTGAACTGTCCCAGACCACCTGTGATCAACCTGTGACCCAGCCACATCATGGAGGTAGCAAGTGAGTCTATCCTGGTGTGGCAGAAACGTGGTAGGTGGCTATCATTGGGGAACTGAGCTAAAAATACACCCATCAACTTCACCTCAATGAGGATTTGACTCATACCCCAAACAGCAGCTGTATACAGTGTCTCACACACACACATGCTGACAATCAATAAATCTTTAAAGATTTCCCCCTTGGTTAAGGAAAAATAGAGGTGGGGGAAAGCCAACACAGAGCTAAAATAACGAGGTAACAAGTCCTGAGTGTATACTAAATGATTTACATGTTCCAGCTCCTTTAATCTTTTCTGCGGCCCTAGAAATTAGTTATGATGATTATCTCCACTTTGCAGTTGAGGGAACGGTGGCTCAGAGGTGTTTTAAATACTGTGGCCAAGATCACAGCGGTCAGAGATGGCAGAGCTGGGGTTCAAACCAGACAGCTGTGCTCTGGGACAAGCTCTGAACCTCCGTGTCCTCACGTGTCTCTGCCCAGAGGACAATATGCTGAAGAACAAAAGAAAGAGAACGCCAGCCCAAAGGAAACACTTCTAAGAGGGCAGGGCCCGCAGGGCCCGCAGGGCCGGACGGCAGGACCCTATGAAATGGAAGCAGAGTCAGAAAGCGAGAGAACAGGACAGCAGGGAGACCGGAGGATGTGGGGGATGAAGAGGATCAACAGGGATTTCAAAGAAACTAAAAATATCATCACAGAATTAAAATATGCATTAGAGGTGATAAAGAGCAGAACTTTTATATTTTTCCTTTGCAACTTTTTCTTTATAATACACACGTATTTCTCTTACAATCAGAAAAAATTAACATGTTAACCATTTTTCATACCCTTTCCCCCAATAATTCCACTTCTTTGAATCTATTCTAAGGGGATAATTCAAAGATTTATTTATATGGATATAAGCAATTTATTTCTAAGAGTGAAAACGGGAAAAACATTCTAAACATCCAAAACTAGAGGAATGTTTATTTAAATATATTGTGGTTTATTTATATGAGAAATATTTCATTTAAATCAAAACATATGTTTCTAAAGAATATTTATTGGCACAGAGAAGTTATTACCATAATGTTAAATGAAAGAGCAGGGCGAAAAGCACTCCTACATTTAGTGTGATAATATTATGCTCTAGTGTGTCAGTGTGTATGTGTGTGCATGTACATACACCTATCTGAAAGGTTACCTAGAAATTTACAGTTTTGCCATCTTCCAAATGCTTTATATAGATAATATATATTTAAGTCTTTAAAAAGCATTTAAAACAGGGTGATGACCTATTAGGTTATGAAGATTCTAATTCTCTCTTTAATTTCCATTTTTGTTGCTTCAACAGTTGTTCCTGCAACAATACATGTTTTTATAATATTCTCTTTATTTGTCATGCCTGCTACACTTTTATATCTACATTTGAGTGCCAAGAATTATTTCAAAATCATTTTTTTCTAGCTATTTCTCTACAACACACACACACACACACACACACACACACTTTCTTTATTCATTTATCAATTGTTTTCATACCTTGGCTATGGTGAATGACATTGCTGTGAACTTGAGAGTACAGATATCTCTGAAATGATGATTTCATTTCTTTTGGATACATACCCAGAGGTGGGGTTGCTGGGTCATTATTGTAAAATTCTACTATTTTTGAAGATTAAAAACAATATCTTCCCATTGTCAGTCATCAAGCCACTCTCCAACTTTCTACAGTATTAAGACTTGACAAATTTAAGTTAGTAAAATTTAGAGGCAGATATGCCCTAAAACCCATCCCTTGACCTCAGCCATTGCCACGGCACGCTGACTGATCTAGAAATCTCCATCACCCATACTTTCCCAGTGATAGTATACTGCTTTATATTCAAGCATTCCTTACACATGCCTTAAATCTCTTCCAAGTCCAGACTATGTAAACAAAAATGTTACTGCAAGTCAAACAATAATCTTTATGGATATCCTAGGGGGCCAGAAACTATTTATCCATGGCTTCTTCACCTAGAAACATGAACAGGGGTCATTACCAGGTACTTGACCTTTATATCCAAAGGTGCACTCTCAGTTGCCCATCCTCTCAAAAGCTAGGACTGTCCCTTCCTACCATGTTACCACATCAAAATTTTACCCTGTATCTATTTTAGTTGCATTGTGAATAATACCATTTCAAATATTGCCTTTTTCCTTTGCTGAATCAAACATTTCACTAGAGTTTACATAAAGTATACATGCTATTCAATAATAAGCAAACAGAAGAAAAATGATGTTTGCATTGGGTTCTTTTGAGAAAGTTATTATCTAGACAATGCTGGTATTTTGGTCTCAGATTTTTAGGTCCCCTCTTCGCTCACAAGGAACAAAATATATATAGTTCAGAAGGGAGGATTATTTATTCAAAAATAATCTTTTGAATAAAGCTCCTGAAAAACAAGTTGTTAGAATGTTTATTCCTCTTTCTTCTGATGATACATTATTTGATTTCATTGTGTTATTTACCGATTAGCATTGATGCCAGTCATAAAATCTACTTTAAAATTCATATAAGAAATTTCTATCACATGTGTTAATTAAATTTTTTGCTAGTACAATTTCATTTTCATTTCTAAAAGTCCTCATTCAAGAAGTTTAAGAAAGATAAAAATTTTTTTTCTGTGAATAATTGCATTTTAATTTTTAAAATAATATAAAAGTCCTTTGTTTCTCCCATTACACTAGAAGAAAAAGGTAAAGAAAGAAAATACTGTCTTTGGAGTGGAATTCAACACGTGTCTTTTGCAATGATGACCTATATTATAATTTAGTAAAAATTGCTTGCTAATTCTCAGAGTATCTGGCTTTCTAAAGTTATTATTTTCTTTTTGGTTCATGATATTTTTGTAGCTCAAACTGAAGATAATAACTGCAACAAGCCACTGACTCATTCTATAGTACTAATTACACCTTCAAAAGGTATCATTAACTCCATTAAAGATAAATTTCCTGGGGACTCAGTCACTTTATGTGACACCCCAGGCCACTAATGATCAAATCAGTCATCAACTGCTTGTTTTACTTATCCCAAAATAGTCTCGGATTAATCATCTTTAAAGAAATGCTATTTTTAAGATAATGGGAGAATACAAGACAAATACATGTTTTAGTAAAAGTTCAGAAAAATCATAGAAAACAATAAGTATTTTCTATTTTTCCCACTCATCTGACCACTCAATCTATATGTATTAAGTCCAAATTCTGGGCCAGGCACTAAAATAGTACTGGGGGTGCCAAAAAATGTACACACATGACTTGTTTTTATCTTTTTTTATCGGTATATATGGAGTATTACAATTTTAATACAGTTTTTTTCTTTCTTAAAATGTGTATACATTTTTTTTGCACCCTCTGTATTTACAGAGTTCTACATATGGGATATAAGTAGATGACTATTAAAAGTGTGGCTTCAAAAGATGCATCTGAATACGGTTTAACCATAGAATTCCTCCCAACTTCCTAATTCCATTGGAGAATCTGACCTCTCGTCCTTCCCACCCAGCCTCGAGCTGGGCATGGCGAACTGACAGGCTGCACACGCCCCCAGGACCCACAGTTTTCTTTTTTTAATCTTTGTTTTTTTTTTGTTCTTTTTTAAAGTTCTAATTCAGCTCTCATTATCTATCTATCTATCTATCTATCTATTTATTTATTATTTATTTATTTTAGCTGAGCCATCCTGCCACCTGTTGGCAGCTCAGTGGCAGCTCAGCTCAGGCCGGGACTCAAACCGCTGTTGCTCAGAGCTCAAACTCTTGAGCGAGCTCTTAACCAACTGAGCCACTCGGCCGGCCTCAGTTTTCTGACAATTAATGCTGCCAACAGACTTTCAGCACTCCACGTTCCCTGTGGTCCTCAGTCTTTCCAGATGAGACATTAGGTAAACCTCCGACTTCCAACATGTTGAGGACACGACAGTGAATTTCTTGAGGGAATTTTTGGCTGTCATTTAGTGGAGGCTGTTAAGAGTAAAAGCACAGTTTTCTCTATGGGACGGTTTTGGTTCTCTTGCTGCTTGGGAGCAGGTAACAAGCTGCCTGGGACTAGGATTAAAAGCTCTACGTGCTCCGCTCTGTTCACAGATTGTTCATTTCAGTTCAATTTCCACACTCCCACAGACAAAATGGAGTCCCCGCCCGTTCTCTTTCCCTCACTTCCTCTCTTGAAAGTTTCTCAGAAATGCTCACAACATGTTTTGTCATTATAGCGATGGCTCATTTTGCTTCCTAGAAAGCTTTGGCTCTCAAGAATGTGTACACAGAGTTTCCTGATGAGGACCCTTCACCTGCTGGGATGCTGTGGGCTCAGCCTCAGCTCATCCTCTGGGCGCCCCCAGGCTCCTCCGTCTACACTGCATGGATGCTTTGAGGACTAAACGTGACAATGCACACAAAATGCATAATGCAGCCTTAGGCACAATGCATATCAATTAGCAGCACTAACAAGAAGTAATACAACATAAAGAGCTTTTCTTGAAGGCAGATATATTCTCAAATGATTGCACACCTGAAGATAAAGGACAAGAGAAAAAAGAGAGAGGAGAGGCCCACTTACATGTGTGGCACACTTTACTTCCAAATTTGTATTTTAGGAGATTATGTGTATTAAGATCATTGCTTTCTAATGAGCCTGGAGCCAGCTGAGCTGTCAGCGATCCAACAAAACGGGGAAGGTTGTTTTCGTTCAAATCTCAACGCCAAGTGATGGTTCTTTTTTAAGGTATTGCAATTAAAATATTATTTGTCATCATTCAAAATTCTGCTTATATACTGCGTTCCATAAATTTAAACAACTTGCAAGTATTCTTTATTTCTTTTATGCGGAGGAAATATTTTTGTATCTAGTGTTTGTTTTAAAATCAACTGGGTCAACTTCAGCAGTATTATTAATGTAAAGTGATTGGAAGTAAGTTGTTAGAAAAAGCCACAAAGTCTGGCCTTATGTTTACGTGCATTATTTGTACTTCTCCAATGTGAGTCACTCTGAGTAACCCAAACCACAAGAGTCTGTGAACTACGTTTGCTCTGAGTGAACCTCTTGAGTTTTCAGTTAGCACTGAGCTGCGATGGGATGATCTCTGAATTTTAAATGAAGACTTAGTCATAAAACACACCATCTAGGTGCTCTGATTTACTCACGGGCTCTGTTCAGTAAAATCAGCAGTTTAAGTTTCCAGAATCTACAATACATTTAACTAGTGACCCTTCTCAGTGAGTTTTAATGGTATATTACAAAGATACACCAACATCACATTGACCTATTAATATTTCCCTACACTCGACCTTTGGAATTTATGTAAACACTTCTCTGTTCTTGCCTAAGGTTAGCACAACTGTCTGAGTCAGGGGCCCTTTGTCTTTCACTCGGAAATGAGAGTGAGCCGTATCACAACCTTCTTTGTCAATCGGAACCCAGGTGATGATGGAGGAGGTAAGAGCAGGAAGGATTAGAAATGCCTAAAAGAAGAATGTGAGGTGTTTGGGGGGTGCCCTCACCTATAAGATTCGGAAGCGACATTAGACACGTAACCCCAAAGTACTGGAGACTTTCAGCAGGAGTGACAGGATGACAAACAAAAGGGCCAGGGGACCACCTGAGGGGCTGGGAAGAGCCCACCCACAGGGATGCAGGAGCCTCACTTAGTCAGAGGCTGGGCTCGGGCAGCCACAGGGTTAGACTCCAGAACCTGTGAAAATGACCTACAGCAAGACAGGCTTCCGCTTCTGGAATACAGGGGTAGAGTGTCCAGAGCGAGGGAAAAAGCTAAGGACACATTTCCTGAAGAAGTTAAAGTGTAAGGTCACCAGAAGAAGATAGGTCAGAAGAAGGAGAAGGAGAAGAAATAGAAGGGAGAACATGGTAACTATTTTTGTCAATTATATCTCAATAAAACTGCAAAAAAAACCTCTAGGCGTACAGAAACAGAATGTAAAAGTGAATACGGATAGACACCAAAATGTTAACAGTGATTATCGTCTCTGGGTGTTAGAACAATGGGTTAGTTTCCTTTTGGTTTATCTGTATTTAAAAATTTTAAAAAACAAATCAACATAATCTACATAAAAGAAGGCAGGAAGCTAGTTGGGGTCCTCGTTTGACTCTGTCAGTCCTGGATTGATCCCAGAACCTGGAATGTCGTGGACCTGGATGAGATTGACTGCAGGACAGGAAGCAGGGAGGACAGACACCTGTAACACCCTCTGGGCTCTACTTTGAGGCTGTGCTCACGGTCCTACAAGCAAGAATATTCTCCTAAACTAGGCTGAGCTCTCAGCTTCCACACAGCCGGCCGCTCTGTGCTGGGTAATCCAAGTGAGCGTGAAGTGGCAGCTGTCTCAATACAGTCACACCCCAGGAAACTGCCGAAGCGAGAAGGGCTTGGCTGGCCCTTTGAGCAAATGGCTTTCTGACTCCCTTTCCGCTCGGTCGCCGTATGAGAAGTCTCCCGAGAAACGCGGTGCTAACCTTCGGAGTCACTGACATCCCCCATGGGCTCTTTGCCTCCCCAGACAGGAGAGCTGCTCTGTCTTCAGGGTCCTTATAGCTTCCTTTCTGCCTCTCCGCTGTCAGAATCCATGTCTGTTATGATGCGCTGCTAATCCCTCCTGCCTCTTTGATCTCAGAAAAGAGAAAAAAAATGAACCGAGGACTTCATTCTCCCCACACTGCAGCTTTCATCCCCCACAGCCTGCCCGTATTTCATAGCGCCAGTTATTCAGGAAGATGCTCCGTCCATCTGCTTAGCAAACCGACTGATGACAGCTGCAGCCCTTGATGGGCTCATTTCTTTTCAGTTATTCTCTTCATCACTGGCTGCCTAGGTGCTGCTCCTCTACTCTTGATAGCACTTCAAACATACTGTTGGGATGCTCGAAGTTGTCCCGACTCTGACCTCATGTCTACAAGTAACTGTCTGTGAACACAACAGATCTCCAGTGGAAATGTTCAGGCTAGAAAAGTTCAAGAGACAATGTAGCTAGAAAAAAAAAATTGTTCTTCCTTCCTTCCACCCACCATCCATCCATCCATCCATCCATCCATCCATCCATCCATCCATCCATCCAATGTTTAAATAGCTACATATTCATCATCACTCCAATATAATCAAGTAGTGTGAATTTAGTGATTATTGCCTGGAACCTTTCTAAGTGCTGAAGGTACAGCAATAAAAAGGATATCTCTGGAAATGGCTCAGCAGGCTCTCTGCAGTTAGGACTTCCTTCCCCGGTTCCGACTGTCCCTGGGAAACCTTATATTCAGTAGGTTCATAACTGAACTCATCGAGTTTGCCCTCCTGCAAAATTGTAATATTATTGTCTGTCTCAAAAATCTTCCATGGCTTTATGTAACTTACAATACATAGCCCAATTTTTTTAGTTTAATATTCATGGTCTCCTACAATGAACCCACAGGCACGCTATTCTACTGTTACTATAGGAGGATTCTACGAAACTCAATATATTCTTTGCTTCATTGCTGTCACATAATTGGTGCTTTCTGAAGCTTTGCTTATGTTGTTCCTGTTGATCACAATGGGGTGAGTGTGTGTGTGTGTGAGACAGACAGAGAGAGAGAGAGAGAGAGAGAGAGAGAGAGAGAGAGAGACAGAGAGACAGAGAGAGACAGAGAGAGGTTTAAGTAAAGCAGGCAATTCTGCTCAGCACCCCCATTCAGTGTATGCATGCCTCAAGGATTAGTGAATCTCAGGTAGAATCCCAAACCTGTGTTTGCCGTTTTGTTTTTTTTTTGTAGTTTTCTGTGTCTCTCGTAGTGTGAGGATGATGCTGTACCAGGGCTGAGCCCAATATGCATGTAGTTTTCATACAACACGGCCCATACACAGAAGCCATCCATTTCATGTGATGATCATGTGAAGAATCTGCTATGTGGTCCAATCCTATAGGAAAATCTGGCCGTGTTGGATTCATTAGATTGCCCCTAACCTGTCCTGTGAGGGCTGTGATTAGTTAAATCTTCCCTATAAGGTTATAACCTCCTTGCCTACAGGGTCTGTGTCAGTAATTCCCCCAGGACCTACCATGGATCTCCTAAGGGGTGGGGCTTAAAATCTAGAGGTTGGATGACGAATGACAAGTATTTAAAATGGTGCCTGTCAGGGCACTGGAGAATGTCTGGAAAGAGGCAGTTTGGGGACCAAGAGGACAGACATGTCCTTTATCTCTTTTCTGTTTTGAAGGAAACTCCTAAAGCCTCAATATCAAAACCATATAATGGCATTTTTACACATAACTCAGGCTCCAAGGACAGGAAACTCCGTGTCGGGGGTTGGGAAGAGTAGGGCTGGAAAGAGAACAGCGATTAGGCTTGAGAAAGCAGAACAGGCACCCTGTGCCTTGAATGGTTACGGGTTACCAGAGTGTAAGCTGAGAGGTGGTAGAAGAGGGAAAAGGGGGTCAAATATATGGTGATGGAAGGAGAACTGACTCTGGGTGGTGAACGCACAATGTGATATATAGATGATGTATTACAGAATTGTACACCAGAAACCTATGTAACTTTACTAACCAATGTCACCCCCAATACGTTTAATAAAAATGTGGGAAAAGAAAATCTTTAATTTCAATCTACTGCGTAAAGATTAAACTATGCAAAGGAAAAAAAAGTGACATTAGTTTTGGCATGAATTCAGAAAGTTACCAGTGTGTGCTTTAAAGACATTTATCTTTATCTATCATTCAGATAACTTTATAATCAAAGCATTAACATTCTTATGTCGGGACTTTCAGAGCAGCTTGAAGTTGACTGGTTTTCTATGATACTGGATGATTCCTTTCATTCTGGAGTCTAGCAAAGAGTTAATCTAAGCTATATAGCCTAATGCCAGCAACTGGAATCCTTAATGCAATCTTATGTTGTGCTAGTTATCTTTGTTGAATAACCTCATAAAAATATAACTGCCATAGAAAGCCCAATTCAAAGATCCTCTGGCTTATTACAGTGCGTAATGATTTTAGTTGGACTTGTTTCCTTGAATTCTCCCACGTATCTTTCTAAAGAGATCAGAACCTTGATGGCAAGAACCATGATGTCCCACTCCCTGCAGTATTCCCGGCATCTAGGATAACGCTCCCCACAGAGAGGGGTCCAATAGCGATCTGTTGGATTCATGAGTAAACGGACCAGGACTACCCAGGCCAGCTGGTTTGATTTCAGCCAGGGGGCTTGTCTGCAGCTTTGGGAACAAAAGACTTCGTCACCCTAAGGACCAAAGGGCTGGGAACATTCCCTAGATGGCTTGACATGAAACAAGATGAGTTGTGAAAATCAACCAAAACAATTTGTTCATTTGTTCCTAAAAAGATTTGGCAATCCTGGTAGAGATGCACCATTTTCTTAAATACATATAATTTGTTTCCAATTATCTCCCATGCTTGAAGGATGTATTGACTCTAGATAGCTGAGGATGTGAGAATGCTCAAGACTTAACCAGAGAGATGAGATGCTGAGATTAGAAGAAGACCCAGCAGGAACCCCAAGGCTGAAGTTTAAAGGGAAAAAGCATCTGTAATTCCTTGGATGCTGACAGTGACCAGTTACAAAGACTGGAGAAAACCCTTGGGAAGTTCCTCTGGATTTTATTATTTTTTTCCTTTGTGGACCCCAATTTTATCATTGTCAATAGTGACACAAAGTGCCAGACAGTGATGATGAATGCTTCTGTCTTTGTGTGCGAGGGTGTGACAATCATCACATGGAGAGCAGCCCGTGGCTAAACGCATTTGCTGCAGGGATGGGCCCTGCCAAGAAAAGCACTAGTAGTTTGTTTGTAACCCGCCTTCTTTCTCCTGGGGATGCCCAAGAAGGGGAAAGAGACAGAAAATAAATGCCGCAGTAAAGACTCCTTGTAAACATGCTAATCAGACCTCCTGCCGGTGTTTACCTGCACAGAGACAATGGGGGTGTATTCTGTGGGGTCCCTCTAGCAGGCTACACCCAGTCTGTCTAGGTCTCTCAGAGCAAACGAATGAGGAATTTCTGGATTGGTGGGCTATGGCCCACCAGACAGTGTTAGGCCAGTTACATAATTATCCAGATATCCAAGAGAGTCATTTCCTAACTATGTGCAGCACGTAGAGGTCTCAAACATTAAATCTGGACCAGGTAATAGTCTAACGTGGCATGGAACGACCCGGGGAATTGACTGGTAGACTCAGAAGTTTTCAGGCATCACTTTTGTCTTCACTTGTACTCTGCGAAATGTTACAGAGTTTGATACTTGGTAAGATCTCTGCTTCACTGATTCTGAGTTGAAAATCTGGCTCTTTGTATTATCTTAGGTCTAGAAATAAATTTAAATGAATATTGGGCATTTTTACAGACAATGAATGGACTTGGTGGAAAATAAATTTAACATTTCCTCCACAATGGTAGGCTGTAGGTGCGTATTTCAAAGTGCATTGGGCTGTCAGTAATTCCCTTGTTTTATGGGGAATGTCTAAGGCTTCTCTCATATTAAAATATGCTGTAGTCAGAGGAACTGTCTGTCTTATGGGATTCGGGATACTCTGACTCGTCTAGACAATCAGGCTGCAGGGACTACGGGGATTTTTAATGGATTACTCTGTTTAGATTGCACATAATTTATTTTCCAATAATAATTTTTTCTCTATTAGTAACAACAGGAGCTAATCAGGGAGCAAAGGCACAATCTACTAACAGAAAAGCTTATGTATGGGAGGACACTGAGGAAGAGGAAGGGGATATGTGAATGTAAAAAAAAAAACAAATGAATTTTTTTTTTAACTTTTTACTGTTTCTTCAAGGCTTTAGGAATAGATTATTATCTGGGAAACTCAGTGAACCACCTAATGAACATATTTTATTACCCTGATAAGTGGAATTCTTTGGAAACTAAGAAGAATTTCTTTTATTAAAAGGAAATCTAATGGGAAAAAAATAGCATTTCTTCAGAGTAACCAAAAGCAAATGCTGTTAGAAGCGAAATATCTAACTGTCTGCAAGCCAAGTTCAGAGACTCTTGCTATGTCTCCTCAGACGCCAAAGCTGAACTGGCCTTGGATGGGGGGGTGGGGGTGGGCGGGCGACACTGGCTCCGCCCTGAAGTTCAGGGCATCAGAAGCTTGGCCAGGGCGTCGTGGGGAGAAATTGGTAGGAAGGGTCTCTCATTGCCTGGCATTGGGGCTGCTATGGATTTCTCGGAATTAAAGAACATGCAGGAACATTATCAGTCATCCTCTAAGAGATACATTTTCAGTGAGATAAGTAAAACAGTTATCAGGAGTCCCAATTTTCCAAGCAACGAGCTTTCAGCTGATGGTAGGAGAATTAAATTTCCTCATTACAACTATATTTTGCCTTTAGAACTAGTTTTGTAATCAGATTGATGATCCTTAAAAACTACGTGTTCCTCAAATTTTAAGAATTTCACTCCTTGTCTATGTTTGATTTATTTTTCACTTTTACTTTGCTGCATGCTAAGAGACTATGAGATATGTATATACATTTTCTATTTTCTTTAATGAAGATTTTCCTCTTTCCTAATTATTTTATGCTAATCTGTCTATCCAGTGTTACATTTTTTTTAAAAAATAGAACTTTCTCATGTTAAATATGCCCTCCAAGAATTAGAAGACAATGATCACATCGCATCCATAGAACTTGTTACCTCTCATTTTTTATCAAAGAATTGTTAGTAAGTTGGCTTTTGATTGTTTACAATATTTATGTGACTGAATTCAGCCCTTGGTTTGTTGGGTATAATTATTAAGATCCAGGCTCAGACTTCGGTTTGAAATTTAAAGAAAATTACTATGAAACTATCTAGAAACACAAGCGCCAATTAGGAAAAAAATAATAAGAGTAGAAAATTTAAATTTCATCACATTGAAAGAAAGAACCCGAACAACGCCGCATTATTGTTTTGTGCTAACTCATACACTGGTCTTCTGCTCTATGTATACTGAGAGGTCAAAATTAAGGTGCAAATAAAACATGTAAGACTTCAAATGAGCCTTCATAGGACACGCCAGGAAATGCCAGGTAGGAGGTGCCTTGGAAAAGCGACAGAGGAGGAGGTGAGCCACCATCAGTCTCTGGGACTCTAAGCATCAGAAAGCAGGTTTCCTTCTGCCTGGAAACTTGTTTCCCTGAGTAAGTTAAGGAAACGGCTTATTCAGAAATAAGCACTCTTTAAAATGGAGTTGGGGGGTGGGGAGGGAGTGTCAGGAAAAGTCAGGGAATCAGTAAGTCAGAACTAGAAAAGCCATGAACTATTTGGGCTGAGGATCAGCGTGGACGGCCCCAAAGCTGGTGCCATGGCCACAAGCCAGTAAGCAGTTTGCAGCGGGTGGGAGGTAGGTCTCCAGCGTCCCCTGTCTTATGTACCTTTGCAAATATTAAAAGGTACGGTGACAGGCTACTCCACTGGTCTCAAAGCCACTAGGCAAGTGGATTTGGAGGTTTTCCAACCAGGGGGGTTAATAACTTACTGTCACGTGATGCCGGGCTGACCATCTAGATAATCTTCCCTTCACGTCTAACAGAGAGACCCATGTGAGTGCTCTGGAACTTGAACGTTCTCTGAGGAATTCACAAAAGGGATGACAGGACGCCAAAGAGACCTGAGTCGAGAATCCAGTTTTCATTGTCATTCAGTTCTTAAGTGGAAGCCCACGCCTGTCAACCTGGAGTGTACCATGAGCAGGAAAACCGTTACCAACACGAAGCAGTCGAGGAGTTCCCCCAAGGCAGTAAACGGAGGGGCTAACCACTTATCGTGAAGTCACTGACATCATGACGGCAGGTGGCCAAGACTCCATAGGACAGGCCAGTCAGCTGACAACATGGCTACCCTCTTCAAAAACAGAGGTGCTGACTTCTCTAGAAAACCTAGCCTTCCTTTGATGAAAACACCTTTCTTTCACAACGCTCTGCACATTAAGGGCACCTGCTACCGTTGGCCTGCAAGGTCATTAACTGTGAGCACAGGTGAACGTGAGGAGGGGGGCTTCTGAATGAGATGTGGGTTAGGATTCCAGCTTTATCACTAAGACTTATGGCCTTGGCAGGTTGGTGACCTCTGAACCTCAGTTTCATTATCTGTAAAACAGGTGAGAACAAGAGCTAACTCGCAGGTTTGCTGTGGTAATTAAATGAAGGGATTTTTTTAAAAAAGAATAAAAAGTCCCTGAAACATAATTGATACCCAATACATGTAACTGGTTAAAACAAATTCTCCTTATTTCATTTAGAGTTAAGACATGGCTTATTCACTGTTGGTGGGAATGTAAACTGGTACAGCCACTGGAAAACAGTATGGAAGTTCTTCAAGAAATTTAAAGATAGAACTATCATATGATCCATCAATCCCACCTCTGCGTATTTACCCAAAGGTAACAAAATCAGGATCTCAAAGAGACACCTGGACCCAATGTTCACCGCAGCATCATTCAAGCAGTCAAGGTATGGAAACAACCTAAGTATCTGTTGACAATGAATGGATAAAGAAAATGTATCACACACACACACACACGCACACGCACACACACAATGGTATATTAATCAGCCTTCAAAAAGAAAATCTTGTCATTGCAACAACATGGATTAACCTTCAGGGGTTTATCTCAAGTGAAACAGACAAATACTGCTTGGTATCAGTTACATGTGGGATATAAAAAGAAGTTGAACTCATAGAAACAGAGAGTAGAAAAGTGGTTGCCAGGGGCTGGGGGTGAGGGGCACAGGGAGAATTTGGTAAAAGGGTACAAATTTTCGGTTTGAGGGTGTAATGTATAACATGGTGACTCTAGTTGATAATACTGTATGGTATAATTTAAATTTGCTAAGAGATTAGGACTTAAATGTTCTTACTCCAGCCCACCCCCCACCCTGCCAAACAAACAAAAAAAATTAGGTCACTGTGAGGTGATGGGTGTGTTAAATTCAATGAGGGGAATCCTTTCACAATACACACCAAATCATCATGATGTACACTTCCAATACCTTAAAATTTTATTTCTCAACTATAACGTAACAAAACTGAGAAAACCAATGCAAATTAAAACAATTTTTTGCCCACCAGGTTGGCGTTGAAAAAATCTGAACATATGCAGCATTGATGATGGTCAGGGAAAGCAGGCTAAAACCACTCTTTGCAAAAGTATATATTGGCACCACCTCTGGGGGTATGTTTTAAAATATGAAATGTATTACCTTATAAACACAGCAGTGCACCTCTAGGAATCTATCCTACACAAACAAGATAAACATGGAAAAATCTTCAAGGCTGTATGAGCAGCAGTATTTGAAAAAGTAAATATTTAGAAACAGTAAAATTGTTTATCCAGGTGAGGGATATCCATATAAATTGTGCTGTATCTATAAAAGGAGAAATAAATGTATATGTACTAGCCATAATATTTGGAGAGAAAGACAGGGAAAAAAAAAGGGAGAGGAAGATGGGAAATTTGTGTCTTTGAACAAGTAAAAACCCATGAACTGATGGGAGTTGTCAGGAAAGGTTAATTTCTGAAACACAATTCCCTGCTTGCAGTTATAATTACCAACTTCTTAGAAAAAGTATTCCCTTCTAGAAGCATCTTTTCAGTATTAAAACTATGAATAATTCAAAATAATATTTCTTCTGAAAAGTTGCCTTTCAGGATTACTTTTTGAATCTGTTTTGAGTGGTCAGTAATTCACTCACGCCTCAGCCTTTCTGCAGTGTTCTTACACCATGCTTACCTCTGCCACTGTGACAAAACTCCAGCCATCCTAATCTTAAGAATGGAGGAATATGGGCTGGACGGTGGCAAGTGACCTTTCTGGGTGACCTCAGTGAAGACTGCTACACAATTGGAATCATTGATACCTTGCTATTAATTGGGGATGGTATTTGCAGTTAAGCCAGGAACACACCAATTAGCAACCTCGCAAGTCTTGCTTCACTCCCTTGGTGAAAATATTCTTTTATTACAGGAAGAAAGTAAAGCTACCCTCAGAAAATGTATGTGTTTGCATAACAGGCTGCCAGAAGGTCAGCATATGTTTAGGCAGGTTTACCTTATGTTAAGCTCAGTGTTTCAGAACTACCAGGAAGCACACCTGTATCTGAAAATTGCATTTCCAACCGAAATTATTGATCTAGACAGCAATCATATTTCGAAATTGGATTTTGCTTTTGAGTGTCCTTTTCATGAAGGTAACGGTGTCCCAAGTAATAATAACACAGCACTAGAGGCTGTGTTTACCTAGCGTAGCGGCCCTCAAAGGAGTGGGGAAGTTGAAAACACAAAGGTGCCCTAAAGTGACTCTGAAGTGACTCACATGTCTCCTTCAGGAGAGCGAATTACAAACTTTCGACCGCTGAATCTCTCTCAAAATATACGCTTTTCTATACAATCAGCTTTAACCAGGACTGCTGCATCCTGTGCAGGGCTGAGCGCAAAATGAGATGAGATGCTCCTTGTTCAAAAACTATGAAGACTTTCAAGAATGCCACAGCAGAGCATGGCGCCAACTGCGGAAGTGGCATTCTGTACATGGTGTTGCATAATCTCAGGGGCAACATGAAGTCTGAGTGGCAGACTTTAGTGGGTGGTGTCAGCCTGATCTCATCACCTGAAAATTCCCATCAAAACTTCACTCATGCATGACTGTCTGTTGAGGCCCTAAATCAGTGATTTCACGAGGGGTTACAAAATGATGCTTCTCAATTCCTAACATTCCTTCTGTTTAGAAAATTTCACTCATTTCCTAAGGCCTTTTGTGTTGCTTGAAGCTAATTTCTATTAACATGCCCCCTCCCGCATTTGGCCTCTTTTCCCATTAGAAGAGAGAAGCCCCGGTATGACCGGAAAGGCTGAATTCTCTCTGAGGGGTGCCCCGCCCGGTACAACCGAGGCCGATAAGGCTCCCTCTGAGGAGTGTCTCACACGCTGTGACTGGGACCTGTTGAAATGCAAACAGTTAATCTCCTCTTGGGAGGACACAGTAATCAGGTGTCCTAGGGGCTAGGCGGCGGATATGCGAAGGCCTATAGCATTTGCTGGAACATAATGGATGTGTTAAAGGAAAAAGGCTTTGAAGCACAGGCCTCAAACTGATACTAATTTGATTGACAGCAGTCTTACTTCTTTGAAATTTCTCAATAAATATGATGCGCTGACCCGATTCGAGGCTCGCTCAGATTCTCTGAATGAGTCCCTTGGGGCTTGCTCAGTTTCTCTGACTGAGTCCCTTGGTCTCGCTCTTAAACTTTACTTCTGTCTCTGACTATTCAATCTACGCCGCCCCTCAAGAGAAACCCGTTTGCCCTTGCCACGCTGGACGTGACACTTTTGGTTAGTCCAAAGTGCAGTTCCTATCTGAAGAGCAGGATAAATGCCTATTTCCTCCCAACCATCAATTTTAAGATTGGAATTGGTATCCTGGCAACTTTCAAAAGTGTCAGTGCATTTTGTTTTGTTTCTCTAATCCTTTTTTCTGTTTCTTTTTTTTTTCCCTTTTATGAGCAATATATGTATGTCAATGAGTCCATGTACATAATTTGTTTGAGTCTGCTGGAGCCATTATTCTTTTTGATGCTCAAACTGTATGATCTTTTGTCTGCAGGAGCCTCTTGAAACTGGCTTCTAGGTTCCTCTGAAGTAACATCATTAACCTTCGCATTGTATTTGGAGGCCACACGCTGGGCTTTAGTGATGTTCATTGCTGCACAGTGGCCTTTCCAGTGGGCACAGATGGAAATACATGTGTTTAAAAGAGGGAGGAAAAAATGTGTTCACACTGGTATTATGTTACCTACCCTTTCTAAAAATTTCTTCATACTTATAAATTCTCTTTAAATTTTACTTTCAGGTTTCCCTCAATGTCCTAATTATTGAGCAGATGGGGCCATTTCTGTTTTGACTCTTAACTTGTCCCGTAGTTCAGACTGAACTTGTATGCCTGTCTATCACACAATCTTCGATTGTCGAGTGCCTAAATTCTGTCCAGAGAATTCTGAGATCTTCACCTCCCTTGCAAAGTTCTGAATGAATGTCAGGGAGAGGATTATCAGCCTCCATTGTGAATTATTTCAAATACTTTTCAACATATTTTCTCTTTTTAAACAATCTAATTTTTCAAATTTTAAAAAATGTCAGTGTCATAAGTACACAGACATGGCGGTACACTCATTGGCATTTCTGGTTCTATTTACTCTCACAGTTCATTTACATAGTTTATTCTACCTGCATCGACAGCAACTGGATTGGCATGATTCAGTCTGCTTATAATTTTTAGTATGGAGGAATGTCTCCACAATTGTTCAGGGTATTAAAAGCCATTGCTTCAGAGAACTGAGGTAAATTCTAACTGTCGGAGGGTCTCAGGCAGGGAGGATTTCACACAAACCAATACAGCTGCATGGGAATTAGGCACTGTTCCTGCTGACAGGTAGTCTCAGAATTAGTTTCAGTCTATTAGAAAAGCTACCCAAGAAAGGCTCCTAGGAGCCTGCCCTTGTCTAACTCGATTATGCCAGCCTCTTTCTCCGATGGGTAATCAGCTTTTAAATTCAGTTGCAAATAGAAATAAATTAAAGACGAGGTTCAAATGACAGAAGGGTAATATAGCTCTACATGTAACGCATTCTGCATCTAGATAACACGTGCCTCTGACCCTTCAATATTGGTATAAAATGGAGTAGAAAATATGATCACCTTTGGTCAGTAAATACTACACGTATCTTAGTAGTCAAAAGAGAAATTGGTCCATGCGAATCATGGCTAGACAGCAGGATGCGAGTACAGTGAATTCTGTTTTTATAAAGACAGGAGGGAGGTTTTCTTTTATCTGTTATTCCATGCCATGCCCTCCAACTGTTTTCCATGACACAAAAACACAAGCAGAGCAAAGCACTATTGAAAATAATGTGGCGTTTAAGCTCTTTAAATTGGGAGGAAAATCCTGGCAGATATTTTGATCCCAGGAAATGTAACATTTATAAAGGCATGGTTCATTATACTGTGATCACATCTGGAATCAGACTGCCATGAAAACCGACCTCGGTGACTGATTTCATTACAAAGCAGCCTGCCACAACTTCGAATATCTACTTATTGAACCCCAGATGGACACTTAGCGCTCATGGCCTCCCCTCTCATTTTCTAAAGCTCCCTGATGAATGTCTGCCTGGTGCGATTATGGAAGACCCCTTCTACATACATCACACACAGGGAACACCCTACTGCCCTGCCTTCCAGCTGATGGAATGATACTGCTATTTTCTGGGAGGTAATGCGAAAGGAACCAAACACTGTCTGTCACAATTAACTTTGCTCATCTGTCATCATGACTTCTTTCGGAAGGGCTCCGTCTCAAATCTTTTTACTTCCTCTATAATCTGCAGAGGAGAAAAAGGTTCAAGGGAAATACCTTGAAGATTACCCTTCAGGAAAAACATGTCCTCCCAAACAGGATTTCTTTGTGGTGAACAAATTCCATTCTGAAAATGTCCTCTGTTAGGTGGGTCCATAATGTGTGGCTTTCCTTGAGTTAAAAAGGGTAAAAGGAAGTCAAACGTGAGTCTAGAGAAGATCTTGTGGTGTCCGGCAGGCTCATTAAGTCAGATAAGTCGTTTCCTATGTTGTCACATGCTTTTTCTTCAGCAGCAGGAAAGAGCTCATTGTGTGTGGGAGCTGGGACGACGTGCAGCTCATCAGAATAACCTGTAGGTCGAGCCAAATCTACTGCTTCCAAATACCAGTCCCCGTGCATGAACTTAGCCCTCGGGCCGCCATTGTCTCCTCTGTGTAAGTGGGAAGAGCCCTGTCGAGCAGTGAGGTGTCAGGATTCAATGAGGTCGTAGGAATGATCTCCAGGCCTAGTGACTGGCACCATGCATACGTTCAAGAGGAGGTGTTTCTCTTACGGATTAGGGAACCATGTGAGTTGCAGCTACGATTACCTTAGGTTATACTGTATATTTTTGATATGTTCATTCTAATGTGTTAAGGGATCCACCTTAGCGATTACAGAGCACAGACGTACAGCTTGTGTCTGCATGCATTCCGTCCATCTTTACTCTGGTTCTCGGGCAGAGGTGCTCAGACCATGACCGCCTCTTAGGGTTCAAGCTCAATCCTAGTCCTGGCCATCAATTCCCAGTAACCTATGTATGGCAAATGCCTAACTGTACATTTATCCAAAACTTTATGAAATCTATTTACCTTTGGAGCATGAACAAACTTTCGAGGTCATAGGTGCTATATCATTTTAAAGAAGAATTTCCTTTAGTTTTCTTTTGTTGTTTGTTTTTTCACTAAATTTGCTTTTTTTGGATTTTAAGTGCAGAATCAACCATCCCACTCCCCCACCCCCGCCCGACTGTTTAATTCAGTACTCGTATTTTGAGATTTCGTTAAAGCTAACTAGTAAGTCACGAACTAAATGTATCGGTTTTCACTGTGTCATAAGCTTCATTCCTTTGTGTTCTGAAAGGTACAAGTCTCAGCATCCAGGTCTCAGCGTCTGAGAGATCATGAGAGGTCCAAGGTCACATAGCTAATTACGGCAGAACTTCTAGCTTTTGTCTTTACAGCCTGGTATCTTCTAATTGTTTCAGTCTAATCTCATTGAGCATTCCTTTTCCCCTTGATCATTTTAGCTGATAGCAGTCATCTGATCCATGTCCTAGGGGTTAGCACAGAGTTCTGTTGTCTTGTAACCATCTAGCTACATGGCTTTGGGCAAGTCATCTAGAAAGTGCAGAAAACTTACTAAAGAAGTTCTTACATAATTAGATTTGAAAAATGTAAATGATATCAGTAAATGATCAGAAAGATAATACACAGGGGTGCCAAAACAATATATACACGTGACTTGTATTCATCTTTTGCTATTGGTATAGATTATTACAACTTTAATACAGTTTTTTCCTTTCTTAAAACGTGTCTACATTGTTTTGGCACCTTCTGTATAATCATACAGAAAATTCAAGCAATTGAGAAAAGTAGAAAAAAGAAAGTAAAAATCGTCCATTGTTCTCCAGCCAAGAGATAATCACAATGCTTAGTTAATATCAGTTTGGATCTATGCACACACACGTGTACTTTTATATAAATGTGATGCCCTCATCCATGCTATTTAATAATTTGTGCATATCAATAATTTAATGCATATTTTCCCACTTAATAAAAATTATAAAATTTGTAAAAACTAGGACTTGGTAAGCTCCTTTTATGTAACATCTTACTTTTAATGCTTACATTTTACAGATATGAGTCAGAGGTAAGGTGTTTACAAAAATCAAACAAAGTTGGTACTTGCTCCTTGTGGGGGAGGGGGGGAACTAGATTTTAACGCAGGCAATTCTGACTCAATTATAATGGCTGCATTGTAGTATTGAACGAATATCCAGAATTTATTTTAAATAAATACTGATGGGTGCTTAGACAGATTCAATATTTCTGATGTTATTCAAACCTTATTGGTGGTCATCAACTATATCTTTGTGTATTTGATCAAATACTTCCTTAGATATATTCCCAAATATAGGATTTCTGGTTTAAAAGGTATACACCTTCAATTTTGACATATATGGCCAAGTTGAATATTATACTTTATAGAATAGTCACTTCCCTATATCCTTAACAACCATGAGTGTTGTCAATATTAAAATGAGCAGAAATTTACTTCATTGACACAAGCTCAGAGTTAAAAATACTCATTTGCTGTGATTATGGGCCCATTTTTAAAAATTTAGTAATTGTTTAAGTGATTTTAAAGTAGGCATTGTGGGGAAACAAATAAACATGCAAATACAAAAAAACCAGCATTTACTTTGTAAATTGTATAATCTAATTTCTGAAAAAGTCACCATCTTTGGGTAGTAGTAAGGCTCACCTCACACACTGCTAGTAAAAAGTCATAATTCTATGCAGCAATGTCACAGCCTATACAAAGAATGTTTCTATGTTTATAGTCAATGAATCAGTAATTCGACAGAAGGAGTCAATCTTAGGAAAGTGACAAGCGATGTGGACCCAAAATGTTTATCATGATATCACCTACGAAAGCCAAAATGGAAAGCTTAACTATGAAAAAAAAACAAAACAAAACATTGCTTATAGGCTATGGCACATCCCAAAATGAACTATGTTTTAGCCATTAAAACTTTAGTGGTCTTTGTAGGTTACTTTAGTCATGTGCCAAAATGTTCTCGATATTTTGAACAAAAATGCAGTGTAAGTACTGACTAATTCTGATTGGTAAACACATATGCTATTTGTAGACACACAAGGGAAATCTACCCAACGTGATAACACTGGGTATTAGAAGATGTGTTTACTTTCTCCTTTTGACTTTTATGGTTCTTTTCCTCCCCCAAATGTTCTATAGTCAGTTGCAGTTTTTTATGCAAAACTACCTACCTCAAAATTCACCTTTGTCTGATCATTGACACATATGGCAGACCCTAAAAGCCCGCCCTTATGCCTCACTCATTGTCAGGCCTGCAAACCACTTAGATGACTTTATCCATCCAGAAATCTTTCCTGACCTGTGCCTTGAGTCTGTCTAGATCCATAATGAGAGAGTGTAGGAAATGTTTTTTTCTTGCTCCCTCCGTGTAGTTTTAGTTTGTCCAGCTGAGACTACCTGCCCTGCCACAGAACATTCCTTCTCAGACATGTGGCCAGTCCAGGGTGATGCATGTGACTCAAGGTGGGTCCATCGGAGCGCTCTGGGGATAGAGAAACTTTGGGGTCACAGGCTCCGAGTTCCAAGGGGTGTGCCAGAAAGCCAGTGGAGCAGTGAGATGAAGAGAGAAATGTCTCCTGATGGCATTTTGTGAAGCCTTGGTCCACCTGTGTCTGAGGCTAGCACCAGTCCAATGACTTCTTTGTCACATGGGCCCCCAAATTACCTTTTTTCTTTAAGCAAGTTTGAGTATAATTCTGTCACTTGTTACCGAGAGTACTAATACAGGATCCAACCAAATAGTGGCATTTTAGAATTACCTTTTAACTCTCCTTGTAGCTCTCTGTTAATTCATCTTACCTTAATGCATGTGTTCAGAAAAAGACCCTATCCTTACTTTTAAAAAATGTTCTAATGTCCAACCTAACTCACGTCTCTATTAAACATCACTGAGTTCAATGCTCAGACTAGTTTTTTTCTTAGCTTGCTGTTAAGGTCATTTCCATTTATATCTCCATCCTTTCCACATGCCTTGATTCAATCTGCAGAATTAATGAGAATGTTCTTTCCTATCATGCAAATCATGCAATGTGATTATTGCTCTCGGATGGAAAAGGACTCAGCAGGGGTGCCTGCCACGTGAATGACTGGCATCTGCTTAAACCCCATTTTGGTGTTTTTCCTTCCTGGGAATGCACCGGTCAGTCCGGGGGTCCCACAGTGCAAGATAAACTTAATATCAGAAGGGGCAGGGCGGGTCAACCAGTAATTAATTGCTCTCAAAGAAATCTCCTTAAAGCCACTGTAGATTTCAAGTTGTCTCCAAACTGACTGGAAAGGGGACATAACACTGTAATTAAACTGTCGATCACGAAAGAAATAAATGTATGGAGATTCAATTTTGCAGGAGAACTTGGGGGATTTGTGGGGTGGTTGATGAAACCTGGAATCTTGAAGAGATTTGTGGTTTCAAGTCTAGAATGAAACGAAGAATGAGAAAGAATGCTGAAGAGCTGTCGGTCTGATGTGACTGAGAGTGAAAGGGCGGGTCAGCTTTTTAGAAAAATGACCCAAGCTGAGAAGCAAGGAGGATATGATGAGGAACAGGGAGATTCCTAGATGTGCTCATCAAGAAGTAGTCATCTCAGAGGAATGGAGGGAGAGTTTGCATTTCTGGAACAGACCAGAGGTTTGTCAGTGAATCACTATGGCTAGAATGCATAGGTAGCTCTCTTAATTGTTTTGGCTGGAAATAAATAGGATATTTACAACTAAAAGCCAAAAGTGATCCTCTGTTGAACAACATATAAGGACTATTTCTCCTCAGTTCTACTTATATCCTGGTATATGATCAGCTAGGACTTGGGGTTCAGGCCAAGGTGAACTGGAAAATAATATAAATATATATGAGGTAAACTAGCAAAAAACCAAAGCAACCAAATAAACAAAAATATTATCTATCTATCTATCATCTATCTATCTATCTGATAATCAGTGACTCTAAAAGCCCAAACTATCACTAAGAGAGGGAGAATAACTTAGTGTGTGTGGGCTTAAACACATCTTAATATTACATTGTGGTTTTTTTTTGTTTTGTTTTGTTCTGTTTTGCACAGAGTATGGTAAAATTGTGCACTTGTGACAGGTCTGGTTGATAAATAGTTTGGAAAACTGAGACTCCACCACCTTAATAAGATGTGTGTATTTTAAGGCAGTGGTTAGGGTTGGGTGGCTACCACAGCAGGGGTGGGAAAAGAACGGCTGGTCCCACTGGTGTGGGACTCCGTACATTCTTTCCTCTTGTGACAAGGAAAGTATCCCCCCCAAAAGTGACCCGAGATAACTAGGAGGGAGCGGAGGAACTGGGAAGGAGTTCTGGATAACGATACAGGAAGAAGGGAGACGGCGGTAGGCCGGGCAGGCTCCATGTTTTACAGCCTCTAACCCTCTCTCGCTTGTCCCAGCAGATGTGTGAGGTTAGCTTGTCCAGCCGGGTTCCATCTGGATGATGCATTCATTCCTCTAGGAAATATTTGGTGAAGGCCTATAAGCTAAGAGGCCTTGGAAATAAAAAGTTAAGCTTTGTCGCTTGACTATTCTGTGTTCAGGTTCTGCACTGGTTTAATAGTTGGTAAATTTGGTATCTTTCGTGCAGCAGAGCAAACATAGGGTGGGAACCAGAGAATTTCTCTACAAATTTCAGCTCTCCTTCTGTTCTATGTTCAAGTTTTAGTCACTGTCATGACCAGTGCTTAGCAGGGAGCTTATTTTCTCACAGAAAAAAAGTAAAGGTGAGATATGCACCTCATCAATGTTATTTACACATATAAACATGCCCATCTGACCCTGTGTGTTTCTATTCTTGGAGAATAGGGGTGATTTCTTTATTATGATTTTCTTTGTATGAAACAATTTATATATATTAGGTCCCATGAAAGAGAAGTCCACTGAATAATATGACATTCTTTGCTGGGGCCCAGAGCCCGAAGGGCAGGGCAAACCGCATCTGCCTTTCCGCCTTGGAGATATCCTATCACTATTGACCAGGCCTTGAAAGGCAGAACCGCCCAGGGTCCGCCCCGCCTCCCTAGCAACCCCGCTACCGCCCATCAGTCTACTTCCTCTTTCTCTTTGAACATATATAAACCCCTCCTGCTAAAATAAAATTTGAGGCTTGATCAGATCCCTGTCTTGCCTCCATTTCTTTGCGTCTTCCATTTTCTCCCTTTTAGAGATGGCTTGTTCGGGTTCCTGTTGAATGCCCTGCAGGCCGGGGCAATTCTTGTCTCCACATCTATAGCTATAGGTTTTAAAGATTCCTGCACTTGGAAACTATAAAACAGATACATCTGAAGATGGAAAATGATTTTCATAATTCCGGTTCAGTAGAAAAGAAAGGCTGTGCTGATGAAAACTCTTGAATTTATTCCATGAATTTCCTTGACCTGCTTTACATTAAAGATGTGCTCTAACTATGCATAAGGGTGTTAATTTGACTGGTGTTAGGGTGTTAGAGAAAAAGCTTTCTTTTTATCAAGTAGCACTGACTTCATTACAGTCACGCTTCTCCATTGGTTATAAAGAAATACATTCTGGCTGTTTGAAAGTAAGACCTGAATGGAAATCACTTTAGTTTTGTGTTCAGATATCTTGTAATTGGAACAAAGCAACGCCCACCATGGAATTTCAGCAAAGGAGGAATCAGCCTTCTATTAAAGACAACCTATATTGGGGTGTGTTGATGGGCGACCGTGGCTTGAAGTTTTCTCTTGTAACATATTCAAAATCATATCTAATCAATGCATTGCTACTGAAGCTCTCATTTTAAGACCAATATTCTTTGAAGTTATGCTGCCTGATTGAACTGGAGATGAAGACTGCCTTCTCTGAAATGGCAAAAAGACATTAGGAGCAGCGGTTAGCTGGGGGCCAATAACACAAATCACAGCGCCTTACCCCTCTAGCACTCTTTTATCCCCAAACACCTTCATGAGCATCATTAGGATTTATCTGATGTAGTCACAGAGAGGCAGAGGGACTTCAGTTATTGATTTGCTTAAACTGTAATTTCAGTGTAGAAGGGAGATTAGGATCCAAATGTCCTGATTCTCAGGCCAGGATATTTGAATTAGAGTACCAACCCAATGCTTTTATTTTTCCTTTCAGAAATGTTTTTATGTTCATTTATAAAGGACACGATTCATCTAAAGACGTGAGATAGATGTGCCGTTATCTCAGTAAACTGTTACTGATCTTTTATTTTTTTAATTTTCTCATTAGAGGTTAAGTTTTCTCAGGGAAGGAACCGAACATGTCTTGTGCTCTGACGTCCTCAACAATTAGCTCAGTCCAACCATAGCACGAAGGAGAACACCACATGTTTTTTAAAAATGAGAGGCTGATATATGCAGTAAAATGATGGCATTATTTCTAGACGTTTAGGTTGTGCTTCTATATCAAAATAGATGGTTTATGGTTAAGGTGATGGAAAGGTAGGTATTTAATGGTTATATTGAGGAATTCTGCTTATTATATTCATTTAAAAAATGTTTGTAGCTTGTAAAAAGGGCAGATGACAGGTACCCCATCTCTTTTAGTATGTATTGTTCATCTGCCTCCATCTTCCCACACCCACTGACGTTCCTGTGTCTTCTAGCCTCAGTGATATCAAATGCTAATCATCCATATTGCTGCCACCACGTTAGTTGAGAATATTTAACTCTGGAACAAGCTCTGTACTACACTCTTTAAAGGCACGACCTCATTTAATATTCACAACAACTTTTTGAGGTAGGCGCTAATGCTGTCTCCTTTTACAAGAAAGGACAGTGAGAGGCAGCGAGGTGATACAGCTCAGCCAAAGTCACACAGACAGTAAGAGGCATAGCTGGGCGCTCAAGTCGGAGCTTGCAGACTCTGTGGTCCCAACCCATAGCAGCCACCTCCATGGCACAGACAGGAGGCGAGGGTGGGAGATGCCATGGGACTGGTGGGGGAGGCAGGAATGTGGATGAACCCAGAACTGAAGAAATGGCTGGCACAGAGAAGCTCTGTGGGGATAGTTAAGAGGTCGGGAAGGAGACAGCGGCATTGGGGTGCACGGGGAAAAAGAAAGCTGGACCAAGGCAGCGGGGACAAAGCAGAAGATGAAGAACCAGAGCTGAGTGATCGTTCGGACGAGGGGGTAAGACACTGAGCATCTCAAGGACCTGTAGTTTTCAGCTTTGCTGCCCGGGGAGAATGGTGATGCCATCAATTGAGAATAGAAGGCGTGAGTTCTGGCAGGAACAAAACCAACAAGTGAGTTTGGGGGGCATCCAGTCTTGCAGCCTCGTCTCATGCCTTCCGTCAGCTCCCACCGCTCTTCCGATCAGCTGAGCAGAGCTGAGCTTTTCCAGAACGCATTCAGCGCAGTGATGTCCCAATGAACTAATTCCTACCAGTTTCCCCCTGCCAGCTGATCCCCGCCTTGTGGAAGGAGATTTCTTATGGAGAAGTTTTTTTTGTTTTGTGTGCTTTTTCCACAAGAGTAACTATCATAGTGGAAATCTCATCGTGACCAGGTTGCAAAAGAGCTATTTAGGGGCTGGCAGGTCCTGTGTTACTCTCACATTATAGCAGCTGACTATAATCGGCTCTGACCTTAATGTAGGTTTAAAAATATATAAAATCATGAGCACATTAAGTTTGCACTTTTTTTTTTTAAGTATATTCTGATGATAAATTTTATTGTGGAAATATCTGACAGGCAGCACAGACTTTTAGTGTGCAGCGAAAATGGAATTCCTATAGGGACACATACTGTCTAAGTTTTCTTCCCAATTTTCAGCTTCTCAGGGCTTCTGGCTGTATCGGGGCCACATCTGGGATAATTTGCTCTGAAATAAATCCATGAAATTCACTCGTGTATTAAAGCCTATAAGACAGCCCTCTTCTTTTCCCTGACTTTATCTTTGAAAAAGCTGTGCATTTGTTTTATATAAATATACTCTGGGAGCAAAGTCATAGCCAAGGACTAGTTTAAAATTTATTTTCAGAGGGGATGGGAAAAGTTGCATGAAATTCTTAACTTCGGTATTCACGTCGAGTGCCTAGAATCCTGCTCTACTGAGCAAAGCCTTAGTCAAAGCCTGGTTTCAGAATGGGATGTACGTCCTGGGATTTCACAGTTATGTTAAAGAGAAGAATAATGGAGGAGAGAGGGAAGAAAGATAGGCCTCCTTTGGTACATATGCAGACAACATATGCTCTGATGCTTGCTGACAGATTCCAAATGAGCAAGACAGGGGAAGTCAAGAATTCACAAGCAGCTCAGAGACTCCATGGTGAATCGTTATTCAAGGAGCAAATGCACTTGCCTATTAAAATAAATGACAAGATATTTCAGAGAAGGAGAACTGTAGGCTAATTTTCTCATTCAAATGTTTTCAAACACCTACTATGAGCTGGTACAATGATAAGAAATGATCAAAAGGTGAAACTTACACTGCTCTGCTTTCAAGATAATACTATGAAACAGAACGGGATAAGTACTGTAGAGGGATTTAAACAAACTGCTATGATGAGCAAAAAAAGATGGGGAGATTAATTTAGATTAACATCAATTAGTTCTGACAACACAAGACTTTTTGGGGGACAACTTGACCGTAATACCGCACATGACTGGGAAAGGGTCAAACATCTCGCCATTCCATTTTCCTTGTGTGCTATGCTATCCCCGTAATTTTTAAAATAATTTAAAAATAGCTATGGTACATAATAGAGCAGCATGTGTACACAATGGGCTAAGAATTTCATGAAGGAAAGGGTGGATATTAATTTCTGGGTTAAACTCTCACTTTAACAGATGTAGCAAGTTTCAAACATTCCATTTCTATATTATGGAAAATTATTTGTTCCTCATGCCAGGATAGAAGATAACTCTCAATTTAACATTCCTTCAAGATTTCACGTAAGCAAAGGGAGGTCACAGATGAAAGTGTGACCCAGCAGCAAATTGTTCCATGTGGGTCCGATTTTATTTGCCATGATTTTTATTATGTAGCTGGCCTTGGCGGTCAGGCAGGTATGTGAGGCCAGTGTCCACCACGTCACCTAGACGTCTCGTCTGAACAGGAAGAACAGCTCTAGGCCCACGGCAGTACATGCAACACACCACGATTTATGTGGTGATGGCCCAGAGCCCCCTGCACCCCGTCTAACCAGGTCCGAAAATCTGAGCCCATGAGTCTTATTTTGGGCTTGTGTCACAGAATGCCACAGACTGGGTGGCTTATGAACAACAGAAATTGATTTCTCACCGTTCTGAAGGCCGGACATCTGAGATCAAGGCTCTGGCAGATTTAGTGCCTGGTGAGAGTACCCCTTCCTAGTTCAAAGACGGCTGTCTTGCTGTGTCCTCGCAGGTGGGAAGGGTGAAGGATCTCACTGGCCCTCTTTTCTGAGAACACTAACCCCCTTCACGAGGGCTCCAGCCTTACCACATAATCGCCTCCACAAGACCCCGGCTTGAAATGCACATTGGAGATGAGGTTTCAGCATGTACATTTCGTGGGGACACAACCACTCCGTCTACAGCAATGTGGAACACTCTAGTGACCGTCACCTGTGCTACTCTTTGGCTAACTGCCTTTCTGACCAGCTTCCAAGAGTCAGGAGCAGCTGGGGGTTGCCATCTTCCCCAGCGGCAATCAGTGATGGCTGGGTGTGGGAGAATGACAGCCAAGTTCCCTGGTCTCTGATTGGAGAACTCTACCTCAGACTCCAGAGTTCCCTGTGGAATTGGCTGACGTCTAGCCATAGATTTCCTCCACTTTTAAACATCTATTTTTACTATTTTCTGGTCCATTCCAAATCACAATGTTAGAAATCACTTTTGAGGTTGAATATAAAAAAAACCCCAAAACAAAAACAGATACAACTTTTAAAAGTCTAAATAAAAAAACTTGCAACACACATCATAATCTTACAAACACTTTGGAAACCTTTCCATATGATCAAAATAGAATCAGAACCATTTAAACCTTCACAGCAATGTCTCACATAGGAGCTAACCTAATTAATCTATTTCTCTGACCCATAGGTGGGCAGGGAAACTAAAAATAAACTTGAAGCTGGTTCTCAGCGGATGCCTGGAGGAGGAGAGAATTCCCACCACTCGTCTCCAGCTCTGTGATATGGTGCAGTGCAGCTCTGCACAGATGCCAGTCGCAGCTACACAGGCACCCCGAGTTGGCGGGCAGAGGCCATAGGACTGCATGAAGGGGGCCAGCTTTGGGCAACATGGATGACTGAACTAACACAGTCTTCCCAGGAGGACTGGCACTTCAAATCTAGAGATGCTGAATTAAACATATGGACATTTTCCTTCTTAAATATAATGACAAGGTCAAAAGAGACAGGGAAACGACCCAACCGTCAGAAGCCACAACAGCAGAAGAGGGAACCGAAAGCAGAGCAATGACCTTGGGAAGTGAGGCCATGGCAACTGGATGGGATTGGCCTAGTGGAGAGAGAAACACAGATGGCTGCAAAGCGCTGGGACCCCATAGGACTGTTGCTTCTGGGTACAGCTCTGCCTACCAGCCCAGGACGCCTGGGTCTCCCCTAGCCTGATCTCCATGGTAGAGCCCCAAAACCTGCATCATGAAGTGCGTGGACCACTGCCTACCTGCTGCCAGAATCCTGAGCTCAAAAATAATGTAAAAACTCTTCCCAGACAAAACAGCGAGTAAGAGTATTGAAGATTTGACAACATAATTAATCATCTTGATGTCAGGCACACACATAGGACCCTGCCCCAAACCATTAGACCTGCCTCTTCACAAGAACACATAAATTCCTATTTTAGTTTCATGGCTGATGGGGCTGAGACAAGATTTACAATTCCTAGCAAAAGAAAGTCACTATTTTTATTCTATATGCTGGTAATTGGTATCACATTTTTACACTTAGCATTCGATGAGGGAAAGGTTATTGGAAGACTTGATACCTGCAGGGAGAGAAGAATGTATGTATATGGGGTTGCCCCAAGGGGCGAAAAGTAGTAAAAAAAGAGCAGTGATAGTAACAACACACATGCACGTGCACACACTCACACACTCACACTCACACTCACACACACACTAAATGGCGATAAAAACAGATTTATAAAAATATGTGGTTTTCTCTTAAAGTTTCTCATGTCACTATTACAATACCCCATGAAGTCAGCAGGGTACAAAGTACACTCGTATAGTTTTTACAAAAACAAAGTTTCTTGGTGATGAAGTAACTTCCCTAAAGCAAGCCCGAACCTGGGCAGGTAATGGGGTTTTATATGACCTTCTTGATGTGCAATATTGCTCAATATCTTTGAACACATGAAGTGGAAATATTCTTTGTACGTGCTCTAGCGCCAACGGGAGCAGCTAAAACAACACCCCTCAAATAATCTTTCACGTGCATAGAGAATGACAACAACAAAAAAAATGGTCAGGTGTGCTCATTCGATAGCCTAAATATTAAAGTATATTCCAGTGTGCTAAACGAAGTCAAATTCCATCATCATAGCCCAGATATTAATGGTTAGATATGCACGTAATCCCTGTCTTCCTTCACTGACCACTTAAAGCAATGCGGTGTGTGTGGGGGGTCCCCTCAAATTGAATCTGGCAGAGGCATTCTACTTAGGGTGTAAGAAGTATCCCCAGTATTCTTGCTGGTCTCCTGTTTTTTTCCTGTTAAAAATCCCCGCTCCATAGTCATTCCAGAGTCCTTTATGCAAACCTAAATCTGACCACATCACCCTCTGCTTAGAAACACTCGCTGGTGTTCTGCTGCCCGAGACCGACCTCCTTCCCTTGCCTGGAGCGTGCTCTCTGAGACCGGCTGTGCCTACATCCACCCTCACTGCCTGAGGGTCCTCGTCTAAACCGCGTGCTGATGCCATTCCCAAATCCTCCAGCGCCTACGGTTTTTCTCTGCTGTCTTTCTTTTTCCATGCTCTCTGCTTTTTATTTTCTCAAAGCAAATACCTTTTTACCTAATTCTGTGTATTATTGTAAGATTCATTTTACATTGTAGTTCCTTTGGAAGACCCGCCTTATTCTGGCCAGTAGACTGAGGGCCGTCTTCTTACGCGGTCATCATTCCCTATCCACATCTCTGTCATGGAACCAGTCAGTGGGTTTATGGCTGGCTCTAGCTCTAGCTCTAATCTCTCTCTCTCTCTCTCTCTCTCTCTCTCTCTCTCTCTCTCTCTCTCTGTCTTTATTTCTAATCTATCTGTATCTCTAATCTACCTCTAATCTATTTCTATCTGTCTCTATCTCTAATCTATCTAATCTATCTCTATCTGTATCTCTAATCTCCATCTCTATTATGTATATATAGATATTTTTCTCTCCTGCTGGAGTGGGGTTAGGATGATTTATCCATTCTCTTTGAATTTCCAGCATCTAGACACATAGCAAGAGCTCAATACATGTGTGCCTACCTAAGGCGAGATGAGATCAAATTATCTCCTTTAAAACATATTTCCCTATTATCTTAGTTTATATTAAGTTTGATCTGTTCTTTTTAGTACTATTTTCTCTTTAACTTTCCCCCTCCCATTCAATTCTGTGTCAAGTCTCTAAACTCTTGGCACAAAAACTAGAATAAAGTAACTGATCAGAGTGGGATCGTTCATTTTTCCTTAGCTCTCAGGCCATAAAATTGGTGGCGATAGAAAACGAAAAGAACCCACTTTGTTTCTTTAAAGGTTCCCAGGCGAATAAGCCCAATCAATTTCCTTCTCTAGAAGTCTCCATGTAATAAAACTTGCAGAAGGAAATTGATTAGGTATTACAGCATACATTGCCCACTGAGTTCCCCTGATCCTTCCTCCCTTCCCCCTTTTAATCATGCAATAAAGGGGTTGCCTGGGAACAGGAGCAGAGCTCTGTCACCAGCCTTGCTAATATCACCAGGAGAAAGCTGCACTGTGTGTTACAGCACCACTTTGGGGCCCCCTGTGATCCCCCTTTAATATTTATGGGAGCTAAGTGATTTGTGTCTTTCTATCATTGTCACCAAAAAGAGGTGACATAACTTTAAGAATTCAGGTAAAAGATCCTCTGTCTCTAAAATGATATACTAAATACATTTCCTCACGAGTTCACGCTGTGATCATTATTACATTTGGGTTCACTTGAGAAAAAGAATTCGAGCTATTCATTTAGTATTATACCTGTCAAAAACCTTAAGTGCAAAAATTCAAGTAACACTGTTTTTTTTTTTTACAAAAAACAGAAAGAAGTGATTGCTTATATATATTTATAAAAAGCATTAGCTATTATCACCCGAATTAATTGGAGTTCGCTTACTGGATTGAGAAGAACATGGCCCTAATGAGACAAAAGCAAGGATGGTGCCTCTCAAACAGCCTGCTGCTTTACCTGGGGACTGTGACCTGGGGTGAGATTTGGACTACAAGCTGCAACAAAACACATATCGGGGGTGGCCATGAGGTGCTCTTCTCACTGGATCAATGTCCTCTATCATTGTGATTAGAGGAAGTCATTTCAGACAGTCCCTCTCTGCTTCCTGCCCAGGTCCTCCAGAATCCCGTTCTGTGACCTCAAGAATAATGTTGAATTCTTTGATAGAAGAACAAGCCAGTGCCATGGAGTGGGGAGAACATGGGCTTCGGAGGCAGGCAGACTTGTCTCCAGTCCCAGCTGTGCTGTTGCTGCTCTGTGATAAGAATCTGAGCAAGTTACTTAAACCCTACAGTTTGCATCCTCACCTGTAAAACGAGTGTCATAATTCCCATCTCACTGTTTCCGAGAGTGCTGATCAATTAAGTAAGATGGAGCACGTAATGGGCTTAGCACAGTCCTACCACATACGATTCTCGGTTAAGATTGGGTTGTCGGAAAAGTCATGATGTATTTTTTTTCTATGTTTTTTGTTGCAAAAATGCGTCATGGCTTTTCCGACAACCCAATACTTGCTCCCCTTCACGAATGGAAGGCAGAAACAATACCATAATTAAATGTGATGAACTGGACTAATCAAAAACACGTCATACAACTCATGATGGCAAACTCATCCGACTGGGAGAGTAATGGCTGCGGATTCTTCTCAAGTCGGAGGAAGCAGTGCCTGGTCTCTGCCTGTACCCACAACCTAGGGCTCACGGGCTCCTGTTGGGAAGGTGGTCCTTTGAGTTGTTCAATCCAGATGCTGATCAGTAACTCACATCTGCACCTCACACCTACAGAGTGCCCAGGGCACTGGATGTTAGGGAGACAGAGGTGAAAGACGCAGGTCCCAGGGACACTCACTGAGCTTCGACTACCGGGGATTAGGTAGGTTGTGGGGTGCTCAGGACATTCCACATCTTCTGCTAGCCTCTCCTTCAAAGGCACATGTCCCTGTGAGGGATGCTACGTCCAGTTTTCACCAGCCAGGATCGTTATGGTTTCCATCCACTCACAGACTGGAGAAGACTAAATGCTCCAAGTTCCCCAGTTGGCAGAGAGGGGGAAAGAGGCCTAAAGGGGGTGCACGGTTTTGTCAAGTTCATAATATTGGTTTTCCGCAGAGAGAGGATGGGCACGGAGGAAAGCTCCTGTCTCGGCCTGTGTTGGGTCTGCACCTTCAGGCTGCTGGCTCAGCGGAAACCTACGACCTTTATCTGAAAAGCAATGCAAAGTATGTGCCCCACCTGGGTGGCTCGTATCTTGAGGGCCATGGAGACTGTTCACATATGATATTCTGGTGGGGAACCAGCTTTCTTTCTTCCTTGTTCAATTTTCAGAGGCAAAGTCACAGACGAAGTCAGACTTCAGAGAGGAGAGAGAGGAGGAGAGAGAAGAGGCCTGCCTCTGTCTCCCACTGAGCTTCTGACCAATGTGACACATTCGTCGCTGTTCCCTGCCCAAAACAGGACTGGAATAGAAAAAGGCAGGAGGGCATCGCTCACGAGCCATTTCGGAAACCATAAGAGGACAGAAATGTCGTAAGAACTGCATTTAACACACCTATGCTTTCTACCTTTGATGCCTTAGAGGATAATAGCATTGATTCCTCCAAACACATGATTAGATCTTAACGGTTTTCTTGCTTTAGATTTTAGTGCCATCACTATGTATCTTTGTGTGAAAATTATGCTAAACGATGAATTTAAAGGTTTGAAGTGATCACTTTTTTTTTCTAACCATAGAAAATGGATGACTCTTCAAAAGCTGAATATCTTGTAATAGGTTCACCTCCAGATTTCTGCTCTGAAGCGGAAAACAAGGGAATGGGGTACGCGTCCTCTCTTTGCTGGAGTGGGCGAGTGTTCACACTACTGTCTCTGCAGGGTTTACGAGCCAGCACCAGACCTGCTTACCTGAGAAGCGGGAAGATAAAAGGATGGTGGCCCCTGTGACTTAATTAGCTCCGACTGACAAGTCCAGGGGACACGGGCTGCTCCTGTTTGCGTGCAAGGAGGATGCAGGGACTAGAACAAGCTCTCAGTCATCACTTCTAAGTCGCCTAATTATGTGTGTTTCCGACATTTGACCTTTTCAACAACTTTACAGTGGTGGCATCTAGTTTGACAGTTTTCTGTGTATTCCAGCTTTCTCCCCACAACAGTGTTCTGAAGTTGTTTTATCCTTGAAAGGTAACTAAGGACTCAACTTTGAATTCTAGCTTCTGAGCTATAATGTGGGAAGTAGAAATTACATTCCGTGTATTTATCCAGAAGGATCAAGAATTAAATGATGTTCTCATTAACACACACACACACACACACACACACACACACACACACACACACACGTTCCTGTGGTGACTTCTCTGGAGAGAACCTTTAACCAATGTCACCACCTCAACAGGGACTGAATCTGCTGTCACGTAAAGATGCTGGCGTGAATTGGTTTGCAATGGAATGACAAGGAGGCAGAACCAGGATATGAGCTTGAAACACAGAATCTGCAACTCTGAGTCTTGGGGACTTTTTCCTCTCATGACCAGATGGTCATACTGCCTACCAGAACTTACTAGATCATCCTCTGACACTCAATCCATCTGATTCATGCTCAGGGTGTTCAATGATTCCTGCGAGACTCTCTGGAAACATTGGAGAAGACGGGCTGTGCTGTACATGAAGCTGGAGTGACTCTGTAAACACCAGGTTCGCGTGTTTGGCCTTTAAACTAGTGCCTACAGGCGTTTCTAGAACCTAGTATTTATGCAACTTGACATTTAATTGCAGCTTGAGTTTGGGTAGGCCTTCTGTTCAGAAACTTCCTCAATGCCATACCCTAGTTGATTTGTAGGACTATGGTATGTATGAAAAATGTTACAGCCCCATTATTTTCTACCAGTAATGCTTTTAAAGATCTTGAAATGTATCCGGATGGCTGCAAAGCAACAAAGGTGCGGGACCAGCAGTAGATGAAGTGAGAAAAAAATGCTCGGTGCAGACCAGAGAGAGAACTCAAAACGCATTCCTGAAGGTCGCAGAAACACTTGGAAATGTAGAAAGAAAAGTACTGCAGACTGAATGGGGTAAAGTGAAACGGACCAAAATGCTTATATGCTATGAAAAGCTGGCAATGTCGGGAAGACCGTTACTATTAGCAACAGGGACAGATGCACATTGTTCCTTTTTCATGTATATTACAAGTCAAGTTTTGAAACTCCAGTTCCAAAGAAAACTAGGAAATCTGTCATTCCTGGGTGAAAAAGTCTCCCAGTCTACAAAGAGATCACACCCCCTTCTTTGCCAATGTCCCAATAAAGATGAACTGAATGGCACCGAATGTCAATGACAAAAGCAGAGCTGCACTTCTCTGGGTCTTATTTCCATTTTGATTAAATTCTTTCCATGCCCCAAACCTCTGAATCTCTTTGGGCTCATCCTTATTTCATTTCAGTCCTCGGTACTGTGGATCAACGCGAATTTGGCTGTCTAGGCGCTGCTACTCACGCTGTTTTTCATCTTCTTTTGCCTGATTTCTGGTTTTAAAATTCTGAAAATATCTGGGCCTAGGAGTTGCATCTCGTTAATCAGCTTTACCTTTAAACACCTTTGATTTAAATAAAAACTACAAGAAAAAAAAGCTTCATGGTGTCGAGGAGAGAGACCTACATCCAAGGAAGGGCTGGCATGTGGTGCCAGCCACTTAGGGCTGTGGAAAGTGTGAGAAGTGTTTTCATCTCTCACACACTAAGTTTCCTTCTCTGCAAAATGAAGGTGTTGGGGCTGATAATCTTGAAGGTCCCTCCACAGCTAACAATCTCTTCTTTGGGGGTAAAAATCGACAGTCAGCGTAATGTGAGTAAAGCAAAAAAATCAGAATATACATCTGCAGCATTATCCACAGAATACAGCATTTTGGACTTGCAATGGATCTGCCGGTGCTTCCAGCTCACCTTTGTTTTGACATTTGAGGAAGCTGATGTCCATAGAGATGCAATGGCCTGTGACACAGCTACGCAGTGGCAGACATGGCGATTTAGCATATTACATACTTATAAATAATGCTATGAGCTTCTGGAGACTTTAATGGTTTCAGTGGTAATGCCACAGGAAGAAGCTCATAATTATGTCATTAAGGGTTTGGAGGTATTGAAAGACAGAGGGTTAGAATAGGTCTCTGCATTAGTCACGGTTCTCCAGAGAAAAAGATCCAAATAGGGTATATATACCTTGAGAGTGCCAACAAAATGTATACACATTTTAAGAAAGGAAAAACTGTATTAAAATTACGCCAATGGGAACCACTTTGAGCACCTCTTGTAATTGCAGAAGCCAAACATGACTTGTAGTCATCTTTTGCTATTGGTATATATTACTACAATTTTCATACAATTTTCCTTTTTTAAAATGTGTATACATTTTTTGGTACCATATCCATATCTACATCTACATCTACATCTATATCTATATCTATATCTATATCTGGAAAGACCCATGTTCCATCTTAGGCAGGCGGGGAGGAGGCAAACTCTGCCTTCCATTGCTTTTTGTTCTATTGCAGGTCTCAAGGGATTAGAAGATGCCTACCTGCATTGGGGAGGGTGATCTGCATTATGGATTCAAATGCTCATCTCATCTGGAAACATCCTTACAGACAGGCTCAGAAATAATGTTTAGTCTGGGCATACCGGGGCCCAGTCAGGATGACTCAGCAAACCAACAGTCTCACGTGACTATGCCACCTAAAGTTCATAAATCTGAAGACAGGTGATTGAAATGGATCAAACACAAAACAACCACAGAGGAAGACGGATCTTTCCCCATATGCCTGCTGGTATAATTAGATGAAAGAGTCCTGCAGCTATGGTTAAATCTCAGAAATACCACACTTTAAAAAAAGGTGTTAGGAATCCATGTGCTTTTCAAGGAATTATCCGCCACATGCATCTCAAAAGTAAACCACCCTCAACAATGACATATGCAACGTCTGGCTGATGACATTTTAAGTGCTGCTGTACCAGAATATTGCAGTCCATTTAAAAGGTAAACAATGTAAGATGGATTTCTATCTCAAACTGGAACACGTTACTGACAAATGAAATTAGAAGTGTATTGGTTTGCATGAAATCCAGAGTCAAAGAGAAGAGGATTGGTCTGTATCCCTTTAGCGCTATGATAGGAGGAACGGGACAGGCTCGTGCTGTAAGACTGGCCCCAATTCCATAAACAGAAATGGCCAAGACTGGGAGACCACTGATCATGGGACTTGGTAAAAAATGTACCAAAAGGGTTATCCTCCTGTGTTGTCACCTCCTTGCACCATACGACCGTTCGGTCCATAACTGAACAGATTCGAAGACTGGAAGGATACGCTCCATCAGGACTACGAGGTCTGGTATCATTTCCCAAGTTCAGGAGTAAACTGAATCTCCGGTACACTATTGCCTATGAGTTTGTAAATCAGGGCTTCAGGCCTCGAAGGCCCCGTGGACATCAAGAAATACGTAGATTACAGCAGTTAGAAGAAGTAATGCTTGAACCAGCGCCCCTCTCAAAATGCAGACAGCTCAACAGGACACTAGTGAGGCTTTATTTTAATAATATCTGGGTTCCATGCTTGATTTCCTACAGATGTTACCACCCCCCTCGCCCCCGCCCTGCTCCCCAGAATTCACAAGGAGGGCATAAAATCAAAGAGAAATTGACAAATTTTTAGGTATTAAAATGTCCCTGCAGGAATGGCACCAAGTTAAGGTAAATTGTGATGAGAGAGAGGGGAGTAATACTCCTTACAAGCCTTGTTTCCATGGGACCAACGTCACACAGGGAAGCCCTACATGCCGGGGCAAAGGGCAGCCCAAAAGGCGAGGACCAGACCTCACCATTTTCCCGAGTCCACTCTGCTCAGATTAACAGGCATCTTAGCGGTTCTGTTTTCACTTGGGAGTCAAGTTAACAGGGTTAAGGAAAAAAAAAAAAGATTGAAAATTACAAACCTTACTGAACACATGCATTTTGATTTTGAGAGCTGAATCCAAAACCAAAGGAAACAAAACAATCAAGAATTTTATAACATGACTACTCAAGTGGAAATGTATAGGCAAACAACAACAAAACAAAAAACAAACAAAAAGCACCAAACCCAAACGCACTGATCTTAGGGCCAACCTGACCACAGATTAGCTATGTCTGCTCACCAGACTCCCTACGATTCTGTTTAAGTTAGGAAACGATGTCTTAGATTTATTTTGTTTACCAGACAGCATCTAACAGAGTGAGGAACATAGAGGAAAAGCACCGAATAAGTGGTTGTTGAATTGATGTGCTAATTCATAAATTCAGCACATTGGCAACACCTGAGATTTGCTATCATAACCAGGTCAGCAGGCTGCAGCCAGGACCCCGGGTTCTCGTGGGTGCCAGCGAGGCCCGGAGCCCAGCCTCACACGGTAGAAAGGACGGACTTCGTTGCATGGTGCATCCGTGAATCAAAACGCCCTCCTTTTGTTTAACGTGATCTCACGCTTCAGCATGATTAGCTTGTCTGGTGACCCTCAACACAACAGGAAGAAAGGAAATTAGAATACCGGGCACGTTACATTAACCTTCCTCGGGGTCTGCTGTTGACTGTCGCGAGACTATTTTTAGAACTTCTCTCCCACAGACATAATAATACTATGATGTCTAATGACCATGTTTACATAGCTCATACATCATAAAGGCTTTTTTCTCTCTCTTTTGTTTCCTTATTTTTAGAACGAAATTGAGAATCATGAGCACTCAGGTCAGTTTAGACCGGAAGGACCATACGTGTCGCCTGAAATTTGGAAAACTGAAATTCACAACCTACGTGAATCTCAGGGCAGAGTGATCACAGAGATTGGCTCTAAGGAAAAAAAAAACAAAACACCTGAAAGCAAAAGAGAAGAATGTGCACAGCTTAGGTGGTGAACATAAAGAACACAGAGGTGTCTCCCTTCATTAAAATGTACAAGGTGGGTGTGTGAGAAGGTGGGAACCTATTAACTTCGATGTGGGTGAGGAGAATGCAGAAGGTGGGCATTTTCAATTACACGAGGAGTAACGAGGATGTGGGAAATAAAACCTTGTCTGGCAGGGAAACCTGCAGACGTGGGAGTTTCAATTACAGAGGCGGTAGTGAGAGTTCAACAAGGGGGCTGCGCCGGCCGCGTGTGGGTGGCTGCTGGGGAACACTGCTTACGTATTTCACTCTGGTTTTTAATATTATCCAGATAGCAGAAAGCTGAGACTGAGTTCCCAATGTGAGCTGCCCTTTCATACGCCCCGTGAAATAATTTATGATTTTCAGAGACAGCCTCAGGCAAACTCAAATGCTACTCAGTGTAAAACATTTCGGTCCGGTCCTTGTTGCTGCTGTTGTTGTTATTAGGTTTTAACCACTAGTAGTGAGACGAGTAGTTGAGAGATAGAAGGAAGTCTGGGTGTAGTGGCTAGCAGATTCGCCTAGATTCTGCCAAACTGTCATGTAAAATGATAATGAATAAAAATACCAACCGGATTGGAATAATTGCAATGAACCTAGTGGCGGGCTTTGCTTTTAATTTGCTAAAGCAATCAGTATCTCCTGGAGCTCTAGCCACCAGAGAGGAGCAAGCTCAGCAGATGCACGGAAGGTGTGAGATGGGGAAGACGTTCTCCTGCACTTGTTGAAGCTGGAGCTAAGGTTCCTGGCTGGAGAATTTGGCGGCACCCAGAATCTCCACCATAACCAGCCCCCGAAACTCTTGTGGAGAGCAGAAAGACGGACAGAGGCAGTGAGAACATGCATTTTACTTGCAACTATGAAATCACAACCTCTTTAAATACCTTTTAATAAACAATTTTCCTTTGACACAACTTCAACTTTTTTATGCCCATTCTTCCTTATTTCCCTTCTAAGAAAAGCTCCATGTTAAGTGGGTTTTTTTTCCGTAGCTTTCTCTTTAAAAATCCTCAAGGGAAGGAAGGTTATTAAAAACGTTGATGTCTCAGGGCAACAGTGATACAAAAGTTCTTGAAATATATCCAGAGAGTCACCATTGCTGGTTGGAAACTGACAAGTGTTTACAATCATATGTGTGTATAATTACATTATGGCGCTGTTACATTGGGCTCCAGACCTGCTGCTGTGCAACTGGAACTTAGCACTTGTATCTGTAAATGGCTACGTGGTTTCCATCAGCAATTGCTTTTTACAGGAGCCAACAGGGGCTGGTCGAAATGAGTTCAGGGAACAACTTTCATCGCTCTCTAGCCACGTGTGGTACTCATGGCAAGAAAGTAGGAAAACACCATTCAGCTACAAGAAGAGCCAGCAGAACAGGTCTCGCCCCAACAATCTCAAATCCTGCCTTTTGAACTTGCAGTGTCCATTATTTAACTCTCTGAAGACTGAAATATGTTTTGTCTTATAAGTTTCACTTTTTATTTTAAATAGTAGTGGTCTGATTCATATACGGAACTGGAAACTTAAGGAAATAATGTTATGTAGTTAGTAAACACCATGCAGGATACACATTTTTTTTTCACTATCGTCATGCATTGAATCACAAAGGAATTAGGAAGCTAATAATCTTCCTTAAGAGCATTTCCATTTATAAAAAATAGCCAAAGTTTTGTCAATTGCCTGTGTGGTGTGTACTCATTCAAACGACTGTAAAAGCTGGAGTTTACTTATGTTCTGTGTGATTACTACCCCATCTACTTATGAAGGGAATTTGAGGCAGTTGTTCTATTGTTAATACAACTTTCCTCTGGTCAACGTAAAATAAATAAGCAGTAGCACAAAACAAGCTCCAGAAATTGAATAAGCAAATATAAAACCTCTTGGGGTTAAGAGAAGGATTTAAATATTGACAAATTAATATTATTTGCCCCTTTCATTATCAAATGGGGATAATAATACCCACCACCCTCATAGGGTTACTATGAGAATTAAATAAGATATCATATGTAAAGCAGTAAACACAGTGTGCTTAGCATATAATAGATGCTCAATAAACGATAGCAGCTAGTAAAGGGGAGCAATTGGCACCCGAAGGAGAGTGGTAATAGTATTTAGCAACTGAATAATCCACAAACAAATATTCATTAAGCAACTAACATATTCTTAACACTTTGCTAGTACTATGAAATAGCCAAGAGAATACAAAACGTAAATGAGCACATGAAAAAGCAATGGCATTCATCATTAGGAAAATGCTGATTAAAACTATAATGTGATGCCACTTCACACCTATTAGAATGACTAACCTGCTGAGCAAGTGGATCTCATTTGTGGCTGGTACGAATGCGAAGTGCTAGAGCCACCATAGAAACCAGTTTGGAAGTTTCCTATAAAGGTAAACACTCATTTATGGTTCAACCGGACTTCTAGGCACTTATCCGAGTGAAATGAAAACGAGGTTCAAACAACAATCTGCATGAGAACGTTTATAGCAGCTTTATTGCTCCACCTTAGAAACTACCCAAATGCTCTGCAACTGATAAATGTACAAATATACTGGGTATGTCCACACAGTGGGTACTGCTGAGAAATACCAACGGAGGTACTACAGACACATGACAGGCGTGAACTACAAATGCACTACACTAAGTAAAAGAATCGAGACACAAAAGTCTACACTCTGTATGATTCCTTCCAGGCAACACTACAGAGACAGGAAACAGATCAACGGTCATCAAGGGTTGCAGGTGGGAAGGGCTTGGTGCCAAAGGTCACAAGGGGGAATATCTGGGGCAAAGGAATTGTCCCAGACCTGGACTGCACTGGTGGTTACACAACCTGATGCATTTGCCAAAACTTATAGAAAGGCACACAAAAAGGGTGAATTTGACCTTACACAAATTTCATCTCAATTAAAAAGAACAGGAAAAAAAAAAAGAATTGTAGCCTGAACATTTAGGACCCAGATCTTGCCACTGTGAGCCTTCAGATATTATATAATGTAAGAGATGAGACAAACGCACATACATACGAGACTCACGTGGAGTCGCATCCGTTGGGCTGTCAGAAAAGTCATGACGTATTTTTTCTCTGTTTTTCGTTGCGAAAATGCGTCATGACTTTTCCGACAACCCAATCATTTGTTGCTGCCTTATGAGGTTTGGGAATAGATATAAATTAGATTTAGAGAGATCACTGATCATTGTGGGAAGAGGAAACATTAGACTTCAATGTCCAACATCCAAGGGTGGGCAGGACCTGGATGGGCACAGAGAACTCGTATTCCCTGAAGCCATGTGAGTGACACTGAGCAGGAATGAGGTGTCCTGCCTGACTGGAGCAGGGCTGGGGTGGAGAGGGACCAGAAACTGACAGGATACAGATGGTGGAGCCAGATCGCAGAGGGCCTTCCATTTTAAACACAGCCCCTAATAGGATTAAGGCTTTTCCATAACACAACCATAGTAGGTTCTTGAATGAAGAACTATGATACAAAGCAGCGATTTCAGATGATGATTCCGGAAATAACGTCTCCTGTAGAAAAGGAGAAGAGTTGCGTTCTAGCCCTACAGCGAAAGGGGGGTCAGGGTGTTCTTTACGCTGCGGGCTTGGATCCCTTTGCTGAACTGACATCTTAGCTGATTGTCTTAATCACAGATATCCTGTGTTAAAAATGGAACCTCTGGGTGTTTAGCAAAGGGAAGTGCCGCTGCCTATAGCTGGTTATTTCTACCACTTCTGGGCACGAGGCATCACATAGAGAAACGGCTGTTTTGGTGGCTGTTTTCTTTCGGGATGGAGGGGACTGCGGCTGTCTGCACTGCCACACGCTTAGGTCATTCCTGATCTCATAAATAACGAACCTCTGAAAATGCCACACAACAGCGCTTTTCCGCTCCAGAGTGCAAATAACATTTTGACCCTCCTGTAAAGTCACTGAAGAAAGGGCGTCCCTCCCTATGTGGGAGCTTTGGTGTGAGTGCAGGAGGGTTGCAGGTGTACGTCTGTGCTCCTGGACACCCCAGCTCTCACTTCTCTGGTTTTAGCGAACAGTCCGCATTTAGAAAGGCGTCCCCATAGTTTGAGTGACTAAAGCTCAAAAACTTGGGCTTCTTTTCAAATTCAATATAAGGCCCTGGAGAGTGTGTTCATTATCTACGGCTGTGAATTCTAGTCAAGATCCTTACAGGGATTACGGGGTCTTGATTGTATGTTAGGTTGTCATTTAAATACCTCATAATTATTCAAAACAAAGATGTTAGGATCAACATTCAAAGCATACTGATGTTAAAGTGGGCGTGGCCCTGAGCCCTTCAGAAATCTGTTAATTAATCCTGGGATGTGCCACATTAAGAAAAAGTCAAATGTCTTGCTGAGTAGCAAATAGATGAACCCCACCAACAGCTTCAAGTGACAATGAGGCTAATATCAAATGCCCTTCATCAGAGAGTCCTGGAGGCCTTTACAAATGGCACAACATTAATCTGAACATCACCCTGGAGAGGCATCGAATTAATTTCCATTTCAGAAATGGAACCCCTGAGAAAGAAGCACGTCCATGATCACAATTAAACCCATTTTTTAACATGCTCCAGGCCAGTTCCTATCAGCCATCTGTTCTGACACTTACTTTTGGGCCCTGGAGTGGAAGAGAGAGAGCATGAAGATGTCAAAATGGAAAACAAGCCCCACGCATTCAACATTTTGGGGGCTCATTTAGAGATGGAGTCAAACTACACAGGATCACAATTCTCAAGTTGTTCACAATATGTTCAGGGCGCTGAGGCGGTTAGGGGATAGCATGGAACATGCGATGATGGAAGTGCGATTGAGGTATGAAGGGAATGCACAAGAGGAAAAGAAAAGAATGAAGGGATCGAGGAAAAGTTCACACAGGAAGTGATGCTTACGCTGAGCTTTGAAGGACTGGAGGGGTGATCTTTAAGAAGAAATGAGATTCTACAGAAAACGAATAGCACAGACAGCAAGAAATACTATAAGTGCCAGCCGCTGGAATACTAGTTTGTGTAGCTGGGTTGCAGGGGAGGTAGGTGATGGGAGAAAGCAAGGGGTAAATTAGGATGTGATTTACATGTTAAACCATGAAGCCTAAAGTTCGTACCAAGTGCTGGCCCGGGGAAGAGCTCAGTGGTCAGTGCATATATTCATAGGAGACCCACAGCTCCGCCAGCGTCGTAATACCAGTCAAGACTTGTGAATGTAAGTTACAAGAACTTGAACGGGCAGAAACAACGCATACATTGTCCTAATTAAGTGAAAAGAAAATATTTTTAAAAAAGGAAACAAAGTTGGTAATCACTATGGCTCACCTCTGTCATGGAGTTAGGCCAAAGGAGACATCAGTCAGGGCGGTATGACCAGAGATAGGCAGGACATTCCAAAGAAACATACACAGAACTCAGTGATTCGTTGCACATAAGGGGCTAAAGAGGAAAAAATGAGTGACAGATTTTGATTCTAAATCACTGGGCTTTTTGGGCTTTTCAGTGATTTGGAAAGGTAATAAAACAAAATAAGAAAGCCAGGTTTCTAAACAGGAATCTGCAAACATGCTCGGTTTAAGATGACAATGAGACTTCAAGTCAAATGGTTCCAGGCACCCAGTAGGGTTTGTCTCTGGCCATCATCTGTTCATGAGGGACTCGAACCTGGAGCTCGAGGCTTCTCAACAGGCATCAAATGCTTAGTCCAAAACAACAGGGTTTACAGAAAATGGCTGGAAAGTTAGGCAGGGTGCCCTTTTTTCCACAATAAATCCACGCTGAGTGCTATGTCCTGTTTTGTTTTGCTGCTGCCCTGCTTGTGTGGCTTTTGCGAAGCCTGCTCAGACTCTGGACTTCAGGTTTGTAAAAAAAAGGGACGCCTTCCAATTCATTGTCGCGTTTACTGTGAGGATACTGTGCAGGTTAGGTTCTCTGGGAAACGGATGCTGAGATGGAATTAGGGCTGCAAACGTTATGTTGGGAGTAGCACCTGTGAATAAAGAGTAAGACGCAGGTGGGGCAGGTGGAACCGACAGGTAGGCCTGACCAAGCTTTCGTCAGCTCAGGGAAGAGCTCTGGAGCAAAGATGGCAGGATGGAGGAATCCTGTAGGGGTGGAAATGGCCCAGCCCTTATACATTAATCTGCTGTCACTGCCTGGAGGTTGCCCAGAGAAGAGCATGACCTTGGCCTGAAAGCTGACCTTGAAGGAGCTAACAGCTGGGGGCATCGGCCGGCCGCACTCTTCTCAGCTGGGCACCGAGTCCTTTCCTGATGTGGGATCTGAGCAGTGCTCTGAGTGGTGCAGGCTCATCATGCGATTCTGTTTTTGTGGGGCCGATGGGAGAAATAGGGCTGGGGAGCAGGCAGAGCTGAGCGCGACCTGCACAGGGACAGGGCCCTGTCCTTGGACCCTGATATCCATGTAGCTGATACACTTTTCGTCGATGCATTGGCTGCTAACGAGCTCAGAGCTAAATTTATGGGGAGCATAAAGAATTCCATAAAACATATTTGAATGCTAATACCATACCTGCTGCGTTGTCCATTTCTCTCGATTTCCTTTTTTGACTTAGAAAGCACATAAACTAACTACTTCAGGACTAGATTCTCAAAGTAGAACTGCCTTCCCATAGCTGACTTGAAGGTCCCCATCACGGATCATACTGTAAAATGGAATACATTAAATTCTTAGCTTGGGCCTCCATTAGTCTAATCCAAACCAAGAGTGAGAGAGGATCATCAATTTACTCCTTCAAACACAAAAGTATAGATGTATTTTTGTGTTCTGACTCTATAAGCACCTCAGTTATACATCTAATCATTTCATTGATCTGTACGCCTGAATAGCTATTTACTAACACATCTGAAAGTGGCTTTCGGCAAATGCTGGGGGCCCTGAGTTGGCTATTATAAGCTTAAGGAAGAAATAAACGTTTGGAGGCTCCTCTCTTTCCCGCTTTTCCTGCTAGTACCTTATCAGCATGGAGACCATCCTCTGAAATTCACTTATGCTGGAGAGACCCGTCCATCAGGACCAGATGGCAATCACGTGCCGCAGCTGTCAGTTTCCGAAGTGCCGTAATTACTGTGATGTGGGCATTAGGAAAGCAAATCTTCCTTTCGTGCCAGGAAAGAGGGCTGGTCATGTGTGGACAAGTGGTAAGAAGGGCTCCTCTCCAGGATAAAGCTGTAGTGACCAACGGGGCCTGTCCTCAGACCTGAGAGGATGAGCTCACCACAGGGCTGGCGTGCAAATGGTGGCCAGAGACGGACAGGGATGCTTCTTGCCAAGGACTGAACTATGTGCTTGAAGAGTCAGCCTCAAAGGAAAACGAAAAGAACCACACACACAAAAAAAATGACAGGGAGACCTTGGTTTTCTCGTTACAGGCAGAACTGGCTACATAATTTGCAGGGCCCGGTACAAAATGAAAATGCAGGACCCGTGCTCAGAACTTAAGAATGCCAAGACCGTGACAGCAGAGCATGAAGACAAGCACGGGCCCTACTGGGCTTGGGTCCCTGTGTGACTGCTGGCCCTGCTATCAACAGAAAAGATAAGCACAAGAGAGATGAAGCATTTTCTCTCAGAGCACAAATGAATGCCCCACCTGTAAACCTGAGAAAGTTCTGCTCCGGTTGCTCCGCCCCCAGCCTGGTCTGACCTGCGGGGCCCTCTGGGCTCTGGGAGGGCAGGTGCCACTGAACGCAGCACTTACAAATTTTTCACTCAGCCCCAACTTCTCAGCAGGGGAGAAGTCCAGCGAGCACCGCTCTGTGTCGTGGTTGAACTATATGCTGGGCCATATCTTACACTGCACATCGAGATTCAGGGTTCAGAAACTGGTTTGTTGTCATGACCGACTGAGAAGCGCTAACCCATTTCTTATCAGGACGTTTCAGGGAATCAAGGCTTTCACGGCCTGAGCTGGATATAAAAGCTGTGACGACACTATTCATGCCACTGCTACGATTAGTACAAATGCTGCAACGATGGCTGTGCTGAGGACGGTCAGGCTGCTAGAGCTCGATCGGATGAGAGATAGCACCTCCCCGAAAGGGATTTAACCAGAAAGGACCCACCGAAGTCCACCAGATCAAAAAAGTGTTGGGGCAGGGAGCAGCGAGGTGCGGGCGAGCGTACTTATTTTGAAAAAAAACAACAAAAAAACCAAATAATTTCCCAAGGTGATTTGATGGTCTCCTCATTAAGACCTGCTATCCTGCTTCAAATCCTTTTTTTTTTTCTTTTTGCCCCAGATGAGAAAATGGGGCACAGACGGGGGTAGTAACAAGTTCATGTTCACTCAGGTAGTTAAGAGAGGGCTGGACAATCCCAGGTACACTGCGTCCCCACCCAGCCCTCTGCACAGTGCCGGAGTCTGCAAACTGCTTTCATATCTATAATATCATCAGTTCAGGGAAACATATGACAAATAGAAGGCAATTCAGACACACATAGTAATGAAAAAAAGCATTTATCATTGTGTCAATTTTGGTTCAGATGTGTAAATGTAGTAATGAAAGCACACTACAACTGCCAGGCTCTGAATATTTTCACTTCGGTGCCAAATGATCTCAGATATTAATGAAGTTTCAGGAAAGTTGGGTCCCGTGAACAGAAGAATATGTGTTTGGTGTTGAACTGAATACAGCAAGTTTATTTAGTTGAAACTCTTACAACGCCTGTTAGTGAATATTCTATATGTCTTGTCATGAAAAGGTAGCATCAATATATAAGCTCTGATTCTGTTAAAAGAGTTATAATGGTCTCAAATAAGAAACCAAGTTCAGTATAAACAACTTGGTTGAAAACAAAAACCAAAACAAAAACCAAAAACTGTTAGAAGACAAATTTCCAACCTGATTTCACAGTGTACTGTTTGGAGATGTAATTTAAGAAAATGTGTCTGTGGCAAGTGACCCAGTGAATTGCTAAGAAACTGAAATACCTCTTAGCTGCTAACTCATTTTTAAGGCTTTTTATGGGCTTATTCCCCTGCTCAGGAAGTCACATGATACATCAGCGTTACAGGGACCAAGCTGGCTCTGCACAGTTATCATAGCTAAAGGCAGCAGTTGACAGCTTCCTCCACCCAGAGACACGGAACTGAAGAGTGCATTTCCTTGCAAACAAACCCAGTTTATACTTTACACTGGGGCCATTTTTCCATGAAGGCAAAGAAAGAAAAATACGCAGCTACGATGGTCCTGCATCTAAAGCATCTAAGCATTCGTGGAAAGGGCCTGACACATTGAAAGACCTCACGAACAAAAAGCACCTCTAAGGAGTTTTCGTGCGTGACTGAGAACTACAGAAGCTCCGTGAAGAACCCTCATGGTAATTTGCGGATATTTAAACCATTAAATGACTTCTTCACATGCTGATCCTCAGAGGAACGTGTGGGACTAAACGCCATTGGTGCTCTGAGCTGCAGACTTCACAGCAGACAGATAGGCCCTCCCAGCGGCACCTTTCTTTCCAGAATTAGCTCACGACAGGGAGCCACTCGGCAGTGTCATTCCAGGACGAAAAGGGGACCCCTGGGCCAGAGGATGAGGAATAGCTATGAGTAAAAATATGAAGTGATACTAGGAGTATAGGGACCGTTCTTGTTTCCAGCAAGACGCTAACACGGCCCACACACTGGGACCCCTTCTCATCTGGAGGTGGGGTTTTCTTCACCATAGGGCTGTGGGGGTGATTGTGTCCCCTCATAAAACACCAGTTAAGTTTCCAGGTTTCAATCATTTTACCTCTGCTTTCATTTCTTTCTTCTGCTGCTTCTTCAGTTTAGCCCTAATATGACGACAGCATTCTTTAATCTTGTAGGCATACGTTTTGTGGCTTTTAAAGTTCTTGCCCTCTGAGACTACAAGTGGGAAATGGTGAAAATAATTGCTGGGGATGATTTTGAAACGTACAGGCATACAATTCAGGTGAATAAAGTACAACAGTTGTCCCCGCGAGGATAACGGACTGGGTACAGTTACACTGACCGGGTCACCTCAGATGACTGGGGACCTCGGTGTGAGTGACCTTCCCAGGAGCTGCACACTGGTGGCCGTAGGGTGCAGCTACTCAATGCTAATAACTCACAATTATCCCTCGGTAGTTCTCTAAATTGTTCTAACCCACGATAGATTTTCACTGTCATATTCTGACTGATATCCTTACCTCTTCAACATGTCTGCATTTAGTTTTTTGATACAACTAGGGGATTAAGAGAAGGGAAAAGCTTCAGCACCCCCACTTCGGACTCGAGGTGGTTCAGGCCATGAACCCAGGAACAGCCAGAGGAGGAGTACAGGAGGTCTGTGAACAGAGCAGGGAAATAAAAGCTCTCCAAGCTGTGTGTGTCGGAAGTGGAGATGCCAGTAAGAATTAGTGGGTGGATGAACTTCAAAAACGTTCTGCAAGTGAAAGAAACCAAACACAGGAAGTCACCTGTCGTATTACTGTATATAAACGAAACATTCCGAATAGGGAAGCCCATAGAGACAGAGTGCAGACTGGTGGTTGTCAGGAGCTCGGGGAGGAGGTTAACGGCTGGTGAGTACGGGATTCCTTTTGGGGTGACGGAAATGTTTGGGTCTAGAGAGGGTGGCGGTTGCACAGCGGTGGCTGTAAATGGACTAAATGCCTCTGAATTGTTCGCTTCAAATGGCTAACTTTGTGCTATGAGAATTTTGCCTCAATAACGATAATTCCACAAAGTAGGAGGAAGTTCTATCTTTGAAATTTTCCTGTAAATTTATTGTAAGGAAATGTTTATTTTTAAAAATGGAATTGGGGGGAGGAGGCATAAGCTTTGGCCTGTGCTTGGCTTCCTTAAGGCACAATGGGTAACTCTCCATCTATCTGTTCCTTTACCTATCAAGTTACCGTTTTTAAAAGTAAGTTACGCGCTGTTAGCCCTTTTCCTCTCGTATGTGTTAATGTTTATACATAGTCAAACTTATCAGGCCCTTCCTTTTTGTCAATTGGTCAATCTTTTGCTTTATAACGTCTGAGTTCTGTTTCCTGCTTAGAAAGATTTTTCTGACTCCAGCATTTGTTATGTTTGTTGTTGATGATTTTTCTCCCCCCTTAAGGTTTTACTTTATCATTTATTTCTCTTTTCTAACTACACTGACTAGTATCTCTGATAATACGTGACAATGTGCATCGATGGTTTGCCACCCTACTCTCTGCTTCTGTGAACTTGACTACTTTATATCTCATATAAGTGGGGTCACGCAGGATTGTTCTGTACCTGGCTTGCTTCACTTAGCATTATGTCCTCGAGGTTCGTCCATGTTGATGCATATGTCGGGGTTTCCTTCTGTTATAAGGCTGAGTGATAGTCCACTGCATGCATAGACCACATTTTCTTTATCCATTCATCCTTTAATGGACATTTAAGTTGTTTCCATATCTTGGCTATTCTGAATAACGCTGCAGTGAACATGGGAATGCTTATAACTCCTCACACCTATTAGGATGGCTATTATAAAAAAAAAGGTAAGTGTTGGCAAGTAGGCAGGATGTGGAGAAACTGGAACCCTTGTGTACTAAGGGCGGGGATGTAAAATAGTGCGCTGCCAAGAGAAACAGTAGGGAGGTTCCTCCAAAAATTAACAAGCGAACTCCCACATGATCCAGCAATCCTACTTCTGGTTATTTATCCAAAATAACTGATATGAGATTCTTTTATGAAGCACCTCTGAAGATAGTGAGGAAGGAGAGGAAGGAGAGGAGGTGAGGCTGGAGGATGAGTTTGGTGAGGGATGCTGCCTTAATTGGCTCCTGCACTTTCGTGGCTAGTTCTGTGTACTCAGAGCAAAGCATGGCATAATTGCATCAGTCCCTAGGTTTGTCTGAGCACGTTTTGGGTTTAAGGGAAAACTATTGCTGAAATAACAGGGGGAGCGTTATTGAGCCAAGTCCAGCTTTTCCTCTTGTTATCTTTTCCAGTTTGAAATTTGCTTTTCATTCTTTCCGTGACTATCCTCTTATTCAAATACTGGCTCCTCTAGGAAAACTTACTTTCTTCAATAATCTCACTCAACTTGAATAATGTGTATTCTACAAACACAAGGTTTTCACAAAGCCACATTCTTTTATGTGTGCCAGATGACATCCCTCTAGGTTTTCACACCTGCGGAACCAAACTTGTGTTTTGAATTTCCTTTATAATCAGAGTGCACAACAAGATGTTTAGCATAAAGTAGTTCTTGCTAAATGCATTTGATCACTATCATAATACAATGACAAATGAGGATTAGCGGAGATCACTACACAAGAGCAGAAAGACATAGAGCCGATGTGTAAAGAGAAAAATATGATCGAGAAACAACAGTAGCATCCTTTATTTAATTATATTAGAGGTAGATCAAAGCAACTGTGGTTCTTTCCACTCTCCATAGCTTTGTAGGTGATAAGACATGGATATCTCTTAACACTTAAAGGATAACATTATGTTGGTTCAAATGCTGGTTTTCCCCAAAAGTTGAAATAAGACCTAGCCGTTTGGATTGACACAGCTTGCGAAGGAAAACCGGGCTAAGCAAGGAGATAACGGTTTCTTACCCCTTTCCCAGCGCCATGCATCTTGAAGGGCCTTTTGATGGTATTTGTTTGTTCCAGAAAATTATTAAAACCTCAAAAATGTCATCTGTTTATAGCAGAGAATTCAGGAGCGGGTATCATTAGGTTAAGTTAGGTGACTCAGAAGTTTGTAACAGGTATAACAATTGCCACAACTGGGCTCAGGCAAGTGCTAGAACCTAGAGCCAGTTACAAAACTCTGGTGAGAAGGCATCCTGTTTAATTTGTTTTGCCCTCTTCTCTGAAACATAGTATGACCACAGCAGCTCATGAGGTCTCTATCGCTTCCCAAAGATTCATGCCCAACCTGGTGCTAAGCTTCCTGGGATCTTCACCCTATCTATCTGTCTCAGGCTAACATTGTTATCTTCCTCGCTTCCGTTCCCCTCCTGAGGGGAAAAATGATGTTAAAAAGAAAGAGAGGCTGCTGGCAGGCAAACAGAATTGAAGGGGCACATGACGATGATCGGTCAGGGTTTGTGGCCTGAGAGGCTATTCTGGGAATTCAGCTCTCCCACTCGGGAAAGGGGACGCGTGAGCTGTGAGGCTGACGTGAGGGAGAGTTAATTGGGATGGCCATGCAAAGGTAGCATGAACTCTCCATGAAAAAAAAAAAGAAATGCTCTTCTAGGCATTTGTACACTTTTAGGGGTTTTGATGTCTTTTTTTCCTTTTTTAGCTTTTTTTGGGCTACAGACATTTTATTCTTTAATCACTGGTTTTTCTATTGTAATTTCCCCCTCCTTTATCTATCTCCAGCAACATCTGCTGATAAAAACAGCCTTACCAGGAATTTTTATAGGCCAAATGATAAGAAAAGATTTCTCAAAAAGGCAAAATAGTAACAGGGAGTGAGAGATTGAAAAAAATGTCAGGGTGAGGTCATGCAGGTCCCGTTCCCATTGCACTGAACACATCCGTCCTTCAACGAAACATGGCTTCTACATGCAGCATGCTTATAATCATTAAGACTTCTCTACATAGAAATGCTTCCCTTGCAAAATGAGGCATGGCAAAATGGATGAGAATCATCCCCAGTGGAGAATGGAAAATGTTCTATTGTTATCATAACACATGCATACACAGACCTCGTCTTTTAAATATGGACTCCATCACTGGGGAGATGAGCATTTACTTCCTTAGTATTCTGGCTCCAGCATCAGAGCATCACTGCTCCTACCGCCTTCACACTCTATTCCTCATGGTTAGTCATTGACTCGTATACAGCTCCCTTCCTCACCTGCTGTGTTGTATACAGTTGCACGATCCCCAAATAATGGCTAAATTACTTCTGCCTATGCCAAGTATGACTCTAGAAGAAATAAGAACATGAGAAACGGTCTTACTTTTATTTCATGACCACTACACTCACGTGAGCCATCTGCTGCCATCTGGCAAGCCTCCTCTACACATCTGAGTATAGTTCACTCATTCTCCCTCTCTCCTGGATGGCTACCTCCTAACTTTTCCTTAAGCATCTACACATTCTCATTCGAGCTTCTGACGTCACCAAGAAAATAAAAGGAATCAGAAGAAACAGTCCAAAGCTTTCATCACAATTTCCATTCACTGACCGGTGAGTGAGCTCCTCAGCTCTGCCTCCTTTCCTATCACTCTCCTTGATTCTGTATAAGGCAGCATGTCCACGTGGGCACTGTGTTTCCTAGGGTCTTACACAGTCAAGGTCAATTCTCCAGAAATTCTTTTCTTTCTCATGTATCCTCATTGATTTTTCTCTCTACTGATTCATTCTGAGAAAAGCGGCGCTGTTTCACCCAACTTGACGGATCCTAAGACTTTCTTCTATCCCATCACCCTCTAGCTCTTACGCCTTTGCCTTGTTTTCCTGTTAAGCAGAACGTCCCTGCACCCAATTCCTCTCTGGTGTTTTTGAAACACATCACATCCACAACAGCACTGCTTAACTCCGTCAGTTAGGCTCCTTCCCCCATCCTTCTGCCAGAGCAACTTACTCTCCTGGTTTTCCTCGTCATCTTCTTATCTACACAAACTACAAGTCTTGGAGAGCCCAGGGCTCTGTCTTCAAACATCTCCCTTTCTCTACCTACATACTGTATTTCCCCATCTATAAGACACACCCTTTTTCGAAAAATTTGGGGTCTAAAAACTGGGTGCGTCTTATTCAGTGGTTGTAGATTTCAAATGCCATAGATGGAACTGAGGATGAGGCAATCTATGAAGACAGTGATTCGTCATCAGACACAGATGAGGACATGCTAATGGTTGGGAGTTTTGACAGTGATGAGGAATTGTATGAATTTTATGATGAATAAAACTTGAGTTCAATAACTTTATGTAATACATTGTTTTTTCAAAATTTGGGCCCCAAAATTGAGGTGCATCTTATACATGGGGAAATACGGTAACTCTCTTGGGGATGTTTTTGGAGACATGGATTTAAACACCAATTCCACACTAACAGCACTCAAGTTTCTATTTCCAGTGTGGACCTCTTCTCAGAAATCCAGAGTTCGATATCCATCCAGTTGTCTACTCAGCATTCCTACTTGGATATTTATTTTTAATCTTTAATGAGTCCAAAATGAAGCTTCAGTGATTTCCCCCCCAAGCCTTCTTCTCCTACATTTTTCTATGTCATAGTAAATAGCAACTCCATGTTTGCTCAACTTAAACATGCTGAAGTTATCCACGACTTATCCTTCCTCTCACATTTCATGTATAAACCACACAGAAAACCAAGTGGCTCAAACTTCAGAATATATCAAGAATGTGACCAATTCTCCCCACCTATATCACCGTCATCCAACTCTAAGATGCCGTCAGCGCTTCCTGGATTACGTAATAGTCTTCTAGCTGATACCCCTGTGTCCAGCCGCTAAAAATGCCTGTGTATAACAGCTAAAAATGTTATTCTTTATCTATTCATTTTTAATAAGTTATTTTTAAAAAGTAGAGCATTTCATGAATCTGCTCAAATGCTACCAATGGCATTCCCTGTCACTCAACTTAAAGCCAGTGACCCTAGAACTGCAAATAAGTCCCAGTAGGTCTGCCCCATCCCGCCTGGTAACTTGGCTTCTCCTGTGTGCCCACAGGGTTCTTTCCCAGCTGTGTTCCAGTGTCAGTGCTTTTACTTTTAATTAAAAAAAATATTTTCAATTACAATTGACATCCAATATTATATGAGTTTCAGGTATACAGTGTCGTGGTTAGACATTTTGTAACTTATGAAGTGATCTCCCGATAAGTCTAGTCCCCACCTGGCCCCACACATTGTTATTCCCTGTGCTGCATTTGACATCCCCATGACTGTTTTGTGACTACCAATTTGTACTTCTAATCCCTTCCCCTTTTTCATTCAGTCCCCCCAACTCCCATCCCATCTGGCAACCCTCAGTTTGTTCTTTGTATTTATGTTTGTTTCTGCTGTGTTTGTTCATTTATTTTGCTTTTTAGATTCCCCATATAAGCGAAGTCATATGGTATTTGTCTTTCTCTGTCTGATGTATTTCACTCAGCACAATACCCTCTAGGTCCATCCATGTTGTTATCAAACGATAAGATTTCATTCTTTTTTATGGCCGAGTAATATCCCATTATATACATGTAGCACATTTTCTTTATCGATTCATCCACCGATGGACATTTACGGCGTGTCCATATTTAGCCTCAGGGCCTGCGGCAAACTTTCACCAGACATCTTCCTATCGTGCGCTCTCAAATCCTTCAGATCTCCGTTGAGATTTTTAACATTCCAAACCTAATCCCATGCCCACTTCCTCGCTTTATTTTTTTCTATAGCAATATTACCACCTGTCATGCTATGTGATTCATGCGTGTATAGATGTGTGATTAGATTTGTTAGTTTCTCCATTTGTTTGTCTGCATGTCTCCTCTGGAGGATACGCTTCATAAGGTGATGATTTTTTTTCCTGTTCTGCTCACTGCTGGGTCTGATCGGCAGAGAACGTGCCTGACACAGAGTAAGCACTTAATAGCACCCATTGTGGAATGACTGAAAGAATGAAGTACACATTACCATTGTTTGGACCTGAAGCATAGTTCACTTATGATTATGAAGGAGGACCTGGAAAGTCAAGATTGAGAACACACTTCTAAATCTCTCAAACAGCTTGGATTATATTTTCAAAAGAAGTCAAGTCCACTCTGCTTCTCTTGGAAACTCCTCCAATCATAAGAATGTGGCAAGAATCACCACTCTGCAGTATAAAAATGATTTTTCAGCAAGCTATTAAAATTTGAAGACTATCCCTTAAATCAGTTTCCCTCACGCAGGTGGTAAAACAAAATAAAACGAAAAACAAAACAGAACAAAACAATGGTCTCTGTTTTCAAATTTGGGAATGCTAATTTTCAGTATTCAAACAGTTCTGTTTAAAGCATATGGCGAACAGACCCAGGGGAAAATTTCTTCACTGCTGTGTTTGCATTTATACTTAAACACTGTGGCTTTATGCAAGAGGAAATAATAGATTTTTGAGATGGCAAATGACAGGTGAAACAGGATATGAAAAAATGATATTTCAGATCCTCATATGTCAACAATATAAAATAAATTGTATTTCGAATGGCTTCCATCCAGGTCATCCTTCTGATTGTGTTTTTAAAAGCTGCATGAAAAGGAAACAATCTAGCCATGAATAAAAACCCAGAAT
>NW_017731820.1:641102-644934 GCF_001890085.2 Hipposideros armiger | reverse complement strand
ATGAAGTGATAAGGTTGGTTTTCAGTTTTAACTTGTAAGTTATAACTTCTTCCAGTAATTCCCATTAATAGCTAACTAACTAACCAATATTTTTTCTTTTGTTAACAACAAGTATGGTGAACTCACATGCAACGTAACAGTCATATTTAGGCTGATAGAATGCTAGGTTATATACCATAGTTCTATTACCAATTTCCTAAAACTCAGAATAGAGCATGGTGCAGTTAACATTACAACTTTCCCAAACATATGTAATGAGGTAGAAAGTAACTCAGGATGATGCATTATCTCAGGGCCATCAATGGTCATTCTATTAGAACTTGTTTAAGTAGTGATTCGCATAATTTTAGACAACAGTGGCCAACTGGCTTATCGTCCATTAATAAGTTGGAAGGTATTTCAGGATGTAGTTAAAAAGTGAATAGGTGTATCCATGTACAAAGTTTGCTAATACTAAAGAATTACTGTTGAATCAAATTTGCCTCATTGACTTTTATAGCAATCTGAAACTGAAGGCACAAAACAGTGTTTATATTTAAAATGAGACTTTGAAGATTTAAAGTTCCTTTTGGGGACTTCAATCATTTTAAGAGAAGAAACTATTTCTTTCACTGTTTAAGACCCACGGTGATGAGGCATATTGACAGTCTCTAAGGTAAGAAGGAATGAAGGTTAAACCTAACATGTTAAAAACATACGTGTTGACAAGGGTGCAGTAGGGACCAAAAGCAACTCTTGTACCATTTTATTCTGAAATGGCAAATTTGGTTGGTTTCTTACAAAACAGCCTAATTTGTTGAAAAATTGTATCTGTCACTTTTTTCTTAAAGTGCTGGTAGTTGAAATAGGGTGATCTTATTACTGCTCTTCTCACATTTAGGATAAAAGAACAACATATCATACAAGATAAAAAAAATATTAAATTTTTCTCAAGACTTTAAAATCGTCATGATCTCTTTTTTGCCATCCATCCCTAGAAAAATTATCAAAGGATGAAAAAAATACACTTTTAACTCATTTGTACCTTTAAAATTTGGATCTAATTTAGTCAGCTGACATGTTAATAATGAGTCATTCATAAACACTAAATGAGTGCCTACTGTGTGTCATGGGTTTTTGGCAGCCATGAAAAACAAGAAAGAAGAGAAAGGAGCCTCATTTGTGTTTTGTTCAGGGTGAGGGCAGGATAGCAGTGGATTTCGTGGGGCTAACATGCTAATTGAATACTAGAAAACAGGTTGAAAGGAAGTGTGCACAGAAGCTGGGAGTCGTCCCTTTTTAAAACCCTAAGTATATACTTGACCTATTACTCAGGCACCCTTTAAGGTTCTCAAGTTCTTATTAGTTTGAGCCGCTCTGAGACCACTGGAAAGAGAGAAAATAGCAGCAAAGTAACTGTCGCTGTTGATTCCAATGTCTGCGTACATACAGAAAGATAAAATGACACAAAATTTAATAAAATGTTGATTAAAGTAAAAATAAATCAGAAAAAAGTAGTCTAATACGGCAGATTTGGTGATACATTTCCAGTAAGTGTACTATACTGTACATGCTCCTCAATCAGTCTTTTTAGGTGCTACTTTGTTCAATTTTATTTACAGATACAGTTCAGGCAAGAAATCCTATTGAAAGAGCACAGGACTAGATTGCAAAGCCTTCAGTTTCCATTTCCTCACTCTTAATTACAAATCACAGTCTGCATATCTCCAAGTTTCAGAATTTTACCTGCTTAAATGGAGATTAATTACATTTGTCCTTCATGGGAATGTTGGACAAATACATAGAACATAAATGAAGTGTATAAAGGAAATTTATGTTAATTGAATATGTTCATATATGTTAGATGTTAAGTGAAAGAGAACATCCAAAATGCTTCTGATGTTCTGGCCATTCAGGTGAATTAATTTTCAATAGGCTTCTAATTCTTATCCCATTTGGGATCTTGCCAAAGTAGTAAATAATATGATCATTAGAGTCTATTCTAATTCCTTCATATTGTGTGTGTGTGTGTGTGTGTGTGTGAGAGAGAAAGAGAGAGAGAGAAATAGAGAGAGAGAGAGAGAGAGAATGTGTATATGTATAAATCCTTTAGAAGTTTTTAACTATGATAGTTTTAAAGTTGCTTTTTGTCCTCTGACCTTATGAGGATGCTTACTCTATTAAAAACAAACAAACAAACCTTAACTGGACATGAGAATAATTCGAATATGTTTTCATGTGATGTGGTACTTGCCATAAAATAGGTATCTCTATTATACAACTGATAATTTAAGAAATATGAATACCTTTTCTCACTTTGCATAATGAGGCAATTCATTGTTATGTAGGTCAGTGATATTCCTGAAATATGTTTTTGGGTATAATGTGCATGAGATGTAAACATAAGAGTCCTACTACCTGTTAAAACAGCTGATGGCCTCAATTTCAGCCTATAGTTATGCATCAGATGTGTAGTATAGATTACTGGTGTGGCTTACAGTTTGTATGGCACAAAGTGTTTTCAAGCTAAGTTACATTTGCAACTAGTAACTGTAATGACTGTTACAATTACTTTTCCCTACTTTAACACTAGTTTCATGTCCTTTATTATAAAATACTGTACACATGTAAATTTCACATAATTAGATTGGCTCATCAATCTGTTATTCCCCAATTACATAAAAAAAATAGCTACTGAAGGAGATTTATGGGTAAGGTGCTAGAAAATATTTCTAAGGCTTCAGAAACCTAATTTGCAGTATTCTAATTAGCAGTTTATTAATCTTAAATGCATATGGAAATTAACTGCAGCTTAATCTCATAAAATTCATCACTGTAATCCTTTACATTGCTTTGATATACATTATTTCTTTAGCAGTTTACATATTAGAGTAATGGCTAGAAGATTAAAAAATTCCATTTCCTTATTTCAGTTGCAGGTCTTTCTCCACTTACAACCAGCTCACCTACATGATATTAATTTTTTTATACCTTATAATAACCTTTGCTTTCACTGAACTACTTTAATAATTTCTGCTTTTCTCTAACAGCCCCTTTCTATTACCCTCGTTCAGAGAATCTCTCCAATACCCTACCTTTCTCCCCAAAAGCAGATCTAAGAATAACTTTCTATGGGGAGAATAGTTTTTTCAGATTATCAAGTGATGATAATGCTCATGAAAAAAATTCCATCAGCTCAGAGAACATTGATTAAGCCATTGTACATGTCAGAAATTGGGTACAATGCTTAGAGCAGAGGGTAAACTCTGGGGGCTCACTGCCCTGGAGAGCTCTAAACTGAGGCTCTCTTGGAAGAGAAGTGGAATTTCTCCTGGTCCAAACCCCCCAGGTACTGGGAACACACTTTGGGCAGTCCTTTAGGTCCCTGGGGTTCATACTTGTGGCATGACTCCCCAAAGCACACATGGAGGAGCCCACTGAACTTTTTGGTAGTGCTTCATTGAAGAATGGTGTTGATTTATGTACTAAAAGAGGGCATCATTTAGTCCGACCAGAAAGCTCTAAGCTGGTTTAGAGTTTTAGGAAAAGCTTCTTAAGTCTTCACCATTTCACAATGCTTACAGTGAGCTTCCAATCCAAACCTTTCCTATAAAAACCCAATGAAACAAACACAAATAACTGAGGACAGTAAAGAATATATGCCCTTTAGCCTCTCATCGCATACACATAAAGCTTGCCCTTTCATGCATGTGAGGTACGATCATGAAAATCTGACACCGATTTCTTTGTGTGCTACAAGAGTGGACTTTGAGAGCAATTCCAAACAAGAATATAATATACTAATATGATAGTCCAATGTTGTTGTCATTCCTCTCTCTCTCTCTCTCTCTCT
>NW_017731820.1:609306-640966 GCF_001890085.2 Hipposideros armiger | reverse complement strand
CTTATTTTATTAAAACAAAATTCTTAACTGTGTGCAAGAATACTTCTAATATGCTTTTATCTTAATATATATACACATGTGAGAGCGAGGAAGAGAGGGAGAGAATGCAGCTGCAATAACACTGGAATGACTACTTTCTCAGACTGGCTCCTTTAGATGTCTACTGACTTCCATTCACGTGGTCCACGGCTGACGTTTAGTGAATATGTCCTGGTTTGGCCCTGATAGCTGTTAAAATGCAGAAACACTTTGGTCAACTTGCTTGAGCTCCCCGCATCTAGTCCCAATATGCGCTGTACCAACTGCTCTGGGCCTCCCCAGTGTCCCCATGTCTCAGGAACAGCTGGGGGGCCCAGGATGTCCCTCAGCACTTGGCTGCACCCACTCTAAATGGACAGGGCCTTTGACACACTGGTGGCTGAATATTTTAAATGCCACTCATGATATGTCCCAATATGCTTAAAACCACCACCATCAAACAAGAGAAGATATTCCCCCCATGCCATTATAGCCACGCCCTGTATATGCACTAGAGTTATAATAGAAACAGGTGAAGTAGCCCATCTGTTTCTGAATACAGATAGGATGAGTGCAGTTCTGCAGAGTCCAGGGTTTGGTGATGGGAAAGTTTTCTTTTATACCTCATATCTACTATTTCCTGACAAACGCACTGCACATGGTCCCCTGAACTTGTTATACAGATTTGTTTCTGATCTATGCAAGTCTAAGAGAATATCCATATTGCCCATTTCTATTTGGGTGATGACTGTATATGAAGCAACTGAAGTGGGGATTTGAGCGAAGGCACAGGTTACAGCTCATGGCTTAAGGCAGGAAGCAATGGATGGAATTTAGAATCTGTACTCAGTGGAATTAAAAACAACCACCACCAAAAGCTAGGATATTCAGAGCTGACCAATTTCAATTTGCACATCTAAGAGCATCTTTTACACTAAACCTTGGTTGATTTAACTCAGGTCATTTTTGCAATCCTGATTTAAGATTTTGGCTTCATTTTATTTTAAAGATTTTTATTGGGGAATTGGGGGAGGGAACAGCCTTGGGGAATCAGGGAAGGGGAACAGACAAGTTGCTGTCCTTTTGTTCTTCAGTCTAGTTGTGGAGGACATCGCTTCACTGGCCCATGTTGGTATTATCATTGCGATCTTCCCAGGTGAGGCAGATTGGTCACCGGCCTCTGGACAGCCGCTCACCGAGGCTCTTGGAAGCTCATGTCGGCTGCCAGCCACTCATGGTAGCTCACGGCAGCCTGCTGCAGTCCCACTGCAGCCTACGCCATCGCGGACGATTCACGGCAGCCCAGCTCCAGGTCGAGCTGTTGTTCACCATCTTAGCTGTAGAGGGCGCAACGTCACTGGCCCTCATGTGGGATCCGAACCGTGGCCCTGCTGCTCAGAGCCAGCACTCCCAAGCCAACTGTTAACCAATGCACCACATGGCCGGCCCTGGCTTCATTTTTAAGGCGTTGTATGTCATCAATTTATGATTCTGTCATGGAAACCAAAGACTTCTCAAATCAACCAGGGGAAATGTTAAAGAAGTAACATTATTTCAAAGCAAGGCACAAGGGTGTTTGTTGAAAAACAAAATGGAATTCTTTAGTTCCCTGAATTGGGTCAACCAGGGGAGACTTATGAGGCAGATAAAAAAGATTTCTGTTGGTCCCACCGACCCAGACTAAGAGGCAGGGGCCAAAACCACCAGGAGGCCAGGCTTTCAGACATTAGCAATGCATTGCCTGTTTGTATTGGTGAGAAAACAAACACACCATTACAATACAGCCATACTATTTTTGGAAACCACTGTCATTTTTTTCTGAGTCCACTCTTAATCTACTTCTTCCAATTATTTCTCAATTAATAGCTTCTAGCAAGGAACTTCTAGGCAAACTTCAGGTGCTTCCTCCGCCTTATTCTCTGTTTATGAATTGTTTATTAGTTTCTCTGTGGGGAAACCAAAACCAAGAAAAATCAAAATACAAGTGTTATTCTGATGATTGGCAGACTATTTCCTCAGTGTATGATATTATAGAAATGGATGTTCCTGAACCGAAACCATAAAAAATCTTTATTATATTTCTGAAAACATTTGTTTCCTTAATTATGTTTTGCAGATTGCTCTTTCCCTAAATCTTTCAGATAATGGATCACACTGTAAGATGTCAGCTCAAGTTATCACACTCGTACATCACTCTGCTCTTCACAGTAGAGCTGATAAAAATGGATAAGCCACCGGAGAAGGCATGGCGTACTCTCATTAAAAACAGACAGGCCATGAAGTTCTTTTGGAAATTCCTCTAAGGTAGGGGCACTAGTTGAAAAGAGGCTTGAAATGTAATTTTCAAACATTTCTATCTAATTACGGCAAGCTTGCGGTGTAGCATCACTTGGCCCTATGGTTTATCCAAAAAAAAAGTTTCCAACTTCTTTGAGCTCCTCCTGTAAGATCATTAAGCGAATCTCTAACTTAGCTCCTTTCCCAGATTCACTTGCGCTTTGAGGGTTACCTCCATCCCACACCCACTTATCAGTAGTAAAATATATGTGTTTTTAATTGCTCTTTATATTTCATGAGACAAAATAACATATGGTTGTTTACAAAGATCTAATTAGCACACTTACCTAAATATGCTTTGATGGTTCTGGAGACATGAGAATTAAAGTGCAAATTACAATGTGAATATGATAACTATGGGAGAACAACCTGAACCCCACTGCAGGCATATTACGGCCCCCTGTGCTCTTAGCTCACCATCTTGTTGGATCCTGCCCTGGATACAGAAGGCAGGACCTTTACCGACAAGTTAGAAGCCTTCGTTCTGTAGTCTCTTTAAGACACCATAGACAAAGCTGAGGTTTTAAAGACATTATTAAGAGAACAAAAAAGTCAACTCAGATATTCAACGTCTTCTGATTAATGCCATAAATGAAACCAATAACAAAGAGAACAGCCATCAGGGAAGAAGAAAACTGAATCATTGGGTCGTCAGGAAAGTCATGATGCATTTTTGCATTGGAAAACATAGAAAAATACGTCATGACTTTCCCAATGACCGGCACGACTAGTTGGTGAATAAAACTGTGATGGGTCACAATTTTGGGGATACATCTGGCTTATTTGGAAAGGCACAAAAGTGTACCTGTGCATTTATTCATTATATTATATGCCCTCAAAGAAGATGAGGTTTAAACAGGAATTGGTGTTGCCGTGGTCCCTGTGAATCCAGCAGGTTTCCGGGAATAGCGGGTCGTCGTAGCTAACACTAAACACCAGTGCTAAGCATTTCATACACATTGTTTCCATTCCTCCCTGACAACAATCCCATGAGGGAACAGCCTTCTGTTGGGACAAAGTCAGTCATCGTATTTCTGGTTTTCATTACAGGCATGGTTCATATCATTTTCTCTTGTGTAACTTCTGCTATATGAAGCCAACACAATCACTCACTAGAAACAACAGTATCATCCAGAACAACAGCAACTGCCACTCATTAGCAAGGTGAGGGGCCAATTGCTTTCCACATATTATCTCACAACACGCAGTATCGATGATCTTGCACACTGTGTATGAAGCTGATATCACCACCCGTGTTTTACAGAGGAGGAGCCTGAAGCTCTGAGGAATTACGGACATGACGACACTTCCTCAAGACAGGTTAGAGGGCCAGCTTCTCACCCAGGTATGCTTGACTCCCAAATCTTTTCTGGACTCCTTGTTCTGGATTCAGTTGTGTCCTCATGTGTCCAAGTCCACTCTGCAGGTGTAATTCAGTTAAAGGATCTCAAAACTAAACCCTCCTGGACTGGGATGGGCTGTGAATCCAATGCCTCATGTCCTTCTAAGAGAAAAGGGATGGAAGACACACAGAGGCATGGAGGAGAAGGCCGTGTGAAGATGGAGACAGGCTGAGGGACGTGGCCACAGGCCAAGGAGCGCCTGAAGCCATCAGCAGCTAGAACAGGTGGGGACGGAGTCGCTCTGAGAGCTTCCGAGAAAATGTAGCCATGCTGACAGCTTGATTTCGAACTGCTGGCCTCCAGAACTGAGAAAATACATTTCTGTGGTTTGAAGCCACCGTAGTTATGGTAATTTGTTGTGGCAGCCCTAGGAAACGAATATACCCTCGTAAAAGGAATAATTTCTTAATTATCTAAGATGTAAACAGCTGATAGGAAAGTAGGAAAAAGCAGCTGATGTGCATATTTTTAATAAGACACTAAAATCAGAAAAATCGTCAAGAACAAACTGAATACTGTCAACTGGAGAGTCTCAACTCTTCATAGGGAAATTCTAGCCTTACCTTACTTGAGGGGGAAAAAATGACAAAGCCATATTTTATACGGTGATAAAGAATGAATTTTATGTACGAACTCCAACTACCAGTGTAAATTTCCTTGGCTCTTATGATGAAGATAATTACTTGAAATCGATTGTATTTACACAACTATGTAAAATATGTTTTCTTAGAGATTCTGTTCCCTAATATGTCAAAAACTCAGCCAAGTGTATTGAAATACTACTTATATGAATAACTCTATAAATAATGTTGTGTTGTTATAGTGCTCTTTTTTTTTACAATAGAATGAGAGCTTTCTTTATATAGAAAAACTCTAATACCATGACTTTTCATCGCCTGAGGCTTTAAACATTTTCAGAGGAAGAAACTATAGTAATAGCAGTTTGCAAATGAAGTGGTTTGTAAATCTTAAACTGCAATTTTCTCCCAAACAACACAACAACAACGAAAATCTCTAAGGAGAGATGAAACTGTAAAGTATTTTATTTGGTATTCAGATGCTGCTGGATATGTTTTCAATAAAAATTTTCCTGCATTTAAGCAGCATCTACATCTTTCCACCCAAACCTTTTCTTCTATATTATCTGCCCACAATGGGAGTGAGGCTTAGCCCAATTATTTGGATGCATTATTCATTTCCGTTCTGCTTATATTTTCCACTGTTTGAGATTTCCTTCAGAATTAAGAAAAATAATAAAACTAAACAGTCATAGCTACAGTGTATCTCTTGTTTATTAAATCTCTCCCAGAGGCTGTGCCATTAATGATACACCACTCTCAGTTAATAGTATTCATATATATTTTGGCACATGTTTTATTATTTTATCTTATAAGGCTTGAAATATTTTTAAAAGCTTCAACTGATTATTGTATCACTTAACAGGTATTGAAAATTATTTTTTACATTGAAAGTCATAAAGCAATACAGGTTGGCTTTGATTCTCATCTCCTCAACTCCCTCTCGTTTTTTTAAGGACTCATTTAAACTCATATTATGTGTTGAAAACACAGTTTCATGTCAGCTGCTCTGCCCCCGGACACTTATCATCCCCGTCCCCAGTCTTGGTCATCCTTTTCACTTGTTTCCTGGGACTGTGGCGAGTGCCATCCTCGGGCTGCAGTCCTCATTGGCAGCAGGCATTTGATGTTGCTTCGATGGGAGCCATGCAAAGCAGGCAGCTGAGGGGATGGGACACTAGAACAATGAGATTCCTTTTTCTTGTGTGGCCAGGAGGCAGCTTGCTATCCTGGAAAGAGGATGAACCTCAGTTTCATTCCAACTTAATCTAAGCAGCTGATCTGCCCTCTCCATGGATAACTACTTCACTTCTCAGAGCCTCATGGTTTACTTGGCTGAAAAATGGGACTAAGGATGCTGAAAGGATTACATAAGATAATGTATGTAGCAGATGAGAGCACAGCGATGGGAACACCAGTGATACTCGGTTACATGGTAATTACCTTCAATTAGCTCTCCGGCCCCCACAACTTTGCTTTCTCCCTCTAGACAAGACAATCCCAACAGCAGAATTGTAACTGTGGAGCAGAGTAGTCATTTGGCTGTATAAATCATACTTCATGGGGGACTTAAAGAATAAAAGAAAAATTTAAAGACATATGCCCATTGCTGTGTTTGGTGACATTGCTGGTCATTGGCAAATGTGGAGTAGAATGAAACTCATTGAGTCCCAGTCTGGAATAGGAATATTGCTCCTATATATTGTCATTAATAACACGTATCAGAAAAAATGAAATGCTGCCTCTAGTGATGGTGTCTGTCCATTATTACAAAGCCAAGTGCAGAACATATGCTGGAATGGAAATGCTTTTGATTTTGTGGATTCAGGATCAAACTTTGCTCTGGGGGAGGAGGCGTGGCTTTGAATCCTGCTGCATTCAAAGCAAAAGCTATGAGAGTTTTGGAAACGGAAACAGCAACACTGTGAAGCATCAAATGATAATTTAAGAAAAAAAATCAATGCAGCTAAGAATGGCCTCGTGAATCTGAAGCCATCGTGGTGCCCTGCACAATAGCAGGGTCCACTGTAGGCAAAGCGAAGCCGGCAGAAGAGCTGAAAGCTGGAAGGTGATGCTCTGCAGTCCACAGAGCACCTAAAAATGCAAGTACGTCTGATCCTTACATTTTAACAGGGAAATATGTTTAAAAAATACCCAAAGGTCAGCTACCTGAGTCACTTTCTCAAAAAGTCATTTACTAGCTTTAAATTCCTCCAAAGTGTTTGCTGAAAACTCAGTCCAAATTTTCCCAAGGAACACTTTCTGAATTCCATGAACCGCCTAAAAGTTATTTCCTGCAATGCCAACTGCTTTACCACGTGCACATCTAGAAAATGGGGGGGGGGGCCAAAGGGGAGGGGAGGGAGGAAAGACTAGAAATTATAAGAAGACAAGAGTTTTATACAAATGCCTCTGATAGTGCATCATATTAAATACCATTTTCTATGACTGTTTACTATGCTCTCCTGTTTAAATGATTCACATTTAGGAAGTTAACAGTGTATCTGTGTATTATTTATATTTGAATAGTAGGTCATTTGTGATAATTCCTATTAATTTTTGGCTATTAGGAATGGGGCCAGGACTGCATCTCACTATAACACAGCTTTTTCTATGCGGGAAAGAAAAAATCAGATTTAACATACCATTTCAATGCACATCACCTTGTCTAGGAATTTCACCTGTCTGAATGCTCAGGATTCCCTGCAATGATTTCATCCTGACATTTTAAAGTAAGTCTTTAAAGAAAAAAAATCTCTGAAAGGCCACTTTGGTTGTTTCCATGTCTTGGCCACTGTAAATAAAGCTGCAATGAATATCGGAGCACATATATCTTCGATAGATGATTGGATAAAGAAGTTGTGGTATATATACACAATAGAACACTATATTTGCCATTAGAAAAGATGAAATAGTGCCATTTGCGACAACATAGATGGATGTTGAGCTTATAATACTAAGCGAAATAAGTCAGACAGAAAAAGTCAAGAACCATATGATTTCACTCTTACGGGTGGGGTATATAAAACTGAAAACGGCAAACAAGCAAGACAAATAAAAACTCAAAGAACACAGACAATAGTTTAGTGGTTACCAGAGGGTAAGGGGGAAAGGGGTGGTAGATGAGGGTAAAGAGGATCAAATATATGGTGATGGAAAGAGAACTGACTCTGGGTGGTGAGCATATAATATGATATACAGATGATGTATTACAGAACTGTACACCTGAAATCTATGTAACTTTGCTAACCATGGTTACCCCAATAAACTTTGACAAAAAGAAAGACAGAAAAAACAATCTCGAGTGTGGAACTGGCATTTGCCTCAGGCTGATATCTGATTCTCTAACGAATTCTGTACAAAAGGAAGACACAGAATCCCAGGGGGCTTCCCGCTTTTTATGATTCTTCACACCGTGGAAAATAGTTACTAAGCTGAAGTAACTGCATACAGTCCACTAAACAAGCACACGCTGTTCCATTGACTTCAGGGCCCCCCCATTCGAACTGGCCTGTCCTTCCCTTCAGCGGGGACTTGGCCTCTGCCTGAGGAGCTAATTCATGGGGGAAGGGCAGTCACCTTGAGGACGGAGTACTTAAGAACACCACAGAAATTCTCCAGACTCTAGCGTCGCCCACCACGTCACCATGGATACCCCTGTTCCACATGTTATTAGCTGTTCTATGAAAACAATTTGGGGGAACATTCTATATGGCATCTGACTTTTAGGAATTCAAAATGCTTACGAGATGATGTAAGATAAATCAACCTAGTTATTTTGACCAAATAACTTTTTTTTTTTCTCAGATGCGAAACACTGGACAGGCACTCACTGTTCATGAGATACGATTTGGAATTGAGCTTTTCAGTCTGTGGTAACAGCTGATGGGCTTTCTTCAGGGGTTGTGCTGAGAGCTGCAGCCTTGTTAGGGAAGTCAGGTCAGGCCTCTGCGCCCGTGTGTTCTCCTCGCTTCCTCACTGTCCCTTTCTGTGGCTGAGACATTTGCTCCAGAGGCACAGGGAACTTCGAGGGACATTCACACACCTTGTGTATTGGGACGTGGACCTCCAGCCTTTATCACTGGGGCCATGTACTCAAGAGTAGGAGGGGTTTGGTCCACATGGACCCAAGAACTCAGGAGGAAAAAAAAAACCCCAGAAAATTCAGAATTAGAGAGGACCATTTGAGATCTTTATATATCATGTAATAGCTTATCCTATATACTTTACAGATGACCACGTTCACTTTAGTCAGAAGCTGTTAGTCACAGGAGACGACCTCCCAATGGGAAAGAGGGACGAGAGAACACGACTGCCATCCCTGAGAGGCAGAATTTAGATTTCTGGAAGAGAATAAGCTGGGTCCTAGGCTACCTGCTGTGATGGCTGCTTCCTGAAGAGATGATGTGTGTTAGAAAAGCAGATGTCCTTAGCGGGGGAAACGCAGTCCAGTTTAAGGCTGTAAGGACATCTTAGGGGCAGAATCCAAACCCTGAGGAGACACTGTTGTGACAAAAGGATGAGTGACGCCACTAGATGAATCCCAGAAGTGGTCAACAGTGATGCCAACATGAAGCGAAAGAAGCGTGCGTTTGTCTGAGCCCGAAGATCAGAGACCAGAGACACTCTCGAGGGTGACAAGCTACGAAGCTCAGTGCAACCTGAACTGTTAGGCATTGTTCCCCTAACAGCCACAGTGAGCAATAAAATAATGTCACACTGACCTCAATAAGAGTTCTCACCCCCCAGCATGGGCGGAGACGCCGCAGGAAGCTGACAGCACATCGTAGGCTGGAGCACAATAGTATTTGACAATATCCTTCAAAAGCCTTCACAAAGGACATAGGCTTTGACACAGCAACTGCACTTCAGGACTTTTTAAAGAAATTCATTAATGAGGGACCTATTCGCGAAGATATAATCAAAGGCTATTCATTTTAACACTGTTATAAGGGTTTTTTTTGATGAAATATTGTTTAGACATTAAAATCAATGCTGCATAAATGTATTTCTTTGTATTGCATTTTGTTAAATTAAGTAACGCAAAGCTAAGTATAATCTTATTTTCTGCATTATGATACATAGACACAGAAAAAGTCTGATAGAGTAGCGCTGCAGATGCTATTAGCAGTTATCTCCGGGTGGTGGACTGCAGGTAATTTTTAATCTCCCATTTCTGCTTTGCTAAACTTAATTAATATCTTTCCTTTGTTTATCTGAGTTTTATTCTTTTTTTTCCTTATGGTTAAGATAAATTAGTTATTTTAAGGAAATAAATGATTTTTTTTAGAAAGAGCTGGTATCACTACACACCCATGAAAATGGCTAAAATGATATAGACACATAAATGTTAGCTGGGACACACAGCAGTGGGAGCTCCCTTACTATGCTGGTAGAATTACTTTGAAAAGCTGGCAGCATCTAGGAAAGCTGAAATATACATGTGCCCAAATCTAGAACCCAGGTATATACCTCATAGAAGCCTGTGTGTGTGTGTGTGTGTGTGTGTGTGTGTGTGTGTGTGTGCGCGCGCGCGCGCGCACATGCATTTACCTATAGATACTCACTGAAAGAAACATACAAAATGTTCATGGCAGCACTATTTGGATTATCTCCAAATACCCACCTACAGCAAAACAGAAACCCAGTTGTAGCAGAGTCACATACACAGAAACGTGAATGAATGATACCACCTTCAACACTGATGCATCTGCCGAATTTAATATTGAGTGAAGGGAACTAGACACACAAGAGTACGTATTATACTATCACACACAGTTTAGATACAAGAAAATACACCTGTGGTTTCAGAAATCAGGACAGTGGTCATCCTTGGGGGAAAAGGCTCTGGAAGGCTTGTCCAGAGTCTGCCAGGCACAGCAGTGTTTTATTTCTTGGTCTGAGTCCTGGTTACCTGGGTGTATTTACTTTGTGAAAATTAATCCAGCTTTACACCTACGATTTTTACACATACATTCTATGGGTAGTAGACTTTCACAGCATTTGACTTCAAGAAGATTGCTGGTTTGAGGTTGGGGACGGGAGTGGGAGTTAGAGCTGTGGGCCACCTGGTGCATGCATGGTATGGGAGAGAGGTAACTCCACAGACACCGCAGTATTGACTAAGCACTGGGGTCAGAGCCCGGCAGAGCCAGGCTGGAATCCCTGTTTCCTGCCTCCTCACTGTGCAAACAACAGACGGACCAATAAATGAGGCCAGAGATACAGTTAGGAACCAGACCCTGCAAGGCCCTGCAGAGTCAAGAGAAGGATGTTTGTCTTCATTCTCAGTCTGATGGGAAGCCACTCCTGTTATCAGCCTCGGTCCCAAGAGATTTCATAGGAATAAAAGGAGAGGAGCTGTGCTACCCTGGTAGAGAGAAACACCATCTCACAAGGCTTCGTTTCACGTTCTACCTAGAGCACAGCTTTATCCTGGAGGAGAAAAGAGACTGAAACTGAACTCTGAGGAGAAATCCTACGACTGTGGCAGAAAAGGGAAAAGGATGCAGGGAGAGCAAGACTACGCAATCTTGAAACAGATCTTTTTGCATTACGTGAGAGTCTGCAGACCCAGCGGCGTGTTAGGAAGCAGGTGAAATGTTATTTTGGGGTAAAAGTAAACACCTTTCTCTTCATGCTAGCCGGAGACCCTGCTGCTTCCTCCTCAATAAAAGAAAACTCTTTAAAAAGTCCTCTCACTGTCCTATCGCTACTGCCACAGACAGGCACCCAAATGTAGTATTTTCTTGTCCACGACGGCAGATGCGCTGGCCATTATTATTCCTTGGCCGGAAGTGCATTTAAGAAAAATGCCATGTTCTTACTTGGTGACACTCACTTAAAAATAAATAGGGTTTTATAATAATGATGGTGGAGATAAAATGAAATAAAACCACCTAAAATCTGGTAGACAGTCGACTTTGAAAGAAAAAGGTACCGAGAAAATAATGAGGTAATCGAAACTAACAACAAGGGCGGCAATTTACAAGTATAAAATTAAAAATAAAATGTGACTCAATTAAAAATCTGTACCATTATTTTACAACTGTAAATATTGGCGTATGTTGAAGAATCACTATATTGAGTGAAAATTAATAAGATGGGTCAAGAATTGTGCCTAACTAGATGAACACAGCTATACCTTAAAAAATTTTCCCCAAATATATAAAGGATTTTTCCAGAGAAATAAAATTGTAGCTGTGTTTGTGTTACATAAAAAAAAAACAAACCCCAATCATTACATTGATTTTGGGGCATGTTTGACATATGTATTAGTATTAATAAAAAATAGTGTAGGGAAGTTGTGTAAAACCTATTAGATTCTACTATAGACTTACGTGTATAAACAAGCAATTTTTATTCTCAGAGAATACGATAAGCAATTAATATTCTTACTGAAATTGTTATATAAAATATAAACATAAAATGGTAAGACATGCTAAACATATCCTTTCACTATTAAAAACTGTCTTGTGCTAAACTCTTTTGAACAGTCATTCCTTCATCTTTAGGGGAAGATGAAAACTTTAATTTATTAGTATTCACTATCTATTATCTGGTCTTTTGATACAAATACAAGAATGGAAAACACTCGAATCCTGATAGTCACGTTTGTTTCTTCTTCACATTAATTGCTGGGTACATTTCTCAGTGAGGAAAAAAAAATGAAAATGTTAATTTTTTGGTGTCATTGCAGATAGAATAGAAACCCTGCTTTTACATTTCCAGTGTCACCATTTCACACATTAAAGCTAAGTGACAGCTAACACTTCAATCTTTTTTAACAAGGAAAATCTTAAGAATACCTGAGAAGACGACCCAGAGAGATTATGAGGGTGGTGTCCAAACGAAAGTGTGGTTTTAGGGTCGAATGTGTGCGTGATGTGGGCTGTGCCATCCGTGTATTAGGGATGTTACTAACATGTTCAAACCCATCAGAACCTCATTTTTCTCATTCATATGACTACAATTTCTACCTCCTAACAGTCTTGGAACAATAAAATAGGTAACTAAAATACAGATAACGTGAAGTTGCCTAGCAATGAGTTGATGATGTTATGGAAGTACTATTTTCCTTCTTTCCGTTGTGTATGGGAAGGAAAGCTAACAGTAACGTGGTATTGTTTATCCATGGTACTTACTGTCCAAGCAGCTGCTTCTAGGGAGAGTCCTCATAACTGGGCACGAAGGTCATAGGATCTGAAGTAAGATGACAACTCTTATTTGCGTTTTTCGAAGACAGTACGTTGATCCGTAAGATGAACAACGGTGTATGCATTTGCTAGGGCTTCCATCACAAAATTCCACAGACTGGGTATCTTAGGGCACAGAAATCTTCTTTCTTACAGTTCTGGAGGCCAGTAGTCTAAGATCAAGGTATCAGCAGTTTTCTTCTTTCCGGGGGCCTCTCTCCTTGGTGTATAGATGGCCATCTTACCTCTGTGTCTTCAGGTGGTCTCTCCCCTGTGCACACCCTTGGTGTCGCTCTGTGTGTCCTAATAACAGACTCTTCTTAAAGGACACTCGTTGACTGGATCAGGCCCACCCACTCAAACATAACAGCTTCATTTTAACTTAATCACCTCTAAAGGCCTCGTCTTCAAATACAGTCACATGCTGAGCGACTGGGGGTTGGGGCTTCAACAGATGAATTTGGGGTGGGGGACATAACAACAGGCACATACATTTCAGTGTGTGTGGGGTGTAGAAATAACTTCGATCTGCTGTAGGCGACAATACCTCTGAGTATCACACGAACATTTCACGGGGTGGCCTGGCTGCCCTCACCACTTTGGGGTGATGCTCTCTTGTGCGTATGCCAAGTCTGGGGATCTTAACCTGGCAGCTGCGGGTGGGGGTGGGGGGAGTCCATCGTTTCCTGAAATGTATGTAAAATGGTGTGGGAACCCATGTCATTTCCACGTGGAGATGCCGTCTTGTCTTCGCAGTTCACTGGGAGGGTTTCGTTCTGCCCTTCAGTCATTCAGCCATTGTTTATTACGGCAGCGTTGCTTACCATGTGCCAAGCACAGTTCTAAACGCTGGCAGCCGTGCTCTTCTGGACCTAACATTCTCGGTCCCAGAAAGGCTAGGAAACCCTAATGTAAAGCTTATGGTTCCTTCTTATTGTTTTCTCCTTGCATTCCAAAAATGAATAATTATCCTACTTGATTGGTTTACAAATGGATATCTTCCAAGTCATTTATAAGCATTAAGGCATTTTACTTGTTCCCATTAAAGAAGCAATTATGGGAAATCGTGTTTACCACCTCTAAAATTATAGCTCAATAAATTATATATACACATAAATACATACTTATATATAAATTATATGGATTTGTGTATATGGTTATATAAAACTTTTGTTTCAAATTATTTCACTACTATGCATTCCCATCTCCCAAATAAAATGGAAAATCGTTATTAGTTTAATACTCTGTTAATGTCTTAGCGAATTAAACAGATTTCTTGTACACAGAAAACTGGACTCTATTTTTATTCTCCACAGAACTTAGCAAAGTGACTTACATAGAGTCAATATTCAGGAAATGTTGGTACAAGGAATTAATGAGTCGCGGGATGGATGAATGGGTAAATAAACACGTCCGTATTTAGAAATAAAGGGTTTTAAAAGCTAAACTGCTTTTGTGGTTATAATTGCAAACAGTACACGACCTAGTAATCCCAGGATACCACTCCACGAGGGAAGCACAATTGAAACCCATTTCCTACAGGCAGCAAGTTCTTGGCCAGGTTGCTTTTAGCCACCGAAGACGCCTATAAATTATAGAGCAAAGAAATAACCAGCTAGTTCCTCCATCATATTTAACCTTGTCTATTATGAAACAGAAGCCAGAAACCCTTCCTGGTATTGGGTCACCCTCTCTCCACAGTACACTCCTTGAACCAAAGGGACTTCATTTAGCTGTGCTTTTTTTTTTTTTAAACAATGCTGTAATAACAGGGCTACTTAAAAGGTCTCTTGCAAGGGCCTCTGAAGCAGGAGCACTCATTGGGGCAAAAAAATCACACTCTAGACCAAAAGTGTGTTCTCTTTTCTATACACTGAAATACAGGGTTTTTAAGGAATAAAATAAAAATGCACCAAAAACTGTTAGAGTCATGTTCAAATCGATCCAGTGTGTTGGCTTTCCTTGGTTGTGTTCATTTGCTGGGTAGTGTTAGGTGGTAAGATGACAGAGGCCAGGAGGCTTATAGAGATGGAATCTTCCAGAACAGTTCAAAAACGTAATAATTGCACTGGCCCAAAGGCATGGAAGACACACAAATAATGAACTATTAAACTAACGAATTAACGCCAATAGGAATTCCTACAACCAGGTTCTGAGCAGGCTACTCGAAGGTGAGGAGCGTCCATTACTCACCTGCACTCATACAAGGACCATCTGCTACCTGATGGCATCACTTATCTCTTTGCATAAAAAAGAAGCCTTTGTGGATGTAGGCCTGATGTTCTGGGCTAATTATAAGTTAGGTAATTATATCTTGCTTAGCTACATTTCCTAAGTAGTTTTGTCTGAATTTCCTGCCTAACCTCTACACCTTCATTTTATTTCCTCCTCTAAGTTGCCAAAAGCTGAACACACCGTTAAGCAGTCCCTTGATTCCAGAGCAGCTGTAGGGACTGTGCCATCCATCCCCTCAGGGGGCTAAGCGACTCCTGACAACACTGGCATGTTATCCTTAAGGCTGTGGGGTAGATGCAGGATCTGGAACGTGGTCTGTAAAGGACGAAGGCAGGGTGTGTATTGGGCAAAGAGTCTGATGCTGCATTTACAGTGTATAAATCAGATTTAGGGGGTGGCATATTTAATTCATACATGTACCACCTGGGTATTATGGGAAATAAGGTGAATATTGGTCTTGAATTTTCTAAGAAAAGGCTGGCCTTTCTTGAAAGCCTATAAGCGCACCAAGACTCAAGGATCTCTCCTGAGCGTTCAGGAGGATGGACCACTTAGGTCTTGGTACGTATTTCAATGTCACAGATGTGAAGCGCAAGTGGCTCTGGTGACTGAGATGTGAGTCAAACCTATTCTCAGTGTGGGGTTATGTCCCAGTACGTGTCAGTGGACTAGAGGGGGCTCATATCAAGGAGCAATCACCAGAGGAAACAGCGGCTTTGGAAGGTCGGAGCAGAGAATTTCCTCCAAAGCCCAGCAGTAGCACACCCTGATCCTGAGCCTATTGGCGATCGCAGCGGGGCTGCCTGAGCCAGCGGGCCTGCAGCTCACGGTCAGGAGCTGGCCTTTACTGAATTGGGTTACAACCTCTTTGGCCAAAAATCAGGTTCCGGAAATAATAATATACAGCTTAAAGTTACAAGGCAAAAATGATAGAAGAGAGGAGCTACAGAAAGAAAATGATATCAAATACGCAGCACAAACCACCCGGGGGTCTTGAGACGAAGGGAGGAAAACACTGAAATTGTGGAAGTTTGAGGCTGGATTAACCGGTGCATTCGAGTTATCATAAGGCTGGGCAAGGAGGGCAGGACGAGGACAGCAAAGGGGGCGGGGCAGACACACATGTCGTCAGGAAGTAGATTTATAATAGGTTTACAACCACCACAAGCGGGAGCAGCCCCTTGCAGGCAGGAGTGTAGCGAGCAGCACTCATGTCTTCCTGTGTATGTTTGCTGGGGGTGGGGGTGGGGTATGGGGGTGCTGACAGGGGAAGATGTCTCACACCTCCCTCCGCAAAGACCTCAGCAAAGTATATATTTCAGGGCACTGTAGTTACAAAGAGATTTCAGTCTCCCACCCTCTCTAGGCAGACACTGTTGAAAATCTTTGACAGGGGATCACTGCCTTAAGGAACTAGGCCTTATTCGTTTCTTAACCTCCCACAGAAATTAGTTTAGTACCTTAAACACTGCTTCAGAGAATGAATGAATGAATGAATGAATGAATAACTTCAAAATGAAATATGAAGACTTAAATGCAAAACTGTATGTACGAGGCGGTACAGGAACCCAAAACTTTTCATACTAAAATTTCATTAAGCAACAAATGTTAAATGTCTGGCTGCAGAGTCTTTCCCATTTCTTTAGAAAGGATTTTAAAGCAACACAATGTGAGCACTAGGTCTGACATGGATTTGAGATGGGAGTAGCAATGGGGGAAAGATACGTGGGACCCTGGGGTATCAAGTGATCTAAAAATTAGAGCACCTGTTTCCTCTTTGCATAAAGCGAGTTGATCAGAAAACAGGTACCTGAAGGGAGAGAAAGTTCTCCATGGAAAGGAAAAAGGCACAAAATGAAGGGAATTGCAAAAGATAGACTTCTTTGGACAAGGTTAAGGGCTGGCTTATTTACCAGAACGGTTTGTGCATAAAATGGAAGCTGTTTATAGGGGTTTGGTCCCAAGCAACGTGGTGTTGCTCACACGACCACTGCTTTGCATGATTCCTAAAGAGACATGAATCTTATCTCTGAATGGCATAGTTATAAAGAAATCTAAATCCCAAGGTATTAATTAATTTAAGCATCATTTAACATCATGAAAACATCCAGGTGGGCTCTCAGGGGAACGGATCAGAAGATAGGAAGTTATTGTTATTATTTGCGAACACTGAGGAAATATTTGTGTTTTGTTATTTTGTTTTCCACCTCATTTCAGTTTCTTTGTTATTCTTTCAAAGCAATCTCTCAGGGAAAAGAGGCATTATGCAAATGTAGCATCAAGTGATGCTTTGTATTACATCACCTCATTAGGCAACGTCCTGGTAGGTTTCGGGAGTTCTTGAAAATAAAATCCGCTGGGTCCTCTCCTTTTCCTTCACAGGTGTCGATCTGCTGTCAATCTTACATGGAATATATCTGGCTATACATTAATTGTAGCACTCTCTAGTCATGGTCATTTGTATTTTTTCTGTGTTATCTTTTTTGATATTATCATATGATAGCTTTCCAGAGCTTTCCAGTGGGGTTCCATGCCGAACACACGACTCGTCTTTAGTGCCTTTCAACAACAACACACAGATAGATAATAAGGTTTATTCACTCCAATGGTTTCTCCATCTTGGTGGTGTTTGTTATCATAAAAACTTCCAGGGAGTAAATGGTTTCATGTGTCACAAGACCTTTTTTTTTTTTTTTTGCTGAGCAAGTGTTTCTTCATCAACACAGTCAATTCCCAATTTGAAGCTACAGTATGAAGAAAATAATGAAAATATCCATACGAGCTACTGAGAAGTAAAGCATTTCATCTGCATTACCCATTTGGTCCCCATGGGGGGCCAACACTCAAGTTTCCTGGACATGAATGCAAATGTGTCAATCATCACCATTCTTCCTCTCTTGGAACTGAAAAGACAGTAAGGCTTTAGCTACGTGTAGGTCTCACCGTCTAAGTCCAGCTAGTTTGCATTTTCTGTGTATTTCCTATTCTTTGCAAAGGAAACACAGTTATCTTTGTGTAGTAATACAGCATTAGAAACAGTTTTCTAATGTAGGGTTGGAAAGAACTTGAAGAAATCATCTCTGCTGTCCTAGGTTGCCCGTGTTGGGGTCTTGGGGCTTCCCAGAAGTGTTTTGCAAATAAGATTGTCCTCTGCAAGTTAAATTAGAATATCATCACGTAAGGAAAAGATGGGAACCAAATTACCACAAAGAGACTAAAGGGCTCCCAAGCCAGTGAGACTCCACGACCATCTGATGGATTGTATTCACAGAGCTAAATAATAAAGGACAGGGTGTCCGAAGGAAACTAGAAAGACAGACATGTCACCATGGAGACGATGGGAGTGTGAGCGAGGTGGACTCTGTATCCATCTGTAGCCTAACAAAGCGGGCTCCATGGTCCAAAGAGTCTATTGCCCTAAACTCTGAAATCCTAATTTGCTTCTCATGTTCCGATTCCATGCACAAGAAGCAGGCATCTGATTCTAACTTGGCTTCCCATATGGTAACCCTACAGGGAGACATTTGGCAGGGTAGAGAACGGATCTCCAGTCCCTTCAGCATGACGTTTTGTCATTGCACACTGATGCACTGGCGGCCTGGCTTATCATTTGGCTCTCCATGTACCTCGCCTGCACACAGTGTGCTGGCCAGCCCATCCTATCCCTTCCGCAGTGTCCCTTCTCATCTGAAATTAAGATAGTGGCATTTTGATGGTAGACCTCAGTCTTGCAGGCTGGTTATGTTTGAGATCAAACTAGAATGTGCTGATAAATCAAGTTCTGTCAAAAGAATCTGACTTTGAATCGTAGAAAACTCATTAAGGTGACGTCAGGTGCCTTGAGCCACACCTTCAAGAATCCTCCAGGTGATGCCATTTCAGCCACCAGAATGAAATGAGACAGCAAAGTTCCTTGTTCTTTCTGAAACTCTCTTCAGAGGTGAGGGTTTCATCGACACTATTCGAAGAAGCTTCTTCAGATAAAATCTCTACAAAATCCTTTCTAATATAACCGAAGCCCAATTACTTTGTTTTTCTATTTTCTCATTCAAAAGGAAATTGCCAAAGCAGTTCAACATTATTTTTGTTTTCTCAAGGACTTCATTTTTAGAGACTCTTCTCCTACATATATAACCCCAATTATATCCATCCTCTTTCGATCTTATTTCTTTTTAAATTTCTGTAAACCATGCTTACACATATTTTATACATTTTTACCTAAGATGCACTGTCCCTATCTTGAGGTGATATTCAAAACAATGTAACAGCAATACTGAGTACTAGTGGAATAACCAGTTCTTAAATTAAAAAAAATGGTTATATATTTGTAGACTATTTTATCCCAGATTTTTTTTATTCTTCTTTAGTCTATGTCACCTTAGATCTTTATCTCCCATATTAGAGCAAAGCCAACCCCTGCCTACTGAATACACTTCTGTTGTTGGTAAAAGACCCTGGTTTCAGCGGTATGGCATCAAGTTACACTGAATTTTATTTTCTTCTATCCCTGTCACTTTTAATCTCTAATTCACTTGTGGTTAAGAACGACTTAGTAAATTACAGTCAACTTTTAGTTGTCTGCAGCCTAATTATTTTCCCCACAAATGCCTTTTTCCAAATTTAATAGCAAACATATTTCATATAAGTAATTTGAGTTGTTTGCATTTCAAATAAGCTCTGGGTGCTGTTACTTTCAAGAAGTTCGTGCCATGTGTTATGGAAGTCTATCAGAACTAACCAACTTCCCATTTCAGGGACAGTTTGAATGGAGGAATTCTGCTTGGGTAGGTTGTGCAATCATGGAGTGTGAGTGTGTGTGTGTGTGTGTGTGTGTGTGTGTGTTATTTATACATTTAAAACACATACAGATACATTAAAGCTGATGTTGTATAATACTGTATGTCAACTGTAAGTGAATATATATATGTATATATATATATACATATATATATATAGTCATGGGATGTGGAGTATAGTGTGGGAGTGGAGTAAAGGGAATTGTAATAGATACGTATGATACTGAGGGGAAGTGGGGCAGCAGATTGGGGGAGGGGGTTGTCACGTCAAGGGGTAAAAAGCATAACTATTGCACTGTGTTGTACAGCTGAAACTAATTCTAAAAAATGTGTATTTCATAATAAAAAAACCAAAACAAAACAAAAAAACACATATAGATACATTACATTATCAAAGAGACATACGCACTAGCACATGCTCCAATGGGTGTGTGTGTGTGTGTGTGTGTGTGTGTGTGTGTGTATATATATGACATTAAGATGGGGGCTTTGCTTAATCTGAGCAGCTGAACCGCATCTATTCTAAGAGTAGAAGAGAGAAGAAGAATAAACTGCCGAGGGATATAAGGAGGAAAAAAGTAATTGCTATTGAATATCTCGTAACGTTATCATGTTTAGAATGCATTTGTAGATATGGGTTACACTCATATCTAAAAAGTTATTTTAAAACACTGCAAAGCCACATATTCATTTTTAAAACTACCTACTCTATGAAGTCACCTTTCTGCTGCCTTTGATTAGTTTGGATAATATGTATCTGGTGATTCCAAAATTCAAGCCATTTGTGAAAGTCTCTGAGACCTATGTGCAATGACTGTTCATTTGGAAAGTACGCATTTCTTTTCTGCTGTGGTCGACATGATTCCATTAATACTTCCTATTTTTACATTAAAATCTTACAAGTTACTCTACCAGTTCTTTATGCAAACTCATAACTGTGGTTAAGAGCTAAAATCTCTGTCCATGATTATGGGTTAAGCTTCATTTAGTGGACGTCAATATTTCATAATATTGCTCCTCTTAATTTTGTTGCTTTGATTACCTTACCATTTTGATGTTTTGAAATAAAACAAAAGTGTTTAGTTTCTAGAGACCTTCCCATGGCTGCCTCCTAAGAAGAAAGATTCATTGATTTTAACATTTGGGCTAACTAGATTAATACGACTTCATAAAAGTTATGAGATGCTAACCATTATCAACAGGCTGGCTGGACAGCACTGCAGAGTGGGCTGTTTGTTCCAGCAATTTCCCCATGTGCCGTCTGGCCTTGCCCTCCTGCCCAGGGCCCTTCCCTGCCGCCCTGCCCCCAGCCTGCATACTAAGTCCCCTCCCTTGTGTCATGTCATCCAGCGTGGAGCCACCTCCTCTTGCTCTCTCTTCCTCCCACTTACAAGAGCAAACTGAGAGTTATTTCATTTTATGTTTTTGACAGAAAACAATTCCCTGCCCTAAGTGAATCCATCTCTGCAGGTACCCGAGTCCGTGTCTGGGCACCTGCCCCCCTCAGGCGCTGCCCGCCCACTGGCGGATTGGCCATCTCTGCCCTTCCTCCTTCTAATAGGATCTCTGAAGAAACCGTCAGCAGCGAACTGAAACGGTAAGAATGCAGCATTTGGCTCATTGCATGTGTTAGGCTTAGGCACGCGAGTTTCTTCTGACAGGATCAAAGAAAGGAAAAAAAAAAAAAAGAAGACATCAACATTTTGTTTCATATCTTACGACTGAGAAGAAGGGGATAACCTTTTGCAACATTCTTCTATTTCATCAATATACAATTCAGCTGCTCTATTTCAAATACCTTGATATTAAAAACATGAACGTCGAGGGCGCAATAGAAAGAAAAGCATGTTTTTTATTTCTTTCACATCAAATGTTTTTCAATATGCTTCCAAAAATATTGTCATCTAAACCACATTTTTTTTAATATACCTGTCAGGGACAAATTGGGAATACTGAAGAAAAAAAAAAAAGGTAGGGTTTCAAAATGAAGTTTTCGCAGCTTTTATGAAAGCCTCCTTGGGCCTACTGCTTAACAAAAAAATGCTTCAGTTTTCACTTTTAATTATGCTGAAAGCACAAACCAATGCCACAGTTCTAGAAGAAATTCAAAATGTCCCAACTGATCAGCTTATTAGGTGGCCCCGTTTTCTCTCCCTCTTCTTCTCCCCACCCCCTTCTTCACCCTTCCTCCCTCCCTCTCTTTCTTCCTCCCATTTTTTTGTATTTTTTTTTAGCATTTTAATGGAAAATACATGGGGTGTAGAGGCATGTAAGCCGAGATTCTAATTTTGGTTTGGACTCTCAACACCGCATTAGGTGACTTAATTAACCCTTCCGAAGTTAAGTTTCTTCAGCTATAAAACGGAAACAGTAATGTGTAACTTACAGCGTTTTGGGGGTGGACTGGATGAGCCAGGATATGTAAACGCCTGGGTGAGCACTCACTGCTAATGGCATTTCCCCTTCGTTCATTTATATCACAATCTAATTTGGGGATAATTGTCTTTAAGTATCATTTATCCAACTGTATGGGTGACAATATATTTAGCCCGAATGTCAGATCCAATACTAACAGAAAACAAGTCATCATTTTCTTCAAGGGAGTTTCCGATATGGGTTGAAGGTCAAAACGGCTGTGGCATTTTCAGTCAACTGCCCCTCGGCCACATCATAAAATCCATGCAGAGGGGCTGGTTCTGGTAAATCATAAGCAAACACAACACGCTGAGAGAATCTGGCTGCCATTTGGGTGACCTAGCATTTTAGTGAAATTTGATCACTGACGGATGCAAAAATAACTTGGAAAACACACAGTCTTCAAAATAAAATTTATGTATTATTTCATTCATATGCTACTCTATAAACATAAGTAATTTCAACTTTATTTCTCTGAGCTTCTTAACATTACTTTTACTTTGCATGCCAATGGGATTTGATTCAATTATAATAATTAAAAAAACAATGCAAAACAATGTTGATGGGGACAGAGCTTTTTAGCTTTCCCAGGCCTACGCATATAGGGCGTGCTTATTTGGAGCAATGGAGAAGCTTCCCTTTGGGCACAGCTCTGAGCAAATACTGAGTTAATAATAACGTCATATTCCTGGTGGACACACGCCATCTTGGTTAAAATGTGGAATAAAGGTGTCTGCAGTTGTTTGTTTTTTCTTTTTTTTGGGAAAACAACACAGGGGGAAAAAAAATCTTTGTCTTTGACTTATCTTCCTGAGTAAAGTTGATCTACTCGATTCAGTCAAATTGCCACTGCGGTAACCATGTACAATGATATTTTATTTGGCAATTTGACACCAGGCTCCAATGTACCCTCATCAGGAGAATGAAAGGTCCCTCAACACCTCTAACAGGTAGAGCTTGCCTGTCTGTGGACACAGAGGCACATGTTACACAGCTGAGGGGGCAAGTCATTGCTGCTCTAGGATTTCTCAGTTGTTCATTAAGAAAATAATCCCTGCTGGCTGAATGGTCAGTTTTAAGCGCTGACTCAGCAAGGCCACAGCACCAAGTTACTCAACGGATCACTCACCTAGGTGTTGCTGTGTAGGTATTTTGTAGGTGAATTAAAGTCCATATCAACTGACTGGAAGTGACTATGCCAGATAATCCAGACTGGCCTGATTCAATCAGTCCAGTGGCCTTAGGATACAGCTGAGGCATTCTTGAAGAAACCGCATCTGTGGACAGCACCTTCAGCTTTTTCATGAGCTTCAGGCTACTTTTCCTGACACTGCGCCCCCATTTTGAACTGGCCTAGCCACAACTATTGTGTGAACAAATTTTGCGCAATAAATTGCGAAATATATGTCTCTTTTACTGGTTCTGTTTCTTGGAGCCAACCGAGCTCTAAGCCCCTATGTCCTCCCACTCCTGAGATTCCCCAAATAACTCCCCATCTTCCCTCCAGATGTGACCTTTGCAAACAATGGAGGGGGGAAGATGTAATGCAAACTACACATATAACATTTTTAGAAATCACTATGAATTCTACATTTATTCACTCTTTCACCCAAGATGTACGAGTAGAATCTCTTCAGCTTTTATAAAGGCCACATACAAACAACTATTTCTATTATCAAAAGCTCAGTCTATTTTTTAAGGCAAATGCTATGTATAAAGGATTATGTTGTCACAGCACCTAGCAGAGTATTTTGTATTCAAGAAATGTTCGCTGAATAAATAACACAGTGAGTCTTAAGAATTACTCTAGATATTTCTAAGTGATTTTGATAGTAAAACTTTGATTCTTTTTTTTCAGTATCCTGGTTAGGAGAGGTATTTTTAAATATAATTTATAAAATCTGATCAATTAGGTGTCTCCTCATTTAATGATGTCATTAAAATGGATAATTTGAAAGCTAATATACAGATGAGAATATTTCTGATTTAAGTACATGAGAAGACAATTACCAAATGCTACAGTGATATAGGGTCACTTCAAAGTTTCCATCCAATCCTATTTCAGTCATAAAAACTAAGCAACACACATGGGCATTCACAAAATAAAATGGCAGAAATAAAAAAACGAGTCTTCACCAAGTTACAGAAGGTCAATATTCTTCAAATTCTCATCCAAAAGCTCAAAAAGTTGCCAGCATGAAATGCTAAGTACCCTTTTAGTAGAATAAGTAAACCTTTGCTCAATAAATTTAACCTTAAGAGTAATTTGCTAATCAGAAATACTGGGCTTGACCAAAGGTCACTTGGTGAACAGCAGTTCTAATCACAGGTAGAAAAAGCAAATGACAAGAGGGAAAATGTTTTGCGACGGCGGTTGAAGACATGGTATGGGGGACAGAGCCTGCTGGGGTCAGTTGTAGCCTCACGCGGGTCATAGGGCACTGACCTATCTGTGAGCTCAGTTTCTTCAGGGTGTGGAAAAGGTTTATAACAAGATAGATTTGCATTTGAACTCCAGCTTTCCCACTTCCAGCTATAATGACCTTCAGAGAGTTTATTTGCCTTTCTGAGCCCTACTTTGCAAAATGGAGGTAATAAAATCTACTTTGCATAACTGGGAGAGTTAAATGAGATAAAATGTCAAGAATGGTATTGGTCAATAGAACTTAGCGCAAATGTCTACCCTTCTTTTTATCTCTCTTCTCAGAAGAGCAGGTGTTCTGCTTGTTGTTTGTTTGTGTTGTAGCAAGGCATATCCCATACTCTTTTCTCTCTTGGGCCCTGTTATAGTCCTTTTCTGTTTTATATCTTTAACCTCATCCACTCCACTGCTTCCTCCATTTGTAAACTTACTCATGACTCCCTCATCTGTAAAAATATCAAAAATACCAGATCCTTGCTTTGGCTCGACCTTCAGATTAAGCGGCAATTCTATATTTAGTCAGCCCTTTAGCATTGAACTTTTTGAAAAACTTCACTTACTGTTTCCTTTTCCCATTCATTCTTCATAATTTCTGATACACAAGAAACAATAAATATTTGTGGGTTGATTATCTCATCCATTGTTCCAGTTGAGATTTTCATCGACTCCTATCCATATTGTGAAACGGCCTCTAACTATTCTCCCTCAGACCATTCTGTGCCTTCTAACGACCATGTCCTCTACGAAGAGTCCAGTTGCCTGGGTGCGGAATTTAATTTTCTAATTTTACATTGTAGTTATTATCATCTTCCTTGCTTATCCCATTTAATTTTATCCTCCAATTTTATTACAATTATTTAACACAATAACTAAGGAGATAAATGATTCATCTTTTGATTAATACACTGACTAGTCACAATAAATCTCATTTACTGAAAACTCTAATCTGTAGTTACAGTTGGGGCATGTTTTTATCTATGTTGTTTCAAAAGTTAAACATCATGGCTTCTTGCAATGCATGGCACAAACTTGGAAAATTTACTTCACCAAAGTTTAGAAATTTTTTCTCTAAAAACAGGTTATAAGTTACAATGCCAGAGTCATGTTTTCTGGTCTTTTGGATGCTACTAAATCATAGTGCAGTATCATGAAAGTATATTGAATTGTACACAGCTTACTTTACAGGCAAAAATTGTGAGCATAACTCTTTTCAATAGATACAAAATCTAATAGTAAACTACCCAATGGATGGATAATTTATATTGCGTCTTTCAACAAAAGAAGCAATAAAACTATGACTTATGAGAACTAGACTATGTTGAAGAATTAAAAGAAGCAAAACTCTGGAAAACAATGAAAACAACACTAAATACAGTCAGAAAATATGAAATATCAACTTTATACCCCTACAGGTAAACAAATCTTTATGTAGGGAACAAATACTTCAGAATAATCTTAAATAGAAAGTATAATGATCTATAAAATAAATACCTGACTACAGTGCATCTAAGATATACAAATAAGCGTTTTCAAAGCAGGCTATAGATCTAGTCCACATAGAGGCACACTGTGTCCATCTACCAGTCTTAGGATTGGTCACTAAAGCTTTACTCATATGGGATCTAATGAAACTTTCTTTTGGCGTCTAATTTATCAAGTTCAAATTCTTAGGTCTTTATTTCAGAAGTAGATTTCATTGCTTAATGATTTTTGCCTTTCACCAGTTCAGGTATTACTACATTTGCAGTTCTGGGGGTATAAATACAAAATACGAATATATTTTTATTTAGTTTTGAATAGCCCTTAATGGTTTCCTCTGTTTGGGTAGAATTAATTTGTTCCTTCCCAAAATGGTATGCCTCACTCTGAACAGTCTCTCCTATGGCATAAAATGACTTTGTTTTGTTCCTAGGTCTTTTTTTAAAGTTGACTAAGGACAACCTGAGTTAATAGTTACAGTGTAAGAACAGATATGACTGCAAAGAATGGCAAAATCATTGCTTTAAAATTGATTCCATTTAAAAATTTTGTGTAATAAAAAAACCAAACAGGTAACATTGTGAGTCATGTATTACCATCCTTGTAAAAGTTGTGAGAAACCAATAATGAGTAAGTCTATATTTGTTGGCTAATGGTGTGGTACAAGCAAACATTTATCAAAATAAAAATGAGGTCTATATGTGCACAAAATCAACTCTTTATAACAGCTATCCTTAGAAACCACAGCACCCCACATGAACTGTTTGGGGTAAGGCTCTTAAAATAAAGAATAACATTTTAAGTGCATAGCTATTACAAACTCATTTGATATTCATTTTAATTGCCTTGACTATAACGAATATACTTTGTATTCAAACAGATGTCACAATTACGACTGCAGAAGTTCCAAGATAATTCAGTCTTAGTTAAGAATGAGTAAATGGATATTTAAAATTGAATGTTACCAGGAAGGCGAAGAGAAAACACAATTATAGCAGCATTAGCTCCTTAAAACAGCAAATTAAGGATTTTTATTAAATTGTATTCTTTCTTATTTGGACATATACCGAACACAATCATGCAGTAGCCCTTGCCGTATCAACCACTCCTTGCCTTAGCTATTCTACAGCTTAGTTAGCCTGGACAATTGAAATTGGGAGGGTGTTAAAATGACTCAGAAGGGTAGGCTGAAATTCACTTTACAATATTTAGAGACTGGTCTATGAAAAAGATTTTAAAAACACTTCTATGCCAATTTATTTCAGCCGAAGGAGCAGGTAATGATGTCTGCCATGTTGTTTCAGCTGCTCAGACAAGTTCTGATGTTCCCTTTAATCTTTCCCCACACAGAGGACTGACACCTTCAACTCTGACATGAGAAACCTTCACGCCACAAGTTACAGGTGGTGGTTCCCGATGTGTGGGCCACCGAATCACCTAGGGATGTCTGCTAAAAGCAAACATCCATGGGTCCCAAGCAAGTTCTAGCAAATCCGAGTTCTGGGAAAAAGGGCACTTGGACAAGCAACCTGCAAATCTGGATGTGTGCACTGGATTCAAAACCACTGCATGGCGCTGGATGAGGTAACGTTTAAAACTGTGTATTTTTCATTGCATTCCAATTGGCAAACATTCATGAGGTACTGATGCTATATGAGAGGACGTCTGATCCATACAGGGTGTCCGAGAAGGCGAGAAGCGTGTGATACACTGAGTGTCACAGTATATTTATTAAGCAGACTAATAACCTAAAAAATGTCTGCCGCCACACTGTCTGAGTGTTTGGAAACACAAGATGCTGGGCTTATTATCCAGATGGGCGACTCACTCTTAATCTCAGATCAGTAGCTCTTCTCCCGAAAAGGTGCCTGGAGGTTGAAGTGTGCTTAGCTTATTATTAGAAAATGTAGCTGAAGTACTGTCTAAAAACAAACTTATCCTGTTTCTCCTGACCTTCTGGACATCCTGTTTTGAGAAGGAGGTGACAGGGACCAGGGGAAGGACAGAGGGTCTCGATGAGGGAAGAGGAATGAACCAGACAGACGGAAGCACCAAAGGCAAACTGCTTATTTCCTGGTGTCCAAACTGTGAGGTACACTCACTGGAAAGTCACACTGTGCCTTTTAACCGCCAGAGCAAAATTCAAACAGTGGAAGTTGACTTTGGAGTTTAGGCGACGCATGGAAGGGAATAAAGAAAATAGAACGGATGGCACCACGTCCCATTTCTGGTCAGCAATGTGCCCCCACCCTGCCCCACCCCAGGACTGGAGACGAACTGATGGAAACTTGGACTGGACTTCAGTAAGGGGCTCCCACTCATGAAACTGGGTGCAGACAAGCCATGCGAATCATTCCTTGTGCCGAATGCCCCGGGTTTTCAAGGTGAACGGAAGAAACAGTCCCCTGTAGGGACCTCCAGATTTGCCTCTGCCCACAGCAGAGGTTCTCAAAGTGGCCCCTGGTCCAGCAATACCAGCGCCACATGGGCACTCACTGTATTTGCCAGCTCAGGCTGCCACGCCACAGCACCACCATGGGCTGTGCGGTCTCAACAACACACATTTCTTTTCTTACAGTTCTGGAGCCTGGGATTCCAAAATCGAGGTGCCGGCCAGTTTGGTTTCTGGGGAGAGCTCTCTTGCTGGCCTCCTCGCTGTGTCCCCACACGGTGGGGAGAGAAAGAGCTCGCTTTCCTCTTTTTATAAGGCTGCCAATCCGGTCAGATGAGGAACCCACACTTGTGACCCCTTGTTTGATTATCTCCTAAAAGCTCTAGCTCAAATACAGTCACATTGGGGTTAGGGCTTCCATCTATGAACTTTGGAGGGGCGCAACTCAGTCCATAGCACTCAGTACAAATGCAAATTCGCAAGCCCCACCTCAGACTTACTGAATCGGAATCTCGGGCCCAGCAGCCAGTGTTTTATTAGTCTCTCCAGGTTATTCTACCGCAACGCGCACGCCCGAGAAGCACTGGCCTGCAGCAGGAAGTCCCGGCTCTGCAGCATGGCCCTTAGTCTCCGCCACAGGTTCCCCCAGTTCTGCTTTGCACCCTGATTTCCTGCTGCTCATCAGCATGAACCCCGCCGAACTGCTGTTTACCGTGGCCGGAAGGGTCCCTCATGCTCTGTCCCCTCGGCTCTGCTTCCCCTGTCACCAAGCCCGGGTCCCTCTGCCTCTCCAGTGAAGCATCACTCAACGTCCCAGCCACCAACATCTCCTTCCCCAAATGGCAGAAACACTAACTGCCTGAAGCAACCACTTTCATGTTTTATAGATTTTACTCTCTCAGAGTCCATAGGCCACACTTGTCTGTAATGTTATCAAAGGCTTTGCATGTGAAAGACACGCAGTCTCTGTCATATTGTTGTACTGTTGTGCTTGTAACTTCTCTGTACGCTGCTCCCGACGACACCGGCTCCAACGCCACGCTGATCTGGGGCACTGAACAGACCCAAACTGGCCCTGCCATCACAATGCCTCTTCCGAAGGCGCTTAATATTAAAAAGTAATCAATATACCACTTGTTATTTATCAAGTCCTCAAGTGTATCAAACCCTATAATCAGCACGCAGTGTATTACCTCATTCAATTCTCTCAACCACCCTGAAAGAGGCATTACGATTCCTATCAGACTGAAAAAGACACAGGACACTGAGGCGTGAGCTCAGCGACCTTCCCCAAAGTCACACACCTGTGGCTGAAAAGACTGACGCTGGGTTTTCCTGACGCAAAGCACATCCTTTATTCCCACTGTTATACAAGGGACTGGGACACTGAGTTTTCCGTGGACATGTTGAATTTCTGCCAAGAGCCCCAGAGTGGATGGCTTTTAAGGTAAAGTTATTTCCAGTATCTTCGGAACTATTTTCTACGGTCCTAACACACACACACACACCACCACCACCACCACCACCACCACCGCTGCCGCCGCCACGACCTGTTCCCCCCAAGTACTGCTAAAAGCAAACCATTGTAAAAATCAATTAGGTCTGACTTCTTGACACAAACCGATACTGTTCAATGACTACAAACAACAAAAAGCTCTAAATTCTACCGTTATTCTGTATGCCACTTACCTGCTTGGAAGGGTTTTATCTTTACATTCAAGACAACTGAAGCACTCAAAGGGAATGACTCGAAAGTTCACGGCGCGCTCTCATCAACTTTTGCCCAAAGCAACCACTGATAATTAAGCACCAGAGACACACACACACACACACAAACACACACACAGGCACATAAATGTAAAATCTATCAATTTAAAACAATGGAATTTTTGTCTAAAAAGAAAAATCATACTTTCTTCGCATCATTCCCTAGAAACAAACCAATTTTACTTTTTCACGGCTGCCTGCTCTTTGCAGACTGGACTCTGAGATCATACACCACACCTCCTGGATCGCTGAGGTAATTCCAGCTGAGACAGTAATTAGCAGTGACATTCCGGGCTCGGCCTACCTGGGGTGTTCAGCAGCCTGGACATCTTGCAGAAGTAGGACACATACTGCTCGCAGTACTCGGCGCTGCTGGTGATGGCGCTGATCTGCTCCATGGAGGCGCTGTACATGAGCTGTGTCACCGAGTACTTCTCCGGGCTGTAGCCCACCACGGTCGTCTGCAGCTGCAGGTCGTGCGACACGATGGTCCACACTTTGTCTTCTGTGGGGAGCCAAATGCCACAGCAATGGGTCATTAGCATGCAAATGCTTCTGCAAATGTCACACAGATAATTGAGCTACACTTTCCCTGGTGTTCCCCACCCCCACTCCCCACCAGCTGATGTAGAACAGAGGGAAGGACAGTAATTCTTCAAGCAACCACTGCCCTTTTCTCACACCTGAGTTTTCTGCTTACACAGACACAGTAGAAAAGTAATTATATATATATATTAATTAGAAGCAACTGCAAGCTAGCTCCTGAAAACGGAAACCGATAGCCTGAGTCCCTGGATGAGGCTCTAACGTCGCCATCATTGAAGGTGAGGCCCAGGATGTTCCGAGTCCCCCTGACTGGGACCCATCACTCCTCCGCGAGAGCAGTACCGGCTCTTTCCTGGATGCACGGCACTCTCTCCAGCCTCTGGATGTCTGTATATGCTGTTTGCTCTAATCACAATACGTGTCCTCATCTTGTCGACAAATGTGCTTTGCAACCTGACCTTTCAGAGGAAATCAGACACTGCGTTTTCTGTGACTGAGATGCTCTCCACCTGTCAGGGGGTGCCCGTCAGTAATTATCTAGGTGTTCTGGACCCTGACAATTCCGGCGTGAGAAAGGAGAAGCAGCTGGAAGATTGATGTGGTTCAATTAAAACCCTCTGTATGTCTGAACCTGAGGCCTCACTATGTACCTGTGATTCTGACACTCGGCTCAAAGCCTGCACGTGGCACTGTCTTGTTCAGAGTAAAAATCTAGTTCTTAAGGTAGCCGAGGGCTCCATGATGGAGCCCCTCCTTGCCGCTGTCCCCTCTCGCCCTGCTCAATGCCCCCGGGCTCAACTGGCTGCAGCCACACTGCCCTCTGTGCATTCCACAAACCTGTGAGGCAGGTCCCTCCTTGGAGCCTGGCACTTGCTCTTTCCTCTGCTTAGGGCCACCTGTCCTCAAGTGCCATCACCGTCCATTCCTTCTCCTTCTCCAATCTTTGCTCTGATGCCAACTTTTCCTTTGCTGAGTCCCACCTACTCCTGCACGCACGCAGCACGCACGCAGCACGCACGCAGCACGCACGCAGCACGCACGCAGCACGCACGCAGCACGCACGCAGCACGCACGCAG
>NW_017731820.1:607172-609166 GCF_001890085.2 Hipposideros armiger | reverse complement strand
GCACGCAGCACGCACGCAGCACGCACGCAGCACGCACGCAGCACGCACGCAGCACGCACGCAGCACGCACGCAGCACGCACGCAGCACGCACGCAGCACGCACGCACGGCTGCTTTCTATCTCCCTGCCCTGCTTTGCTTTTCTCCAGAGCATTTATCTCCATCTGACGTAGCGCATACTTTAATTAGAGGGCAGGAATTGTTTTCAATGCCGTATGCACAGTGCTTAGAACAGTGATGGGCACATAGTCGGCCTTCAAAAATATTAGCTGAATAGAATGAATTACTGTATTTCCCCATGTATAAGACGTGCCTATTTTTGAAAAATTTGGGGTCTGAAAACTGGGTGCGTCTTATTCAGTGGTTGTGGATTTCAAATGCCATAGATGGAACTGAGGACGAGGCAATCTATGAAGACAGTGATTCGTCATCAGACACAGGTGAGGACAAGCTAATGGCTGGGAGTTTTGACAGTGACGAGCAGTTGCATGAATTTTATGATGAATAAAACTTGAGTTCAATAACTTTATGTAATACATTTTTTTTCAAATTTCAGGCCCCAAAATTAAGGTGCGTCTTATACATGGGAACATCTTATACATGGGGAAATACGGTAACAGAAGATAAATAGAATGCAAACACATGGTCTAGGAACTTCTGGAAACCACTTTAGTTCAAGATCTGGCTCTGCCATGACCATCCTGACAGACTTGGGACACTTCTTTCCTGTAAGCAATGCTTTCCTTTTATCCGTAACATGTGTCTATAGCAGAATGCTTTCCAGTAAGTATGCCCTTAAATCGATTAAAACAAGTTCAGTGATGGTGTCCCGATGCTAATGTATTTTCTTCAGGACAATTATTTCTGTCGTTTGACCTTCGGCCTGACCAGAACTGGCTTTCTTTAGCGCCTCCGATCCAGCAAAGAAGCTGCAAGGTGCTTCAGTGATTCCGTCACTGTCTCATACAGTTCCAACAACAAACTGATTTGTCATTTCTATCCAGACCTGCAGATTTACCTTCTCCTAATTAAAGGTCCATTAATTAAATTAGGTGGATTTTATCTCTTTTCTGTTATAGTCAGCCTCTGGCGTGGAACTCTCAAATGTTTGACACGACTTTTTTTTCTTTTTCTTTTTTTTTTCTTTTTAAATCCTTACTAGTAACCTTGTCCTGTAGCAATATTCCAGAACTCTCTTTCTGTAACTCATGATGGAACAGCGTTCTAACCTCGCCCTTCTTTAAAGGCTCATAAACTCCTTTATACACAAAATAATGTCCATAGAGGCAAACGTTAATTAACTAAACAAAACGGTGATCCATTTATGGTCTCTGTCAATAACTTTAAGCACATGAATCATATGGATGAGTCGCTAACATTTTGGTCCCAGCGACTTTTTGGCCCTAAACTCTACCTCCACCCACCTCACCACACACATTCAGTATCAAACCCCTGCGCTATCTTCTCCATACAGCTGACTTTGAACAGCAGGGGGGTTAGAGATGTCAGCCCTATGCACAATCGAAAATCTGTGTGTAACATTTGACACCCCAACACTTAACTACTAATAGCTTACTGTTGACCTTACTGGTTACATAAACAGTCAATTAACACATATTTTGTATATGTATTATATACTGTATTCTTACAATAAAGTAAGCTAGAGAAAAGAAAATCCTAAGAAAGAGAAAATACATTTACAGTATTTATTGAAAAACTTCCATGTATAAGTGGACCCGCACAGTTCAAACCTGTGTTGTTCAAGGGCCATCTGTATTTGTTTTATAGCCCACTCATTCAACAAATATCACTGAGTCCCTACTGTATGACAGATACAGGTCTACGCATTAGGAGAACCACAGAGAAAAAAGCATTCATAAATAGCTGCAGCTTATATTCTTACATCCCAGTGGGGGAAAAAACATAATAAGAAAAAAGTTAAAATTACATATATATATATATATATATATATATATATACACACACACACACACA
>NW_017731820.1:594576-606627 GCF_001890085.2 Hipposideros armiger | reverse complement strand
GCCACTCGGCTGGCCCGGGACTGCATTTTTAAACACAGAAGAAACCATAACAGCCATCAATGGAAAGTGACTTCTGAATAAATAAGGTCATTACCCAGCAAGCCATGTAAATGAGAAAAAGTGTCCCAGACAGAGGGAATGCAAATGTACATGTTCTAACTCTGGAGTATTTCTGGCACTCCCCAGGTAAGAGGAGGCAAGTGAGGAAGGGGGGGATAGATAGCAGGGGTTGAGGTCAGAGATGTAAGGGAGGTGGGTGGGGTGTAACCTCAAATAAGATGGAAAGCCATTGACAGTGGAAGGTTTGGAGCAAGTTAAAGTAGCATGCTTTAACTTATTCTTTGACATCTATCCTTTTCTTCAATAAAATTATATTTCAGAAAGGTAACAGAAAAGAATATATGTATACACCGGGGGGTGCCAAAAAATGTATACAAGTGGACACTTTGTTCAGCGTTGCTCAAGCAGTAGTTCGCAATAATCAGAAGTGTCTGGACGCTGATGGGAACCACTTTGAGCACCTCTTGTAATTGCAGAAGGCAAACGGGACTTGTATTCATCTTTTGTTATTGGTATATATTGAGTATTGCAATTTTAAGACAGTTTTCCTTTCTTAAAATGTGTATACATTTTTTTGGCACCCTCTGTATCTCTTTATAAATATTTAAAGCTTTTTACAGTGTCATGACATTATAGAAAGTATAATATGTAAGCTCTATTTTGATGGCATAGCACAACTGTTATGTTGATGCATTGTGCAAATTATTTTTTAATGCTTGCATATTACACATTGCAGTGGCTCCTTTTCAGACATTAAATCTTAAGTGACAAAGAGATACTAACAATTTTGCAGGTATCTGGCATCTAGAAGAAAGAAGGTGGCATGTTATACAGATTTTCCTTTGCTAGTATCATAGTGGAACCATTACAAATCTTATTCCCGTATTCAGTGTTTATATACTATGCATAATCAGATAACGTGTGTAATGCAAATAGAAACTACCGTGTATGCCTAATTCTAAATTTCTGCAATTCTTCCATTTTCATGAAGAAGCAATTGATTAACTAGTATATTTCAAATACTCTCTTCGGATTAGTGCGTTATGAGCATGGCCATTGTGATTACTGAGAGCTTAGTATTATTTGTCTCATGCCGTCACATATTTAAAATTTTTCACACTGTATATTGTTTAAATTACAGCTGATTTAATGATATGTTTCAAATACTGAGACCATACAGAATATAGTGTAGAATACGTCTCTCTCCTCGGCAGTAGTGGGGTCTTCAAGGTTACCCGGTGTAGTTATGCTGATATGAGCGCATTAGAAAGGTGCCTCTGCTATCTCTACCAGTGGCTCAATACCCTTCTCCTATCTGAAATTCTCAAGTAATTCACTTCATGAGAACTCAATTCCTTGCATGGCTGGAGTTCTGACCAGTGACTGATAAAGCCAGGAAATGACCAGGGAAGAAAAGCAAAGAATAACTCTTCCCAGGACATAACCAGTTTCTTAATCATGCATATGCTGTTTTTTGACACTTTTTCATGTTATCCATACAATCTGAAGTACACCTTATAGAGCAGGCCTATAGATAACATATTTTAATGAAAGTCCAATCTGAGCTAAGTACAGTGGAAATTTTTTTTTTGTATTATATATCTGCATATGCAATTAAAAGTTTTTGCTTTTCAGACAATGTCCCTGTACTGGTTAATGTTCAATTTGTTAATCTGAGAGTGTTGTTCACCTTTACTCATATTAACTCTGAAATGATCTTTTAAAAAAAAGATGATTTATATTGTAAACGACCTCAATTTAAAATGGTACATAACACTTGTTAGATAGGCATGACCAACATACAATGAGTATGCAGTACAAACTCCTTAGCGGCCCTATTACCTATTATAGTTACTCTTCAGGGATGACTTTGGGTCTCTCATTCTCAAAATAACACAACAGGAACCAAACTGTAATACATGCGTCACCTAAGAGTTTTCCATATTGCTACAGAAAGATTTAGCCTAAGATTTACCATATTTGCTTGCTGGATAAAACTAGTGAATTCAGCTGTGTATAGCCTTAATTTTTTTTGTGTCTTATAAACTGCATCCCAATAAGTTTTTCTGTGGCTTTCTTTGGACATGGAAACCTTAAGGGCTGTTACCCTGATTTAGTCAACCAACTGAAATCAACTATGAGCAAGACATGTGCAAGGAACTCCAATTAAATGCTACAGCATTAGTAAAAATTGCTTTTTCAAAACTTAAAACAATTTGCAGCCTTATGGGAGCACATATCCAAGGGAAGAAGCCTATAATTTAAAGGAAACCATATTCTCGTGTGAAAAAATTTGAATCCCTATAATATGAATATGTCATTTCAGAGAGCATCCAATTTGACTCTTTGGTTAGAGAGTAAGAAACCAAGTCTCAGGAGTGATAAATGGCTTGCCCAATGAACACGAAGAGTACAGCAAACTGATGGAAACTGTCTCCTAATTCTGGATTCAATGCTCTTTTTACTTCGTATCTCTTTGGCTCAGTGGTGATATGCTTGGTGAGACATCAGAATTTTTATTGTCTTTTCCATAGCACCCCACTAATTTTCAGGAGACGGGGAAACATACAGATACTACTTTAGACTTTTTAAGTATTATTTTCAAATGACAACAATATGTAACCTATTGATTACATCAAGAAAAATGTCACAAATGGCACTATTTCATCTTTTCTTGTGGCAGAATAGTATTCCATTTTGTATATATACTACATCTTCTTTATCCAATCATCTATCGAAGGACCTAAGACAGTATATAATCCAATTGTGGACACATTCCTAAACCATCTATTGAGTTCCTGATCTGTTTCAGCACCCTGGTAGGTTCTGAGGACATATGAAGGAAAAGGACTTGAGTTCCTGTCCTCAGCAAGCTTGGGGTCCAGTAGAGGTGAGAAAATATTAAGGCTGAAACTACGAATTACAAGCAAGTGCTCAAACAGGTATGCACAGGGTGCTGTGAGTTCACAGAGAAGTTCCACATAACCAGCTTTAGAAAGCCATGAAGTGACCAAGCGGACATGGCATTTTCAGTGAGTCGTGAAGGTTAAAAAGCCATAAGAGAAAGGTGATAAGAGCAATTACATTCTTCTGATAGCTCAGACCAAAGAGCTTGGAGACCAAAAGGATTTCGTCAATGGGCTTTGGATGAAATAGAAATTGAAGGGTCTGGAGTAGAGAAGTGTAAGATTACAGAGCTATAGCAATCATGCATGGGTTGAAAGGTCTAGCATATGGTCACATGGGTGGGTGTTGAAAACCTTTGGAAATGAAGGATTAACTCATATTTTGAAAAATGTCTCTTTAAGGCCATATATGATGAGCCCATGGCTAATATTGTACTCAGCAGGGTAAAGCTGAAAGCTTTTCCTCTAAGATCAGGAACAAGCCAAGGGGGGTAGAAGGAAGGATATACATAGGCCTTAATTTTATATTTGATGTTATAGTTCTTAATCTGGGTGTTGTATACAAACTAGAAATATTTCATATTGAAGCAATTAAAAGGAAACTTATTTCCTATAAACTTTATATGAAGATCCAGACTTACAAGAGCAATGCTCTAGGAAATATTGGTCATTTTACACAAACTATGCATGCTTTACTGAATAAGCCACAGAATAATTTCATAAGTAGTTACTGTTCCCATTATTTAAAAAATTATTAATTTCTACAAAAATATTTATAAAACTTTCAGATAGAAAGACCCCACATAATATTAGGCTATACTACAATTTCTTTTTAAGTCATCTGTAAGAAGATCAATTTGAAAGTTTCAGGAGTTGTCCAGGTAGACAAGTTAAAAAAACCATACATTTTGTAGATTATTATTTTGTTGAGAAGGTGTCTCAATAATAATGATCCCACTGATATAGTTTAAATCGTCAGAAACTTGGTGTCACATTTTACTCTCCCCAAATACACATGGTGTGAGCATTGCAAGCATGTCTGTAGCCGAGACCCTAATATTCGAGGAGCTACTTCACCATGGTGGGCGGTGCCATGTTGCTGTGCTAGGATTGCATGTATGCAGCTCAGGTAATGGAAGCAGCTTTTATCACGTGCAGAGAAGCACGGTGTGTAGAGCAGATGGAACCTCTGCAGGAAGCCCCGAGGAAATGAGCTGAAAGTACAGGCGATGTTCTGCAGGTGGTGGGAAAAGTTGATTGTTTGTATGCTCACAATTCCAGCCCAAAGACGGATGACAAATCGAGCGCTGTGAACGAGGGTAAGTAATGGCGGCTCATTCTCCCCACCTGAAGAACAATTTTGAGCTGATGTGTGTTTTTTGTTTTTTTTTTCTAGGACGACATCAGCTATTTTCTGGAAAGGAAGATATTTGTTAGTGTTTTTGTTCCATTGCAGGGATGTACACATTTTTGTACAATATGGCTGGAGTTACTGACTGCACGGCATCACGGCTTAGACAAGCTCATCTGCCCTTTCTTTCTCTGTCACGCTGGGCACAGATGTAGTTTGTTTGTGTTCGATAGTCAGAAGTTCATCTCTGGCAGTAAGGACTTTTCTCACCTGTGTAGCAAGTCAAAGCTACTCTTCGATTATTGTTGCTTCGAACGGTTATTCGAGTTTGATCTGAATTAAAACTTGGAGACTAGGTAAGTGTCATCTTGGATCAATGACTGACCATTCCTGGGGACCTTTAAAGATAACACTTATTTCTTATTATTTAAAAATGCTTTTAAATGCAGCGCATACACTTGGTTAAAAACATCTCGTTCGGTGTCTGTTCCACCGCATGGACCTGTAACCTGTGGGTAGAGCATGCCAGCATGCTCACGCTTTAGGACCTTGCCTTTGGCTGCTTCCTCTGCCTGGAAGGTTGGCCCCAGGTGGCCTCAAGGCGAACTTGCTCACTTCTGCTTAGTCTTCATCAAATGGCGTATTCTCAGTGAGGCTTACCCAATCTGTCCTATTTAACTTAAAACCGACTCTGCCCCTTGTTTTTTCATATAGCACATATGGCCTTCTAACATAGTATATAACTTACTTATTTTGTTATTTTCATTTTGTACTATCTGCGGCCCCCTCCCCCCACACTTTTCTCTGAGACTATAAACTCCAGGACGTCAGAGAATTTAAAAAAAATAAATTTTGTTTACTGGTGAATCTCAAGTTCTTAGAACAGTGCCTAGCAGTCTGCACAAATTCAATAAATATCATGCTAATAATATGCCTTAACCCTTTCTTCATTTAGTTTCCAACAACCCTCTATTGCTATCATCATCGACGCCTATAAAATACCCATTTAAAATGTAGTCCATGGGTTATATAGATCCCATCAGATAGCTCTATGAGGTCAAACTTCAAAAAATAAACATTGAGAAAGCCTTTATAGGAGAAGCAATTGAAATGACATTTGAAATTATAGAATCCTGGTACTGTGCTTGTAATGTTTAAAAGCTATTAAAGTGTGAGGATATTTAAAAGAGTGACATAGAATTATGTCTAAGGTACAAAGTGCTTATTAAAACCACCGTTTCCTTCCCAGTTTGAACAAGAAGATAATAATTATCCTGTGGTAAGTGTGTGTATGTCTCCTTAAATGGCGTGAGTGTCACAAGTATAGGAACTTTCGTGGGTGAACCAGTTGTTTTATTCCAAGCTCTGTTCTAGGCCCTGGGCACACCAAGACCAATAATATATGTTTAATGCCACCAAAGAGCTAGTGGGAATAAGGGACACAAAATAAGTAATTACAGCACACCCTTTAAAAGTAAATACTAATTTTTGGGCAACTTCCGGAACAATCCAAGTCATAAGATGTAGTATACAAATCATAAATCCACTTACAACCTACACCAAATTCTTTAACATATATAACACTTCAAAATTTTCTAGCATTGTACTCCATATATATGTGTGTGTATATATATATACACACACACACACACACACACACACACACACACACACACATACTTTTATTGTTGGGGAATTTCATTTTCTGTTAGCACTGAGTTTAAACCTAAGCTGTAACAGGCTAACCTGAGAAATTATACTCTTTCTGAAGTTTCTATCCAAAAAGCTTTGATGTAGCAGGAAACGTACAATTGACAATGACAGTCTGATTCGCTGTTAACAGGACAGAATCTTAGAAGACAGCCCTTCCTTTCATGTTGACCCCAGCTCACATCCTGTCTGCCCCACGAAACTTGGGATAACATGCGTCCAAACAATCTACCTCTTTGGGGGGACTAAGGGCTGTGGGTCGAGTGGCTCCCCATTAGGGGGTTTGTGACCCATCCTCCCTCCTCCCAACCAATAGCGACTGGCTACTCACTATTAAGGGGATGGCCATCACATAAATATTATAGCACTATCATTTACATTAGCTAGAAAGAATATATATACATTTTGATGATGCAGATCACATTTATCACCTCAGAAGAAAATCCCCAAATAATCAAGTCCTCTAAGTACTGAATTCCCCCATTAATTCAGTTTCTGTTCACTGAAGCAGCCCCAGTGTGAGCGCCATTAGCAAGACAGCCTGACAGATTAAGTTCCTTGCTGAGGATAATTAGCTAGAAATAACTTTTTAGGGAAAGAAAACCCTTAAGAGATCAGAGTTAACAGATTCCAAGGGACTAAAACTGGTGTTCTCACTTTAATTTTTGACGGAAGTACAAATGTATTCGGAAAGTTCACTTTTTACAAGGGATTCTGTGAGGCTTACTGAAATACAAAAGCACCTTGAAACCCAGCACATTTTACTGTGTCAGGGACATGCACACCTGCCCTCATCCGTCAGGTCTGAGTTTTTTGGCACTTTGCCAGAAAATGCTGCCCACCCAGCCCCAGTTCCACGCCAAGTTCAGATCAGACATCCATCCATGGCCCTCTGCTTCCCTGACAATCTTTGACCCTGGGTCTGCATCGTTTTCTTGTGTTTGTAACGTATTTGTTGTAGTCACAACTCTGTTAAGTCGCTGAGGGCATATGGTGTCACTGTCATTGCTTAATTCTTATGAGAGAGAGAGAGAGAGAGAGAGAGAGAGAGAGAGAGAGAGAGAGAGAGAGAGAGAGAAAGAGAGAAAGAGGAGGAGGAGGAGGAAGGGAGGAAAAGAAGGAAGGAGCTATAAACCAAAAGATCATTGAGATGGACAATGATCAAAATAGTCTAGACTCAATTATCTAATATAGTTCAGAGGCAGTAGGTAGAAAAACAATGCACTGAAGGTCAGACCATGTAGGTCTCAACTCTTCCACCAATTGGCACTATGAACTTGGACAAGTTCAAGGACTTTGTTTCTTCAGGAAAAGTATGGTATCAGACCAAATGGTTTCTGCAGTCGCTTGCATCTCTAAAGGCTGAAGATATCATTCATTCATTCATTCATTCATTAACATCTGCTTAAGAAGCATGGATTGAACGCCATGATGGGCATAACGTCCGCTATAACCCACACAGAGTGGATGAGAAGCCCAAAGGTCGTGTTTTTGGAGGCCTCAGGGTGAGCCCTAAGTGAGGCTGGTTTTCAGAATGTGCTTGTGCCGCTGTCTGCGATGTAATACAGCTGACCGCCAAATGCATAAGCAAAAAGGACCGCCTTGCCCCTAAGCTCAGGAGTGGTGAAGCTGCTGAGTCGGGCGGTTCCATTATTTTCTCAGGTTCTCTCCTGTGAAGCAGCAGAGTGTTCTGAGAGGTAAACAATGTGTGCTTCCTACTCCCAGTGAAGACGGGGGAAGCAAAGGGCGTGGGCAGGAGGGAAGTGGTAGTCTCCAGGTCTAGGGCAAAAAATTAGCCTAGAACACCCTGTTTTACCCCCAAGTAAGAAAGGACAGTGACTGCTAAGGTCATGTCAAAAAGATATGAAAGCCAACTTGAAGGTTCTCCCACCGACAAGATGAGACAATGTGATGGATCAGTAACAACTGCTGCAGTGGCGTCGACTCCATGAAGCCAAGGAGACAAACACCAGGATTCCCTTTTTAGAATGCTACAAAACAAATTTGTTTTTAAAACTTGTAAATCAAGGAAAATAATAAAATATTTCCCCACCTTTCCTATAAAAACTTAGGATGACCAACTAGTTAAAGAGGAAAAGTTGTTCTTCATAGAAGTAGCCCAGGCACTTGAAGATCAAATGATGATAAGGTCAGAACATCATGATTTTGTGACCGCTAACAAATGCATTGATGGTCATCGATGGCTGCTCACAACACAAAAGAAAGACAACTAGACACTGAGGGTCCCCCAGTGGAAGGACGCCCCACTGGCTATAAAGTATTATTGGCAAGCAATTGTACCACGAGTCAGATCAAACCCCCTAGACCGCTGGTAAGGTATCGGTTAGTAAGAGTGGAAAGCGCAACAGGCAAAAGATTTGGTTTCTTCCACAAATAAATTGGAAGGAGATAGAGAAAGAGTGGGGCTGGGAATGGAAAGAGAGAGAGACTGGGTTTATAAATGAAAAGGCTTAAGAAACAAATCAGAGTGTGGGCTTTTGTTAGATCCTAATTCAAACAAACGATACATAAAACAACTATGAAACAATGGGGGCACATTAAGAGTGGATATTTAAAGATATTAAGGAATTATGACTAATTGCTTTTTAGATCTGATAATGTGATTGTGGATAGATTTTTTTAAAAAAGAATCATAATCTGTAAGAGTACATGTTAAAATATCCACTGATGTCTGGAATGTTCTTCAAAATAATCCTGTGAGGGGCAGGAGAGAGAGGTACAAATGAAACAAGATCACCTGTGAACGGAATCTTGGTGAAGCCGGGTAACGCTACACAGGACTTTGTACAGTGTTCTCTGATGTTGAATATGTTTGGAAGCTGATCACCCAGCAGAAAAAATACATGCTTCTAATAATAATCAAGGGATTGTTACAATTTATATTCATTTTACAAAGGGATTTGAAAGCCTGTTTTCTATGTTAAACAAGGGAATGACTATCACATGCGTACCACTATGGCCTATAATCGCTATCCCTCAATTTTTAGAAAGCAAAAAACGATGAAAATAGTTAATGTGCAATCATCAAATATGATTTAGAGACAGTGTGTATTTGTTTTGGAAACGCAGTAACGAGAGAGAGAGAGAGAGAGAGAGAAGGAAGGAAAAGTGAGGAGAAAACAGAAAGATATGGGAGAGAGAGAGAGAGAAGGAAGGAAAAGTGAGGAGAAAACAGAAAGATATGGGATGTTTCAAGGTGTGCAAGATGTGCTCAGTGCCAGGAAAGGAGGGGTGAGGGCAGACAGACTGCCCAAAAAGAAGAAACAAAACTCTGACCAGCCTTCTCTTTGTACGGTCTTCAAGGTGGGAATGCTTTTAAATGCTTGGAAAAATCCAAAAAAGAATAAAATTTCATGGCAGATGGAAATACTATGAACTCCATGTAAATGGAGTTGTATTGGAACACAGCCATGCTGATTTATTTATCGCTGGCGCTGGCTGCCACTACACTGTGAAGGAAGAGAATGAGGTAGCTGTGACTGAGACCGGGTGGCCTGGAAAACCTAAAATGTTTACTCCGTGGCTCTTTCTAGAACAAGTTTGCTGACCCTTCAACGACAGAGACAAACGAAAAAGCAGAAAGAAGGAAGGAAAACCCCTGGCTTTGTAGGAACTTTTAAGCCTCCTAGAATGAAGCCGAGAGATGACAGTTCCAAAGGAGTGGTCAAGCCAGGGACAGCTCAGTGGAGGATGGCAGAGCGGGATTAACACGCCTAGGTGAGGGTCTCTTCCAGTTTCCTGCATGAGGAAAGAGCAGTGATCTAAGAATCAACCATTTCACAAACATCTGTAACTTCTGGGGCAGGCATGCTTAAATGCTCAAATTTACTTGTTTTATCTTCTGTTATGAGTATAAAGTTGTTTTATAAAAAATAAAAATAAAAACAACAACAACAACCCTTTAAAATACGATCGAGGTATTATCTGAACTGTTTGAATCTAAGTGATTTACTGTACTGGGCTGACCAGTGTCCTGTTTATATCCGTGTCCACCCAGAACCTGTGAACGTGACCTTATTTGGAAATCAGGTCTTTGCAGACGTCACCAGGTTTAGAGCAGGTCGGACTGGACTGGGGTGGGTCCAGGTCCACTGACGGGTGTCTCTACAAAAAGAGGGAAACGTGGACACAGGGAGGGAACAGTGCGTGACAAGGACACGGATGCTGGAATGATGCAACGACTAGACAGGGAACGCTAAGGACTGCAGCCAACTGAAGGTGGACGAGTTAGGAGGAGTTTCTTCTAACAGCGGTTCTCAACCTTCCTAATGCCGCGACCCCTTAATACACTTCCTCATGTTGTGGTGACCCCCAACCATAAAATTATTTTCGTTGCTACTCTATAACTGTAATTTTGCTACTGTTATGAACGTAATGTAAATATCTTTTTGCTTTCTGATGGTCTTAGGCGACCCCTGTGAAAGGGTTGTTTGACCCCCCAAAGGGGTTGCGACCCACAGGTTGAGAACCGCTGTTCTAGAGCCTTTGGAGGGCATGTAGGCCCGGGGACACCTTGATTCCAGACCTGGGGCCTTCAAATCTATGAGAAAATGTATTTCCCTTGCTTTGAAGCACCCACTCATGTGGTGGTGCCTGGTTAAACCCAACAGTCCACTTTATGTCCTGTGGGAGCTGAACCCCCACTCTGCATTCCAGGGGAGAGGGGGAGGCAGTGGAGGGGTTTTTACACATTGCCTCATCCACAAGGACACGTCAGGTTGTCGGCGGGTGTGGTGGTAAACAGAACAAAAACACATAGGGGAGGGAGTCCTGAGCACGCCTGATAGCAAGGAAAACAGGAATTATTAATGGGTTGGATGTGGCGGGAGGAAAGGATAGACAGATGCAGGATGACTGCCAGCTTCCTGGCTTACATGAACAGGTCTATGGGGAAACATTTTTGCGGGTGGGGTGACCAAAATTTCCATTTTTAATAAGCCAGATGTGAGACGCCCAAGAGACAGTTAAATGCTACCATCAAGGAAACAATTAGGTGCAAACAGCTGGGGCTGAGAAAAGTCACAGCTGGAGATGTGACTGTCGAAGCTGTAGCATTTAGTGCCATGGAAATGAATGAGGTAAGACTTGGGGAACCCCAACTTTTCAAGTCTTTAAAAGAGACTGAGGTCAATGAAATCCTGTAAGATTCTCGCAGTCAGACATGGCATATCCTAATTACGTCATCGCTTCCTGTCCTCGCTACTTCCTCCTCAGCGGCTATAACTTCTGAGGATGGTGTCAAGACAGGTAATGAGCCCAACAGGTAAAAGTACCTCCGGGATTGTTCAGGTAGAGTGCTGCGTGCTCAGGTACCCAAACGCTGGCTGTAACCGGAAAAAACATCTTGAGAAACGCGACGGGGCTGTAAGTTATCATGGGGAGGGAGCAAGATGGAGAATGAAGAATACTCCTGGACACATCGGCTGCTTCCCTCGAATGCATTATTTCCAATGAGATGATGTACATCGGTAGGGAATATTTCAAGCCACCTGATGTCTTTAAATGTCCCTATAAAAACCCTGAAACGTTGTCAATTCATAAGTATGAGTTACATGCTGGGTAGAGCAACATTTATATCCAGACCTGCGTAACAGTTCCAAAATGATGCTTCTTTGGAGATTGAAAACTATGGTGTAAGAATACAATTGCATGCATAAATTGGTGAATCATTTGAATGCTAAAGTTAACAGATGGCAAATACAGATCAGGGTTACTAAATCTAGATATGAGACAAAAGTTAAGAAGGGAATATATAAAACGTTTACTGATTAGAGCTGTGAGAGGAGAGTAACTATGCATTAAAAATAGAGAACACTTATAGGAACATTTATAATCTCTTTCTTTAAAGAGACTCGTGTTGAACTTCCCTCAGGTCCTACCTCTCTCCTTCTCTTAGTTCCCTGAAACAATGTGGATATTTCTACATTGCACCAACGCTCTGGCTTTTGACACCAAGTAGAGGTGGGAAGAGAGGAGGGAGCTTGTGGGTTTTGCTTCTTTCTC
>NW_017731820.1:587572-594374 GCF_001890085.2 Hipposideros armiger | reverse complement strand
TTAATGCCATGGAAGGGACAGAGGAGGGATGGAGAAAGGAATGACCTAGAAAGGAAACATACCAGATAGTATTTGAAAGCATTTTCTTGCACTGGTGGCATGCCTTGCATAATACTACACATGCTTTGTGTTAATTTGTCACTAGGTACTGAAACCCCTCATCAAAAGCTACCTTTTTGCTCTAGGAAACCTTGCTCACTGAGGTGTACAGTGAGATGTGTGATTTGACAGTCAGAGGCCTGGTGGGAACCTCTCATGCTACCATGAAAGCCATTGTCAGCTCCGGAGGCCAAAGGTCAAAACCAAGCCACCAAGGGGTGGGTGGCAAATCCTCTTGACTTGTGACAGTTGGAGTTAGAGGAGTGACGTGGGAGGTGGTAATAAAATGACACTTGAACACATCTAAATTAATCCTTCTGTGACTGTCTCCACATTGTTAAAATGGGGATTATCACAGCACCTGCCGACCTCATGAAGCTGTTTTGAGGAATAAATGGGAAAATACATGAAAAGCACTTTGAAGAGAGCCGGTCTCAGGCCAGCACTCACTAAGTGGCAGCGATTGTTGTTCTGGGCTTGCGTCCTCCTTTGTCAATCTTTAAAAGTCCTAAGAAATAGGGACATTAAAGCTGGACACATAACACATCGTCTGAGGCAAAAGCGATAAACTTGCCATCCTCATAAACTCTTAACTCTTGACCTTCCAGAATGCCTGATCGCCAAGAGCGCGAACACATGTAGAATAAATGATGACAACAATAGCTAACACCAGTGTCACGTGTGAACCCAGGTAACTCTAGTAACCATTTCTCATTTCACTCTAACACAACTTTACACCGTAAGTCCTTTAACATTAGTAGTTGATAACTGAAGAAGTGGAAGTGTTGAAAGACAGGATAATTTACCCCGATCGCATGAGTATGTGGGGGACGGAGTACGGAACTCAGGTCTTTCTGAGTGAGGAGCCACTGGGCAAGTGGAATGACGGAACTTAATAATAGAGACATGTGGCTTATCACACGGTTCACTTCCAAGGCCTCCCAGAGGAAGAAGAATATTTACCCCGCTTCTGGGCTTCTCTGGGCTTTCATTTCCTCGGCTGGAAATGAGGCTATGTATACCGGGCAGTCTAAGGTTCTTTCCGTCTCTGAAACTCCAGAGCTGTTACCTAGCCAGGGCGATAACCAGTACATTAAAGAAAATCAGAAGGGAGGGTGGCGGAAACCATACCATTAATATTTTCTCCTTGCCCTAAAATCATCATGTCTATTCCTTTTTTGCATTTCTCTTAAGTAAAAGTTATTCTGCAGGTTTGCTTGAAGGGCAATATTTGTTTTGTTAGAGCTCTAGAAACATAAAAACATTCAGGTGACACTACTATGAATGATGTGATTTTAATGGACATGATGTCCTCATTGAGGTTTAATCTTTGTGGCCAAGTCTCTGTCTTGCATCCTGCAGCCATGCAGGATGTGAGCTGGGAGGTGACTCTCACCTTCATAGCGGCGGGTGTGATTTTCTAAATGGTGAGATGCAAAAGAGAGGACAATTTCAGAATGTTGAGAAGAAGGTGGTATATGTGTTAATCGGGTAGACCGTAGGGCATCGTCTCACAGAACTCAGGCAATTTGAAAAATGCAGGAACATAGAAAAAAGGAAATAAATTATGTACAGGCTCATTGTCTTGTATACAAAACCAACCTTTTAAATACTGGTTATTAATTTTCAGTGTGTTTTGCTATATATATTCTGTCATAATTACACCATGTATGCCATTTTTATAGTCATCTTTTTTGCTTAGTAAAACCTAATGGTTTATTTTCAACTATAATTGACTATTTTTGTAATATTGGCAGTAGAGTATTAAAATAATATACAAAAAAATGTTTCTTCTAGCTAATCTTTTTACCTATTCACATATTTGTTCACACACACATATATATCGGATATTTAGTATGTGCCCAAGAGAAGCAGGCACTTCACTACCATAAAGATACAAGAATAAATCAGGATAGTCCCTGCCCCCCAGCGCTCCACAGTCCAAAGAGGAAATAATCGCACTGTGTGATGTTGCCAACAGACACGATGATGCTACAAGAACACAGAGGAGGAACAGCTCACTTAGACGACGGCCGTCTGCGAATGCCTTTCACAGGAGGTGATACTGAGCTGTGCATTTTTGGAATACATCAATTAACCATGTGAAAAGCCTGGATTAGAAGAGAGGTGGTATTTCAGGCAGGGACTGTGCAAAGGCCCGGAAGTGCTGGCAGGTTACTTCCACTGCAGCTGGGAGGGGGGCCGTGTACCTGTGAGAGCGAGCACCGGCTGCATACACAGGTGGAGCTTTGTGGGCATATGATAAGCTAGTGGGCATTGCCCGAAGACTGCTGGGGAACCCAGGGAGGATTCCAACAGAATGAAACATGACCCAGTTTTCATTTTTGCATGATTATTCTGCCAGCTTTGGGGAGAATGGATCATCAGAGTATGAACCAGAATCAGGAAACCAAGAAACATTAATGAACAGAGAGGCATCTTAAGTGAGAAAATGATACTCCCTTCAACAGTCACGTTTTGAACTTTGTGTCTGTATTTGGAGGCCCTGTATTTGTTCTCTCCTTTACATTTCACTGCTTAGAAAATAAAAAGTGGCATCTACAACAAATGATCATGCCACAGATCCATATTTTCATGGGAACCAAAATTTGGAGGTGATTACATTAGAATGAGGCTGTTACGGTGGAACCTAATCCAATGTCACTGGGGTCTTCATAAGAAGAGGGAAAGATATCATAGATGCACATACACACAGAAAAGACCCCGTGATGACACAGCTAGAAGGAGGCCTTCTGCCAGCCAAGGAGAGAAGCTGCAGAAGGATCCAACCCTGCCGACACCTTGACCTTGAACTTCCAGCCTCCAGCACTGTGAGAAAATTTCTGTTTTTTAAGGCACCCAGTATGTGGTATTTTTTTCATGGTAACCCCAGCAACTAATATGGATACTGAGGAAAAAGAAATAAAAGTATTTGTTGACTAAATAGATGTTTGAGGTATAAGGGGAGGAGAGAGGAAGGCAAACTCACAGTCTTTTGATCTGGATGATGAGTTAACAGAGATGCCTTTCACCAAGTTGTGAAACCCAAGATTACAGTGGGTGATAAATTCAAATTGGCAAACGGAGTCAGAGGGGCTTGAGGCACATTTGGCAAGAGATGTCCAGCACGGCATTAGAAACACAGGTAGTGAAGCTCAGAGAAGGCGTATAGATCTGCGATTCTCTCTCACTGGAACAGTTTGCTCTCAGATATGTGTGTGTGTCTCAATCCCTCACTGAAAAATAAGAGCTCATCTCAGATGTCATCAGAGAGGCCTTTCCTGATCAGTCTGTCTAAAGCATCACGTCTTGTCACCAACATCCGCCTCCCTTGATTTGTCTTTATAACACCTATTGCCACTTGATCATTGTACACGTCATTTGCTGACAGAATCCTCAGGATTGGGGACAGTGTGCTACATATCAGAGGTTTCCAATAATTTTTAAAAAATGAATAAAACAACTCGTTCATAAACGAAAGTTCCTATGCTCATGACACTCGCACCATTTAAGGAGACGCACACATACTTACCACAGGATAATTATTATCTTCTTCTTCAAACTGGGAAGAAAACAGTGGCTTTAATAAGCACTCTGTACCTTAGACATATGATTACTTGAATTCTGTGCATGTGAGGTCGAGCGGGGAGGTGGAAGGAAGGGTAGAAATTTCACCAAACTTAAATTATAGTCTTAGCACTTTTACGAACCAGTTGTGTGATTTTATTTATTTATTTTTTAGAAATTTGCTTTAGGTCTCCAGATCTTTGTTTCTTAAACAAAATAAAGAGTAAGGACTCGACCATTTATACGGAGTCATTCAATTCTAAAGTCTGTGGTTCTATGACATATGAGAGTAGTAAGAGTTGTTTTCAATTCACGGTACAAACAAATGTTAAACAGAAATAAATGGATCATTTAAAATATTAGGTTTTGGTATCCAAACATTCATGTATGGCTTCGGAAGCCAATTACCCTCTCCATGAAGTCATCAACCTGCTCCCTTATAAAGCAGGGTGGGACTCCTGATTTAATTGCTGGTCGTGGCATCCTTTTTGCAGTCCCTACAAGTAAAGAAGGTTTAAAATAAGGTAATGAACCAGGAAAAATGTCTCAGACATGAATAAGTGATGAGGCCCCTGTCTATAAGCCAGCTGCTTGCCGGCACTTGTCACGAGGGTCTGTGAATTATTGATACCACACCATCGCTCCCAGAAAAGCCAGTTGCCTGCAGAGGCTCCGAGGGTCTCTTCCGGTACCAGGCTGTCTCAGCTGTCCCTCCATTATAGCCTGATGCCATGATGTGAGGGAAAGAACGTAACAGCACATTCGATTAGCCAGCTTTGTAATTACTGTATCAATACAGAGACGGAAGTAATTTACAGACTGATTTTCGTGGGTAGCCAAGAATTAAAACCTAGGGCAACACTTCCTTTTATACATTTAAATATTCAAATCTTCGGGGGTAGCATAGCTGGAAGGGGTGAGGAACAGGCACTTCCGTGGATAGATCCCAGGACGTCTGCGTATGCTGTAGCTCTTGGTTGAGCACTGTCTCCTCATAAAGGGCCTTGGAGATGTTTGTTCGAGATTACCCCAGCAATCTGGTTATAGCTGATTCCTGGGAAGAGCATCCTGACCCAAGCTGGGTCAAGTTTATCGTCTGCCCTGGAAAACTGGAATTGGTTTTTGGAAACAACGACATGTTCTCTGCCGAGTAGTTAGATTTCTAAGTCCTAATCCTAGGTCTGGAAATAGCTCCAGTGTTTTGTAAATACTGTGGAGTCCTTAACAAGCATTCCCTCTATCCTTTAGGGAATGTAATTAGCTTTCTTAGACTAAGGAGACTCTAAATGTATCTAGTGCCTCCCTCTTACTGCTTCTCTTTATCTTCAAAATTAAGGCTCAGACTCTACAAAGTAATTCTACAATTTATAAAACAGTCTCATGTTTTGATTCAGAAATAGCTCCGAGTGACACAGTATTTTCCCCATGAATATTATGGTACACTTATGGTTGGATGTGAGCTTAAATTTGATCTAGTTCAATAATCGCACTTTATAAATAAGAAAACAGAGACCCAGGGAGGCAAGCTGATTTGTCCGTAGTCTCACAATTATTCAGAAAGCAGAGAAATGTAGTTTGAGACTTCTTGCTCCTGATATCTGTACATCTTCAAATAATACTGTTTTCTGCTCTAATTCTGCTGTGAAGGGAATACAAAATAGAAATGCAAAATAATTATGAACAATGCTATGGTGTTCAATTATACTGAGTTCTCTATCAGGAGGTTCCAAGTGAAATACTACTATGAGTCTTCGTTGTCTTTTAAAGGATGTCATTTCTTTAGGAGAGAGGAGGGCCGTGAAGAATGGAGTGGCAGCGTTTCGCCAAGTATCGATAAATCTTTACTGCTTCTTTTAGATGGATGATTCATCAACAGAGCACTTCTAACTCAGTAAGTCTGGCTTTCAGTCGCAGTCTATGCCAGAGTGGAGTTTAGGTAATTTGTAGGGTGACACAAAGTCCAAACTACATGGAGTTAAAAACTAAACCTGAGAAATTTAAAACTTGCTGAAATGTAAGCATAAGCAGCCAAGCAGAAACCAGGACTGGACATTCTCACGTCTCCATCATGTGCCCGTGGTAGCCAGCTGATGAGGTGTGCACGGAAGGCTCGCCAACGTGATGCTGGCGAAAAGCGCAGGTGTAAAATTTCTCGTGACATAAATAAGTAAAGTCGTCACTAGTCTTAGGAGCTCCAGGTGTGAGTCCTGCCCCAACATCACTTCTGAGTTGAGAAGATTCTATGAGTGTTTTGATCATAGTGCTACCTCTCGCGTTGGTCCTTCATACTACAAATCGAACAGAAAGTGAATGTGTACTGAAGACGTGGCCGTGATCCAGACACTCAGCATGTTCAGGTTGTCCCGAGGGACCGGACCAGCCAGCTGTCAGCCCCGCTCCCGGCTTTTTCTCACTACTTTCCTTGGGATTGGTCTGTTCAAATTCCTTTGGGTGCCTTATTCTGCCAATGCCTATTTGAATCACCAAAAAAGTACCAATTAAAGCACTTTCCACTGAAGTCTTGCTGGATTTCCAAAGAGAGTGCCTGGAAAAGGTGATGATGAACATGACAGCTTGGCTTTCTATGGGTGTAATTTTAGACTCGATGTTGCCTGGATGGGAAAAGTGTATTTCTGCCAGTTGGGCCTTGATCACCCATATTGTGCCTTTGTGGGAATTAGAAAAAGGTGCCCTTTTCTCTGGGGATGCAGACACAAGCCAGAGCACGTAGCTTCTGAGTGCAGCATGAACTGATTTCAGCCCTGGTGGGTGGTCCTTGTGCAGGGAACGGCCTGCACACCTGTATGACTGGCCCAACCTCCACACATGTGCACAGGCTACTCTGATGGGTATTTCTGTGATGCTTCTGCCTCACCCTGTACCCTACCCCGTCTCCCTCCTTTGCTTTCCTTCTCTCCATTGATTCTTTTAGAGGAGTAAAACACAAGAAGAATTTCACAGAAAATAAAGATAAATTGGTCAGTTATTTCAAACCTAAACTTATTAAGAGCAGGAGATTATAAACGGCATAGTTTGGCCTCAGATTGCCTCTGTTCATTACCTATATACCTCGCAGAAATGTCAGATTTTTATATTTATATGTTTATAATATATAAAAATGCATAAAATATATATA
>NW_017731820.1:576325-581847 GCF_001890085.2 Hipposideros armiger | reverse complement strand
AGAAAAGATATTGCATGCATGAAGCAATACTAAAATGCTATTAAAAAGGAAATTTTTAGGAACATAAAAGGGCTCTTTGACTTAAAACCATGAGGAAAAGACATTCTAGAAAGAAAGAACATAAAAGTCAGAAGAGACAAAATCACAAACAATAACAAAAAGAAATTTAAGTAGTTGCCAGTGTGAAAACGAGCACCCAGCAAATGGCTGGAAAGAAACACACTCTAAGGCATGTCATTGTGGAATTTCAGACTACATGGACAAAAAGAGCTTCTAACTTCTAGCGAGAAGGGTAGGTCATATCGAAGGATCAAGAAGTTACCAAAGGTGGTGCTACATCCAAATGAGACAGTAAAACAAGAATGAGAACAACATGGGCTGTAGAAGCGTGAATTCCCACACAGGGCGAGATGGGAAATTCTCGGATGAATAAACACTGGTGTAGTGAAGGGAGGTTTTGTGATGATGGCATGCCCCCGATGTAGAGAGCAAACAGTCTGAGCAGGAAGCAATCTAAAACATCAGCCAGATGCCCACTATTATTTTACAGTCTTTGAAAAGTTGAAAGTAGGCTCTGTTGGACTCTATTCTGCAGTTGGCTTGTCTCAACAATATACTAAGAAACTCCCTGCTCTCGCCTCCGGGTCCTTCCTGCTGCCAAGGTCAATGAAGGCTTTCATCGCACGTCTCAAAAGCCTGCTGCCATGTCTGAGCCTTGAAACCTAGAGGTTCACCAAGTGGGCAAATATGGTTCCACTGAAGATGGGGTCAATAGATGCATATGAAAGCGAAAAAGGAGTGGTAGTGATGATGACGATGATGATGATGATGATGATGATGATGATATAGCAAGTTCTTGCCTAGTCTCTTTTTAATGATTTCTTTTTGCTCAAAAATATGAGTAAAAACAGGATATCACATTACTAATTGTGTGAAGAGAGCTCAGCCCTAATAAAGTCCACTGTGTACAAATGGCAATAAAGAGATTTTTGACAGCTTCATCCACAGGTATATCTCTCCCCAAAGTGATTTTCTCATTCCTCCCAAATGAGACAAACGCTGTCACGGGACAGTCACTTCTCTGGGGGGCACTGACAAGCTTCAGGGCTTCTAGTTTCAGTCAGTCCCAGGGCCTGTGACGCCAATATTTGCCAGTTTAGGCAGCATGTAGAATTGATGCAGCTTATTATTTAACTTTCTTTGTTGCATTGATTAGACCAAGACACAAACTAAAAGGAGAAATTAGTTGCTGAATGAGTTTCTCCCAACAAAATTGCCAGGGACCTTGTGATACAGGTATTGATTTACTCAGAAGGAATGAAAGGTGACTCATAACACTGAACAATGTAGGGTTTGGAGAGGCAGAAACACAGGTATATTGGCTTTAAATTTAGCCAGAAGCAAGGAATTCCTAGTGAGTAAGTGGCAGATTATTCCTGCGCTTTTTGGCTTTGATCACAAAGGGATGAGCTGATCTTAATTGGCTTTTCCAAGACGGCTTTTCCCCCCTCCTGCCTGACAGACAGAGGAGTTTCAGACCCCAAGCATTAGAGGAAACCAACAGCAGTCCTCAGCCAGGGACAATGTGAAGCCGATCTCAGCTCCTGAGCAGGGAACTCATGCAGCAAAGGCATTGCTTTCACAGCACCAAGAGGCAGTGTTTAAAGTATCGTTTAGGCAGGCGTGTGAAAGCATTTGAAGGGGGGGGGGATTTGGCATGTGGGGTACCGTTTTGGAGGTTCCACAGGTGCTGTGACAGATCTCAGGTGGCTTCGCTTTGACCGCACGAGGCACCCTGCAGTCCCTTCCCGGGCCCTGCCCCACGGCGCCCACCTCCCTGAACCTCTTACACTTTCCTGNAATGTATATATACAAAATTTTGTGTATATATATATACTTTTACATTTATATATAAAATTGCTCACCTATTTTATTCCCAACTGATAATAATAACATTTTCTATGCGCTTTAAAGAATTAGAGCAGCATATAAAGTAATTCAATATATAGTGATATACATTTAAAACAATACAATTTAATTACCATCTTTTATTGGGTAAGCGAGTCCAAATCTGCAAATCTGTAAATATGGCAACTTCTGATTTGGAAGCGACATTTGGGGTCATGACATTAAATCAAACCACAGGAATGTGACTTTCGGCACCAGTTCCTGTCACACAGGCAAGTGCAGGCAGGAGCCCTGGGCGGCACAGAGGTTCAAAGATTCTGCTCTGTGCCAACCGGCCCGCAGGTCCCACTCAGGGCCACTGAGGGTCTCAGTGAGGCTCCATCTCCCCTGGCTGCCTACCTGAGAGCTCCACAGGCCGTAAGAGCAGTCTTGGTCCCTGAGCCTGTGAGCTGGGGGTGAGCTGCCGAGGCTTGGCGGGGAGGCCGCCCTGGCAGAGCTGCCTGTGTGTGTACACGTAAGGATACATGCCTGCTGCAGCCTCTTGGAAGCTGAGTTGTGTCTTTCCCAAGAGCGTCTGCCAGAGCAGAGGAAGAGGCAGGAAGCCCTGGTAGCAGTGGTGCTGCCAACCTACTCTTCTAATATCTTCCATTTACAGATTTAAAGCTGACATTTCCACTCCCCTATCTCAGTTGCAAAATGTTTATTTCTCTACTATTTTTTCACATATAAACCATGTAATGGCTTTGAATGTATGCTAATAAAATAGCTGTTGATCACACCCCATGAATAAAAAAAATCTTTGATTTTTTTCATTTACTACTGGACAAAATTTCAAAATATCATTTGAACTCACCCACTACATCTTCTGGAATAAGAGGGATATCTCCTACCACCTTTCTTCACAGGGCAGTAAATAAATGAAGATTTGTCCACCTCAAAAAAGACTTAACTCTAGCTCACACACATTCTAAAAAAGCCAATATATGTATATAGATGATGTATTATCATATTTCATAATTTAGGACATCATAGATTGTAAGCTGCACTACCAATTTATGCCGCCTTAAGAAAGAAAACATAAAACATCTTAAAAGAGCTCTTTTAATTTTATTTAATTATATCACTCTGATGCATACTTGAAAAGGAAAATGTAAGTGAAATGAATTGGTTAGTGCATCCCCCAAATTTCTTCACCTTCATAGCTCAACTTTCCTGAAACACTTTGCAACTGGAATCATTGGTGTCCCCACAGAGTGGTCCTCTGTGTCTATAAAAACATTGGTGATAGAGAATCTCTTAAAAAAAAGAGGGCTCCTCCATTGTCTCCAGAATTTTCTTCTAAGCCACTGGGACCTAATATGCAAATTTTGACGTCGGGCCACATTCATACAGACAAAGACACCACATCACAACTGCTGCTTGGCCAACCGAGAGGGTACAATGCCATTAACAGTAGGATGCATTCTGACTTCAGAGACATTCAACTTGTGGGAATAAATGTGCATCTGAGAATCAATGAACCATCGTTTTCCTTGAGACTTTGACGATAAATATAATTGCTCACATTTCAGAATGTTGCCTTACAGGGCATTTCCCCTTGGTGAACACGTGGTGAGTACTCAGGGGACTCCGTGAACAGGGCCCTAAAATGTGAACATGTGAGGAATCAAATTCCCTTCCATGAGTTAAACTTTAAAACCGACACATGGATCAGAGTGGGAAGCTGTCAACTCATCTTAAGAGATGGGCTGATGTGCAGGTCTGGAAGAATGATCTTTAATGTCCCACGTCATTTATATATAAAGAAAGAAATGACCAGGATGGTATTGTTCAACCATGAAAGCTTGGGAAAAAGGAAGATTTGTGGAAACAGTTGGTGGTTGTCAAGAAACTATCCAGTGGAGACAGAAGTTTGGTCAACAGACTGAAGTAGTAAAAGAATGCAACCAACAGGCTTATCTGATGTCACCAATTCATGTGATTTATGCAACTCCTTTTGTGCTGATCCCAAGTCCCCAAATTATCTGATTATGTAGGATTGCCAATAGGGAGAGGATGCAACAGTTATATGAACTTTGAGTATCAGGTTTCTGGATAGTTATTTCTCATTATAAATTAAATTAATTGTCTCCTTAGTTTCATACATCAATCTACTGAGTTTTAGTTAATGGGTTGTTCTCCTGGGGTGTCACCACCACTTATCCTTCAACAACGAAGCTGTCTAGGCAGTAATCATTTCACTAATGTAAAGAATACCACGTGATGAAACTTTTTTGGGGTCTGCTGGTTAGAGTTTCCAGGAATGCACAAATGTATTTTTCTTCCCACATGCCACATTTTTCAGGGGGGGAAAAAAAAAGTAGGATATAGCAGTAGTGATTAAGTAGGCCACGGGGGTTAGAGTCAGCAGTTAAATGGATGTAAAATTGTCTTGCATGGAGAAGTCTAGATTAATATTAATATCATTGGCTAGAGTACTTTTGTCCATGTGGCAGAGTTAGGGTAGGATAAGGGTTCATTCGGAAAGAATGGGACTACATTGATCCATATGCTACACAGAAAAATGAGCAAAGAAGCTGACACTACAAGGAAGCTAGAAATGAGGAAAATTATAAGCTAGTTTTTTTTCTTTTCTGTTGTGATAGTAACTACCTAAAAGCCTTTATTCCTAAATCCCTAGAGAGAATGAATTACTCTTTGTAATACTGTCCAGGGTGTTCTGTAGAGACTAGGTGTTTAGTGACATTTGTTTCGTATTTTTCAAAGTACTATAGTTTCCTATTTACATATTACCACATAAAAAACATTTTCATATGTATCACTTACTTCCATACTTCCAAACAACACTATCTGTTCGATTTGAAATACACAGGGTTTGGGGCCTTCGCCAACCTCCCAATCTCTCTCATAAGTTCGTCCTGAGTCTACATGGCATGAAAATGGCATGTTTCGTCAGATTTAGATTTGTTGAAACAGAGATTACATTTTAGTGAAGTGAACCCACACAGTATAATCGATAACCAACTTAATGCAATCTCTCAATGTCACTTGCAATAAGGACGTGCGATCTACCAGGGCCAGTGTAAACCTGCCCAGGATGAAGGGCTGGGGCCACACAGCTGATGGACAGCACCTCCATTTTCATTGTTACAGCTGGCTGTCAATCATGTGTGTTCCTTTGTTTGGAACTAGAAGCTGTTACAAATATCTGGGAAAGCACCACGTCTATTAGCAAAGTATTTCAATAAACTTCTATGTTTTTAATAAGCCCCAAAATTATTTATATCTCAATCAAGCCTATATTTTTTACATAAATAGCTTTTTGTAAACTGTCTTATAGATGAACCCATAGATGATAAGTTGTTTAAACAATCATGTAGCTGTTTGGAAAATATTAAATAAAACCTGTTTGTGTCTCAGTTCACATGTCTTTAAAATTGGAACACAAATACCTCTTAGGGTTACTGTGAAGAACAAATTAAATACTATCGAAGAAAGCATCTATCATATCACCTCTTATAGAGAGTCAATAATGAACAAAAAGGGAAATATGAATGGATGTTAAAAATTTGAATATTTCAATAAGTTAAAAAATATGTGGTCCTATGGTATTA
>NW_017731820.1:572239-573694 GCF_001890085.2 Hipposideros armiger | reverse complement strand
GTTTAAAGTATCGTTTAGGCAGGCGTGTGAAAGCATTTGAAGGGGGGGGGGGATTTGGCATGTGGGGTACCGTTTTGGAGGTTCCACAGGTGCTGTGACAGATCTCAGGTGGCTTCGCTTTGACTGCACGAGGCACCCTGCAGTCCCTTCCCGGGCCCTGCCCCACGGCGCCCACCTCCCTGAACCTCTTACACTTTCCTGTCCCTTTTCTTGACTTAACGTTTGAAAACCTTCTGAGAACTGTTGTATGAGCCTGTCACTGACTGACACACAATGAAGAGATTTACAAGGCAGCCTGGCAGGTAGACGGGGGCTGTGGAATACAAACGCGCATCCAGAAAGGAGACGGGCGAGTGGTAATCGGTTTCGAAGAAGAGCTCTTTCCGGGCTGCGTCTGGTCAGTGAGTCGGTTCCTAGAGTTTCCATCGAAGCTGCAGGAACAGGATGGAGCTCAAAGATTTACAGTGATTGTGAGGCCGTGAAATGGCTGAGGGCGGGAACAGGAGCTGCTGAGCGGTTACCAAGGCTTCTGACAAAGACAGCTTGTGAGAGGTCGACAAAGAGGAGGCGAGGTGACAGTAAGACAGAGGGGAGAGCGGTTCTCCGCGCAGGCTAACGACAGGGGAGGTAAACCAGGTCAGGGGACAGAAAGAGGAGAGGGGATGCCTTTGATGAGGACAAATAAAAATGAGTACAGGGAATCAAATGCAAGAAGCTGGCATTTTGAGGCTTACACTTTAGGCCACGAAGACATCAGAGGAATTGTTCATGACACAGAGGGACGTGAAGGGGTCGGAAGGTGTGGTGACCGACTTGTGAATGTTAATAAGCCTTGTTAGGGAACAGGAGAGCTGTGTGTGTCCTCATTTCTAGCAGATTTCCTTTCAAAACAGGAGAATAAGGTGCCTGGAATAATCCAAGTAAATATTTCAGATGATAGCCAATACGATTCCTCTCAATCTTGTTACAACCTCAAAGCAGATTCTGGTAGATTGGGTTTAAGATTCTACATTGAAAAAGTAACTAAGTATTGGGGATAGAATTTAAATTATCCTAAAGTCAGACACAAATCCTAAGGGATGATTAACCCAGGTCCACAGGAAATACACAGGTTGTCCCATACAGGCGTCCGAAAATTAAATGAGAGAAAATACTTGTAGTTAAATTAAAAGCTAAAATGGATAATAACTGCCTAATGGTTTACATAGTAATTTGATTTAAATGTGTTCTCTGATTAAAAACCCCAAGGCATTAGTTGGACAATTAACAAGTAAATAGTTTATAGCGAAAATGTTGTCCAAATCACAGATAATGAATTTGTGTTGTGTAAGGAAGTTTTGAGGATGATAGAAAGATATGAATAAGACATGCTCATTTTAGGGATCATATTACAAATCATACTACGGACTCTAAAGTGACAAGTACTGTTTGTAGACACACAGGTGACCACGCAGA
>NW_017731820.1:531669-571669 GCF_001890085.2 Hipposideros armiger | reverse complement strand
TAGGTGGGATTAGGACTCATTTACAGAAGCACACAGGTAGGCGCGACAAGTAGGATAGAAAGATGGCCCCTGGGACCCCTGCTGCCTGGCGTACCCCCGAACCCCCACTCCTGGAATGTGGATGAGGGATCACCGTGGTGATCAGGTTACCCTGTCTGGTAAAGGTGAAGCCATCTGGCAGATGTAAGTAAGGTTCCTGATCAGCTGACTTGAGGCAATCAAACAGTAATCATTCTGGGTGGGCATGACCTCATCAGAAAGCCCTTGAAAGGTTGTCTAGAGGTCGGAGGTCCTCTCACTGCCATGCTGTGAGTGAGTCCTGGCTGGGGACCTGGGGGCAGCTTCTAGGAACTCGGACCAGCGAAAAGCCAGCAAGACAACGGAGCTGTCAGTCTTCAAACCGCAAGGAGCTGAACCCTGTCAGCTACTGAATGACGACAGAAGAGGGTTCCAAGCCTCTGATGAAAGCACAGCCTTGCGGGCCCCTTCATTCAGCCTGTGAGACCCTGGGCAGTCAAGAACCTAACCTGTGCCAGACTCCTGACCCGAGGACACTGGGAGGTAAGAAATAAGTGTTATGGAGAGCTGCAAAGGAAATGAAGACGACAGGGAGGAACCACTTCGCTCTATTGGGGGCAGTGGCGGGGAGGAGTGGGGAACGTAAGTCCATGACACCTTCCAACTGAACCCAAGGGCACCCGCCCCTCCCCAGTGACCCATTTTGCTGGCCCGCACTGCCACGCTGAGACTTCTGAGAAGCATCATAATAAATAAAATGACATTACTGAGTGCAAGTGCTTAGGGGCTTGAGTTACACACTCCCATAAATATTAGATTAAAAAGGCATGAACAGCTTTTACCATTACAGAGGATAATAGAATTTGATCAGCTAAATCCCAGGGCTTTATAAAGCACAAATTATGTAAACAAGCTTAATGGCTTTTTGATAAAACTACAAAACTCATGCTAGAAAGCAAGCAGGAGGTGTTCCTAGTTTGGATTTTAAACTTCACATGCTATACAGCAAAGATGCTTACTTAAATTTTTAAAAATTAAGTATGAATGCAAAGAGAGTTATAAAGAATGTGAATTAGACAATAGGATATTAAGAAAAACATTGTTTTTGATTTAGGGATAAGCAGTAAGTTTCCAAGGATAATGGCTGGATCTAGCTTCATTTACTATTTTATTAATCACTGGGCAGAAAGAACTATTATAAATGAAGCGTTAAATCAGCGGTTCTCAACCTATGGGTCGCGACCCCTTTGGAGGTCGAACGACCCTTTCACAGGGGTCGCCTAAGACCATCGGAAAACAAAAAGATATTTACATTACGATTCATCACAGTAGCAAAGTTACAGTTATAGAGTAGCAACGAAAATAATTGTATGGTTGGGGGTCACCACAACATGAGGAACTGTATTAAGGGGTCGTGGCATTAGGAAGGTTGAGAACCACTGCTTTAAATATAAACGTTCAAGGTTTCTAGGAGGAGATGATAGTAAATATCTTAAGGAAATAAGAAGCTGAAATGTTAGAAAAATATACAATTGAAAGAGGTAATTAGACATATAGGATAATACACATGCATTAAAAATATACCGGGGGTGCCAAAAAAAATGTATGCACATGACCTGTATTCATCTTTTGTTATCGGTATATATGGAGTATTACAATTTTAATACAGTTTTTTCCTTTCTTAAAATGTGTATACATTGTTTTGGCCCCCTCTGTATATGTATAATAATACCGAATATTCAGGGAGATGACAAAAATGGAGAAGGAAGGAGACAATGACAAAGGCCACATTTCATAATGTGCCCTGAGGTCTAAAAAAGGAAACCAGGCTCTGACTTGCATAGAATGATGAATTCTTCGACAAAGGATTCACTGAATATTTCCTCTGCTCAATGTCAAGTGCACAGCCCACAAAATGCTCTGTCATTCAGGGCACCCCCTAGACTCCCAGCAATACAGCTCTGAACCGTAGACAGTCAAAAGAATGGCATAGCAGAGGAGCTGCCTTATGAAAAAAATGAAGAGTGCCAATTTATGTCAAACTTGGCCACAGAATGAGTAAATCCAAGCTTCTTTGAGGCAAGAGGATTTCGTCTCTAAATTGTTTGGCTGTAAGTAGTGATATTTTTCTTTCATGTTCCATGGTAATAATAGAAATTTTTTTGTTTGTTTTATATGGAAGGCAGCATAGAGATCAACTCATTCCTATTCCTACACTTCGAGGAAAAGGAGACAAAGAGATGAATTGAGGTGTCGAAGGCCTGCGGGGGGTTTGGACAGTATCTGCCCACAGCACAGCTCTGCCAGGCTGAGTTCCAGGCTCTGCTGACAACAGAGAGTCCTGGGCTTTTCTAACCTGTCCCTGCTCCTCTGTGCCCCGTCTCATGGGGTCCTCCATGGCATTTCAACTCCTCTCTCACCAGCCAGTCTGGCCGACTCAATTTCCTAAAGCCCCGCCACACCCATCCTCCCCGTTCCTGAGGGCCACCGCCTGAGGTCTCAGTATCAACTCCTGGGCTTTCTAACTGGTCTGCCTGCTTTATGTCGCGTCTCCTTTGGAGAGTCCTACTCCCTGCTGCCTGAGCTGTGCTTTAAAATTGCAATATCATCAATTGCCTGCCGTCCCCTAAGGATCGAGTTTCAACTGCTTTTCATCCAATGCAAAACATTTTATAAGTGGATCTATTTTTCCTTCTCTCCGTTTTTAGGTCTCCTAAACACCCACTTGTTCTTGAAGGCTCAGCTCCTGGGCGGATTTGGCTGGTCCCTGAGTTTAGGTTTGCTGCCCGTTCCATGGGTCCCCAGAGTTGCTGAACAGGTCCTTTGGGAGGCGCATCACTTCTGGCCATGCCATGTCCTCTGCATCCCGCCTGCTGTGACTTGGCTAACTTCCGGTACCCTGCCTCACATAACAGATGTTTGCACTGACTCAGAGTCACTCTCCATCCCCCAAAATCTTTTTTATCATCCTTTAGGACCCAAGAAGTCACTTTGGCTTCCACACGGATGCCCTATTCTTCCCCCAAACGCTCTCAGACACCTTCCTCTACCTCCTCTCAATGCCATTCTCCTCCCCACTTCCAGACCATGTCGTCACCAGAAATCTGATCTCTGTTGAGTTCCTAAGAGCTCATTCCTGTTTCCGTTGTCCCCTAAGTGATGTCATCATCTCTCATCTCTTTATCTGCTAACAATTAGCACCTTTATATCGCTAACCCAAACATCCTTCTGGGGGCTAATCCAACTGCAAAATCTGCTTCCCAATTTAGGTGGCATATGGCGCCTCATGATCAACTGGGTCAAAACTGAATTCTTGAAATGCCTCTAAATCTGTTCCTCCCTGAATTTTCCACATCTCCCGGATGACACTGAGATCCACCTAGTTATTCAACCCAGATATTCAGGTCGGAGTCTTGATAACTGTCCTTAACCATGCGTCTCTAATCTGTCACCAATCCTGAGGCTACTACCTTCAAAACAGATCAAAACCCCATCTCTTTCTTGTCATTTAAACTGTTACCACCCTGGTCCAAGGAAGCATCGCCTCCTCCCTGGCCTGTTGCAGTAGCTTCAGAACTGGTCCCAGTGCCTTCCCACGGGGCACCCCACATGGTAGTTTCAATCGAGACTCCCAATGCCCAGCTTTAAAGCTGTCCATCAATTCCCACCCACCGCCCTGAAACATAATTGAAAAAATAAAACCCCAAACCTTTTGGCTTCACTGCCGTCCTCCCTGCCTCCACTGCTCTGGCCCCTGCCTCTCTCCCCACTTCATTTTAAGACCCTCTTTAGTCTCATTATGTTCCAGTGATTCGGGCTTCAGGTCCTTGCAAGGAAAGGGTCTCTGTCAAGCCTTAGGGTGTTAGTCAACAGGCTGCATCTCCCATCCTCGCCTGTCTGAGGGCCTTGCCTCTTTTCATACTTTATATTTTGGCTCAAACATGGCTTCCTTAGTGAGGTCTTTCCTAAATCCCCCATCCAAAATAAATTGCTCCTCACAATTCCATTATTTTTCTTTATAGAAGAATTACTGGTGTGGTTTCTTTTTAATGCTTGTTTTCACTGTTATTGTGAATACCGTGAGGGCCTTTACCAAACCCATTTATTCTCACATGGCACAGTTCCTGGCACACAGTGAATGTATAAACGAAAAAAGAAAACCTAGAAAAAGGACCCTAGAGGTACACTTGAATGCTCTATTCTCTTTAGTTTCTACCCAAATTTATATCAGGAATTAGCTGCAGTGAGGTCCCCTTTCTTAAAATTTTCACTAAGTCTATACAGTGGCAAACACTCCTGTATTAAGTGACTGATCACTGCCACAATACTGCTTCCTCCCCAGAGAGGACGGCTAGCTTCCATTTTTGAAACAGGTAATTTATTCAACAATGAGAAGCACCCAATCACGTTTGGGTCACTGAGAAGTGTGACAGCTCTATTCTTTCATTGAAATGCCATAAAATAAGGTGCGTGTACAATGTCTGGTGACACAGGATGACATAGCAAGACTTCATAGACTAGCTCATGCTGTCAGGTCTTCCGTTTCTTCAACATACATCCCGTAGGAAGGGAAGAGCCCGCGTCGAGCTGTGTGGTTCCATGCTCTGCTAATGACGCCAAGTTCACGTTCCTTCCAGATGAAGGAAGGGTTGATGGGTGGCAAAAGGCCACCTAGTGCCTGCTGGCCTTCATGAGTTCCTGACGCACTGATGTGCATAAGTGTCCCGAGTGACAGAAGAAACATATTCTCACGATAGGGAGCTGTCCTGTAGTCTCACTGCTTAGGCTGCACCTAGAGTATTGGGCTAAACTGGGGTCATACTCGTTACAGGAGGTACTGCTGAGGAGGAGATCCGTGTTTCTGAGTGAAGGCATCAATTTATAGAAGGTACACGCGCCTGAAAGTAAACCAGCCCTTCTTCACATAAAGGCTGTATTCATTACGGTTTTGTTGTGTTTTCTAATTCTCCTCTGCAACGCATATAGGGAAATAATTTCTTAATTGCCCAAACCCAGTTAGGCTGCCCTGATTTCCCTTGAGGTTAATAGTTTCCTTGAAACAAAAATCAAGATTCTTATAGATTAAACTGATTTCTCATAGACTATACTTTGCTTCAAGGAAGACGAAAACGGAAGTGAACAAGAACGCCCCTGAGAACAGCGACAAGCCCAACGATCAATGAGCTCCTCAATCTAGCTTTCTGGTAAGTAAATTCCTTCTCAGGGGCAGCCTTAGAGTTCTTGGCTTGGGAGGAGATTTTTGAGGTGACAGCTGCCATTTGCCATGTTCGCTATGCACTTTCCACCCTATACTCATGTCTTCATCATTCTCTCCCCTCTGTTCTGCACCCTGCCTGGTTTCCTGCTGCTGTCGGAAGCTCCCCACAGGGGTCTGCTTGCCTCTAGAGCCATTTAGGGCTCTCAGTTCTAGTTGCACAATCCTAGTCCCACTTCACACCTACGGAATCAATGTTTCCATGGGTGGAGCCAACCGGTTTGTAGAGAAAAGAAGACAACAACAATAACAACCAAAAACCCCAAAAAACCCCAAAAGACTCCATAAATGATTCTGAAGCTTATCCAGATTTAAGACCCTCTGGCCTCAAACATAATTGAATCTGAATCTTGTCTGAATGACATAAGCAAGTTTTTAACTCAATAATCCTTAAAAAAAATAATAATACCCTACTCCTGGTAACCTTCACTGAAAATTTACTAGGTGTCAGATAATATGCAAAGAACCCGATGCAGAATCTTATTTCCTTCATATAACAATGCTACAAGGAAGATATTATTATTAACCTATTTCATAGACAAACATATGGAGGCTTATTGAGTTTAATAAACTTAATGAGGTGCCCAAGATTATACATCTGGTGATTAACAGCGCCATATCCTGAGTGAAGGGTTTCTCAGGGGACCTGACACATGGCAAACAATCTGTGTGGTAGCCAACATCGGTGGCATCACGCCATCACTGTCCTTATCATCATATCCCTCAGCAGCTCACGGCAAATGCTGAGCCTCTCATGCAGCCACTCAACAGGGCCTGCCTCCCACACCCCTCCAGGGTTTTGGAGGGTACCGAGTGTCTGACGGCAAATGCGCCCTCAGAGAGCTGTACATCTTACAGAGCTGTGGGAGTTTGCAGGAGCCCACAGGCTCATCCCATAGTCCTGGAACTCAATAGGGAAGTGAGGAGAAGCTAGGCTCTCTTCCCAAGTGGGAAACCTCAGGCCAAGTTCATGAAAGCTGCAGGTAGGTTTTACTACTGCCGGAAGGGGATTGCAGCACCCAGAGGGGCCTCGTGCTATAACTATGAGGAAGCGGGCTCTGGGGTGTTCTATGAGCTTCCTCTAGCAGCGTGGACAACTGAGTGATGCTGTATTTCTCCCGTCTCGCCCACTCGTGGGGGCTGCTTCATGGGCCCTTTCTTTCTGTGGACTTCAACCTTGCGTTCACTTTCTGGGTTTTCCCCTACATGTTGATTGTTTTTCTTTTTTAAAGGCTAATTTTTCACTGTTGTAGTCAGAAGGTAGATTTTTCTAAAAAGTGCCATTTTGGAAGGTATAATTGCTTTCAAACTACATTTCACCATTCACCCTAATGATATTAAGCTTATTGATTGTTATGATAAAAATACAGCACAGAAGAAACAAACGCCAGTGGTACTACTTGTTTTCAACATTGAGAAGGGCAGTGTTCACCAGACATAAATACGGCACAGTTAGTTACCTGTCATGTTGCAGTAAACTTTCAGAGGTCCCAGCGGTCCGCTGCCATCAGGGTCTATCCAGTAGTAATTGGACGTCTGGCCTAGGTGTTTGTACGCTTCACAGGAAGGCTCATAGATAGCTGGAACAAAATAGCCTAGATGAGCACAGTGCAAAATAAATGACTCCCCAGGTAAATGCCCCAGTAACACATCAAATCTCAGCAAACTACTATCGAGGAGCGTGTCTTCTTGCTAGAATAAGCATTCTTTTTCTCTGCGTTTCAATTCATGATTTGGTTCTTACGCTATAAGCATTTCTGATGTATAACAAGCAAAGCGCAAGTTCCTGCGATGACTCTCTGGCTGGGAAAAAGTCTAAAACAATCAATACATTGTAAATAACTGTAATGTTTGTTGCATTGGGGCTCATGATCATTGAACAAATATTTAATCTATAGTTTATAGATACCATCTTCTTACTGTAAGGGATGTTATTTCAAAAAGGCCATGAATATTGGCTGCTCTGTTGGGCTACCAACTAAGAGACAAGAGGAAACGCTCTTTCTCTCTCTGTTTGTTTCTGTCCCTGTGTCTGACACATACACACATACACACACAAACACACACACACACACACACACACACACACACACACACACACACTTTTTTGCATAGATAGTATAAGTTTCACTCAAATAGCATGGAATTTCTAACCTTCCTTTATTCCGGGAAGAAGGAAAGACAATGTCCCTGCTTCACTTTGTGACAGGTGCTTTAACTATATCAAAGCTAGTTTGTGTAGAAAGCTGACATCAATGTAATTAAATTATAGGCTCTCTTTCATTGTTTTCCCCTTTGTTTCCATGCTCTTGACACATTTTCTTCTCACAGAGGCTGCACCTGTTTTCGGCGGTACAAAGTGGAACCCTAAAATACTGTGAAAGCTTTTTCAAACAGCTCCACACTGACACCTATGATGAATCTGAAAGAGCTCTTTACAAAGCCAAGAACTATTTTTCGTAAGAATCCCTCTGATATATAAGTAGTGGAGTCTTTTGGTACAGTGCACTTGAGGATACAAAATCAATGTACAAAAATCCATTGTGTTCCTAGATGCTAACGATAAAATTTCAGAAAAATAAATGAAAAATAAAAATCCCACAAAAACCCAATTCCTTTTGTAATTGCAACAAAAAGAACAAAATACAGTAAAACCTTGGATTGTGAGTAACGTGGTTTGCGAGTGTTCTGCAAGACGAGCAAACATTTCTAATACATTTTAACGTGGTAAACGAGCGATGTCTTGTAATACGAGTAGTTTGTTTTCGGAACGAATTATGCTCGCAAACCAAGGTATTACTGTACCTAGGAATAAACTTTAACAAAGGATGTGAATGACCTATACACTAAAAACTATAAGACATTATTAAAAGAAATTGAAGAAGACAGAAAGAAATGGAAAGATACCCTGTGTTCATGGATCAGAAGAAAGGGATTAGAAAGTACAAACCAGTAGCCACAATATTGCCATGGGGATATGAAAGACAGTTTGAGGAATATAATCAATAAAGTTGCAAAGATTTTGTAGGGTGTCAGATGGGCACTTGTCTTATTAGAAAGACCACTTCATCACTTCATGGAGGGTGTAGATGCCTGACCACTGCACTGTACACCTGAAGCTGAAGCTGAATAATGTTGAACTTCAACTATAATTTTATACACACACACACACACACACACACACACACACACACACACACATGGTCACAGGATTTGGAGTACAGCACAGGGAATAGAGTCAGTGGAATTGTAACAGCTAAAAAACGATGTCAGAGGGGTAGTAGATTGGGGGAGGGGGTTATCAATTTGTGAGGGGTGTAAATGTCTAACTATTACATTGTTTTATACATCTGAAAGTAATAAAAAAAAAAGAATCAACATAGTTAAAATGACCATATTACCCAAAGCAATATATAGATTTAATGCAATCTCCATCAAAATCCCAATGGCATTTTTTTAAAGAAATAGAACAAAAAAATCATCAGGTTGAATGGAACCACAAAAGACCCCGAATAGCCAAAGCAATCCTAAGAAAAAGGAACAAGACTGGAGGTATCACACTCCCTGACTTCAATTTATACTACAAAGCGACAATCAAAACAGCATGGTATTGGCAGAAAAAGAGACACACAGACCAATGGAAAAGGATTGAGAACTCAGAAATAAACCCATATATATATGGGTTTTTGACAAAGGAGCCAAAAACATACAATGGAGAAAAGAAAACCTCTTTACTAAATGGTGCTGGGGAAATTGGAAAGCCATGTGCAAAAGAATGAAACTAGACTGCTGTCACCATGTACCAAAATCAACTCAAAATGGACCAAAGACCTAAACATAAGACCTGTAACAATAAATTGCATAGAAGAATGCATAGGTGCTAAACTTATGGACCTTGGGTTCAGAGAGGATTTTATTAAGTTGACCTCAAAGGCAAGGGAAGTAAAAGCAAACATAAATGAATGGGACTATATCAAACTAGAAAGCTTTTGCACAGCGAGAGAAACCATCAACAAAACAAAGAGGCAACCAACCGAATGGGAGAAGATATTTGCGAACAACGCCTCCGATAAGGGGCTAATATTCAAAGTATATAAAGAACTCATACAACTCAACAATAACAAAAACCAAACAATCCAATTAAAAAATGGACAGAGGATCTGAACAGACCCTTCTCCCAAAAAGACAAAAAATGGCCAAACAGATATTTGAAAAAAAAATTCTCAACGTCGTCACTAGCTATTAGGGGAATGCAAATCATTTTCTTTAAACAATGAACGTTGTCTGTGTAACTTCGTGTTAGGCGCAGTGGAAAATGGCAAAGTACTACTGTATAGTTTTGTGTGGCTGCTGTAACAAATAAGCAACACTTAGTGAATTAAAACAGCACGAATTTATCATTATCTTAACAGTTCTAGAGGTCAGAAGCCTGGACTGGGTTCCACTGGGCTAAACTGAAAGGTGTAGGCAGTGCTGTACTCCTTTTGAAAATCCATTGTTTTTCCTTGCCTTTTCCAGCTCCCCGAGTCCACCTGCATCCCCTGGCTCCGTGTCCCATTTCTCCATCTTGAAAGGCAGCGGTGTCTGGTGGGGTCGTTCTCACACTCCAGCACTCTGATTCTCTGCTTTCGTTGTCACCTCTCTCTGTGGTAAGGGGCCTTTGGGTTACATTAGGTCCACCCAGATAACACAGAATCACATCATGTGAAGGCCCTCACCTTAACCATAAAGTCCCTGTGCCACAGAAGGGAGCACATCACAGCCTCCACGGTTTAGGAGCCTGTGAGCAGGCAGCTGGCAGGGGTGGGTGAGGCGTTATTCTGCCTATCACAGCTACATAAATATTGGGTTGTCGGGAAAGTCATGATGCATTTTTGCAATGAAAAACACAAACAATATGTCATGACTTTTCCGACAACCCAGTATACTAGGACTGACAGACGTTAAGAACAAATTTTGCTAAACATCTAATGTACTCCCAGTGTACATTAGGTTAACAAAAGAAGTACTAGACAGAAGCACAAAGTCACATGTTTGTACTGGACAATAAAGCTCTATACGGCCTTTGAGACTATGAGCATGGTAGAAGCACACGCTCTGTCTGCCTTCACAGCCCCACCTGAGGACAACGAGGGAGAAGAGCTGCCTCTGCTCAGTGCAGACATGGCATGGGGCCTCTGAGGGACTGCCGACGCACAGGCAGGGGAGAGCAGGGGGTTTAGGAGCAAAGATGTGTGACAGGCCCAAGGCATGCTGGGAAATGCAGCATCCATCCAGGAATGGACAGATTTCAGGCAGAGAGTGAAGAAGGTGCTACTCCCAAGGGGAGGGGAGGGTGGGGAACGGCAACACATTTAGGGAGCGGGTTTGGGTGACTTTTTAAATGGTAGTATTACAAGGAAAGGAACTAACGTTGTAACAATTATGGAGGGTGTCAGATGAGCACTAGATTTATTGGGGTGATAGCCAGCAACCATGAGACCTGTGGTAAGCCATCCGAGCCCTCAGACAACCTGTTAGCTGACTGCAGATGCGAGAGCAAGACTAATCAAGATCAGCTCCGACAAGTCCAGCTCTAGAGAACTGCACAGCTGAGCTGTAAAGTTACAAGAAATAATAAATGTTTGTGGCTTTACGGCCTGGAAATAAGCATACAATAACTTTATAGATTATTTGCTAATAAATGCTGTAACATCACACTTCGGTAGCAATAGTTTCCTGGTTTTTAATATTGGAGGTGACCACATACTTACTACAGACTTGCTGTAGGGATCAGGTGACAAGATGCTTCAAAGGGAGACAGTTTACTGGAGACTCTACCCTTGAATTAATAAAGACGCCTTTTCATGGCAACTGTGCCTGTACCAGAAAGAGCAAAATAGTAGTTCTCAGCTCTTGCAAAGGGCCTGGGGCCTCTCCGGGTGGAGGTACTGAAAATATGACGGCCTCTGGGACTCTCCTTATTCTGATCCCTCCTAATAACTAAGCAACCTTCTGACCTTAATCCATCTTTAAAAGACAAGTCTCTCCACTGGAAAGAGACCTTTCTCATTTGAAACTACGAAATTGACTTTCTGATCTCCATCAGGCCCTCATGCTCCTGGTGGGAGAAACTAGTTTTCTCAGAATCTCATTATTCCTGTTGAGGTAATGACTGAGGTATAGCCAGCCGATGGAAACTGAGAGAGGCAGCACTGACCTTGAGTCCATCCCCTGTGAAAGCTCCCTAATTCTAGGACTGTGCAATTATTTTTAATTAGCGCCATATAAGCTTGATCATAACTAAGTCCTCATTAACACTTAAACATTAACCTCATATGTTCCCTGTCTCTCTGGATAATTTTTTTTCAGGCTTGAATAAATGCCCTGGGTAAACTGCATCATTTCCCCTAGGAACTGTTATCTCATTGTTGGCACACAACAAGTGATGGTGGGAGACAGAGTGTGGGTTTACAAACAAATATTCTGCATGCTACTATTACGTTGTGATCTTTCCATGAGTGCAATGTCTATATGAGATGTTATTTATTATCATCCTCTAATGGGTTCTCTTGCCTGTTCTCAGGGAAAAAGGTGATTTAGAAGAAAACAAAGTTTTGCTTTCCTGTTGAAAAAAAAAATAACAGCTTGTAGTTCTTGTCCTTGAGAAGCTCTTCAAAATTTGTTTTGGAAATGAGAGTAAAATCTACATTAATTATTTCATTTCTGCTCTCACCCTTCCCCATTCCCAGCCCACTTTTGCCTTTTGTTTGACTCTTCAGTCAGTCTTTACATTGGCTCCACGGCTCGACTGTAAATTAGAATCCGCACTTTTGCAAAGCCAGCCACAAAACTACGACTCCTTGTCTCCATGCCATCATGGCTGCCATACTGTTTAATGATGTCAACATCCATTCTTGACTCTACAGAACAGCAAATTGCCCTGCATTTCATGACAAGCTCTACTTGTATTTTCTTCATGATTATTGTCAGGTTATAGAAGACTACAAGGAGGGGGGAAAATAAAAAAACCCTGTAAAACCAAATGGGCATACTACAAACACAGCCTTCCCCATTTTAGTAGGTCTCTACAATGGAGCTCAGTAGCCCAATTGATGACTTGCTCGGGTCTGACCGAGGTTGCCTATGTTGGCTTTTGCTCCATCTACTTAGTCCCTCATTCCTATCTGTGACCTTCTCACTCTCATTCTCACTGTGTTTCAATAACTGAAGAATCAGAACTTTGACTCAAGATGTGTTAGAGCCAACATTCCCCTCCTTCAATGTAACTCTGCACTAAACAGGTCTTTTTCCCTTTCCTACTGCAAATTAATTTATTAGTATCTACTAATGTGATACTAGATCTAGTGCTGTGCTTTGTACTAGAAACTGAAAAAAAAAAAAGAATGAATCACAGATCCAGGCTTTGCAGAGTTTGCTATCTAATACATGGGGCACACATATTGAGAGAGAAAATCATGAATACTTTTCTAAGTGTTATAAAAGAGATACAAACAGAGCACCAGGAGACTTTAGATAAGGGATTGGCTAAGTTGGCTTAGGAGAGTCTGGAAGGCTTCGTTTGTGAATTGGCTTCAAGCTGAGTTTTAAGGGATGAATAGGAGTTTGCCAGGAGGGGGAAGAGGAGGACTCCCCTTGTTGCTCCTTCCCAAGGCTGTGTGACTCTCTGCCAGTCCTTATATCATTTAAGATCATGTTCCTTCTCTCTTTTCCATTGGCTCCATCTTCTCTGTCTGTTAATCTGCACCGGTCTCCTCTATTTCGGGTGACGAGAGAGGAAAAGGGAATACGCATGCTGCCCTCTCGTCCTCTTTAACAATCCAATCTGGGGAGCTTTTTCACCACTTAACACCTTAACCTCCTCCAGCCAGGGAGTTACTGCTTCTGCCTCACTTTCAAGAAGGCCACTGATGTCTACCCTGGCTTCCACTAAGTCCTCATTCTCTGGGATTTTAGGAGATGTGGTCACTGTTGGCCTGCTCCTCACTGAAACTCGTCCTGGTCTCAGCGTCTGCGCCCTTCTGCTGTCTGCCGGCTCGCGCCTCTCTGGCCACTCCTCTCCTGGGTCCTCCTGGCCTGTAGGGGGACCTGTTTTCTGAGGGCTCATCCTCAGTTCTCTGTCTCTGCCGTAAGACTGGACTGGGGAGAAGGCTTATCTGCTTTGGGGGTGCTATTTACCTCTGAATAGTTTAAATGTCCCACTGAACAAATTCTTCTTTTAAAAAAGAGGAAAAAGATATCTATCTAGTTTAAATGATGAAGGGTGCGGTAGGTGGGAAAGCACTCTCAAATGATAAATGAGAGGGTAGATAATTAGACTGCTACAGTTTTGGGCTGCAGTCATGGTGCCATGGAACTGTCATTAGACATCGTGTCTGTGGTAAGGCCATTTTCAAAATTAAGATACCCGTGGGGAAAACACTTAAGAGTCATTTTTTTCACTCTTAGGGTTTCAAGGCACATAGGAACTTGAGTTACCAGAAATTCTGGAAAAGCTCTGTGAGATGGCGTAATGGTGTTTCTCGATCACAGGCGTGTCCATTATCTGGGCCCCAACTGTATTATCCCCGCTTTATTTTTCTATTACCCAACCAGTTGCTGATGATTTTATCTAAATCGCTAGTGATTAAGTGAGATGCCATCTATACAGCTAGCATCGTTCCATTTCTTTCCCCTTGGCAAACATGGAAAGGCCAAACTCATTGTAATCATTAAATGAAAGATGAGAAGGATAGAAAATACTCTTTTAAAAAGTTCTATGCATCCATGGTCAAATAGGAATATATCGAGTGTAACCAACGTGGTGAGTAATTCTTGCTCTGCTCACCTTCCCTTACTGTGCACAATTGAAAATTGGCCATATTGATTTCTTGCCCAATATACAGTGAGACCTCCTTTATCTGACATCATTTGGCAATGAGCTGTTCATAGAACTATAGAATTTTAGAGCTTGAAGAGACCTTGGCATCATCTAATCTCTCTCCCTCATTGTAAATAATCATCATAATTATAAGAACAACAGCTACTTGAGTTCTTAGGAGGCGTCATATCCTTCGCTGAGTGTACTGCATGTAATATGCCATGTTTTCATGGTAATCCCTGAGGTGTATATTCTTTCCATGTTACGAATAAGGAAACTGAGGCTCAGCGAGATCAAAATAATGGACGGCTATGTAGTTTGAAAGTGATGAAGCCAGGGCTGAATTTGAGCCCGTGGTCTCTGTTCTTAACAACTGTATCTTTCCAGCTCTGAGAGTATGTCATATGTCTTACCCAAAGACACTCACTCACTTAGTGCCAACTACTACATAGACCTTGGGTCTCCTATCTGTTTTCACATTCCCTCCACATCATACAAACCCTAACATAAATGAACTGTTTCCCTTCCTTTAAGCACTAAAGCTCATTTTATCTTAAACATTTTCAGTGAAAATCATTCTAAAAGTTACTGCACACTTTTCTGCTTCCTTAATCATACTGCATTAAATATAATTGCGATTTCTTGCTGACTCAGGTTTCATAATTACCCACATCAATCATTGGATTATGCTGTCACCACATGCTACCCTCACCAAGTGATCCCAAGATGCTTTGTTTCATTGACTTGTTGGTTTCCCTTTGTATAACCTATGAATCCTTACTGTGTTATTATTTGGGATATCATGCTACTGGTGTGCAAATTCTAATTGCACTTCTTGTCCACACAGAAATAAAATTACTCTTGATATGTTATGAGCTGGGAAGCAATACAGGCAGACGTGTTTATACTGGGTGTTTGGAGTCATCTTCCCTTAGGAGGTATTTTTGCTGTCAGAAGGATAAAGTGGAGGCAGCCAGTAGGGGAAGGGGAAGGGCTGCAAAAGCAGAGGAGGAGGACAAGGGAAGGCACAGAGGCCGGAGCGTGACGCTGGGGGCAGAGGTGGGGCGGGAGGTCCTGAAGGGCTTTCAGAGTGACCGGAGTCCAGAGTTCAAGGTGAGCAGGTAGGCGGAGCTGAGGCTAGAATCAATCGGGGCCAGTTCTTCAAAGCGCTGGTGCTATAACTTCAAGACATTGACTCGGCCTGAGAGGAATGAGTAATGGAAGGAGTTTAAACAGCAGGATGAGATGGTCAAGTTGTATTAGGAATTCCCTTTGGCTGTGCTATGAAGACTGGACATGAGCGTGCTAACAGTGGAATCAGGAAGACCTGTTATAAGGTCCTGTATGGTTTGGATATAGACTCTTCTCAGCTGAAGTGAGTATCCTCATGTCTGTAATGAGAAGGAAGGAATGGACAACCCCTAAGATCTCTTCCAGCTCCCAAATTCTGCAAGTCAGTGATTCTGTGGCTTGTGGTTCCCTAAAACATGGTGAATGCTATGTGAAAAAAAAAGTGTGTGTGGGGGGGGCGTTGACTTGATCTTAAAGTCTATTTGATTGCAGCTGGAAGTTGATACTGTTTCTATATTGGAATCATACAAGCAGTTGTCGTTGGCTATGAAGGCTGTTCTGACATTTGATTTACTTTCCTGGTCTGTTCAGATGGAAAGGTTATGATGACGGGTAAAACGTATCACAGTGCAGTATTCGAGAATCTCAGTTTGCTTCGTCATCCAATAATATTCCAAGAGTATCCTAGTGGCTTCTCAACAGGGGGCTAGCGAGTGGGCAGCGTCATTATGAGTCCTGAACTCTGGTGTTCGAATAGCCGGACTCGGCTGGCTCCCCGGTTCATGCGCTCGGTAAACAAGCACATGACTTAACCTGCTGGGCTCAGGTCCCTTGTCCGTAGAATGGAGGTGGGAGTTTTGTGAGTGAACATTTAGAGAGCCTTGAACTTACTGAACTTTATGTAATTACTAACTATTATTATGTGAGTCGTTATCGTCCCCAGGCCCATTACTCTGGAAACAAAAAAGATGTAGAGTACTAAAGATGAATGGGAACTCAGCTTTTATTTTTTGACATGTGTATATATTTTTTTCTTTTAATGCCTTAGAAAACGTATTGGCTTAGCAATTCAGACCTCATTTATAGTCATTCTTAAATAGAAGGAACGTCCTAGGTAACCTAAAATCAACACTAAACCCAAAGCTGACATCATTTGGCCTCGGTAGAAGCAGTTCTATTGAGACACCGCTCGCTATCTTGGAAGAAAACAGACTAGTTTGAGAGTTCTAATTGTTCCAAAGTTCTTACACTGAGCGGGAATCAGAACCCTATACCTTAGTACACCATGGGTCCTAATTCTTTCCTTTGGTTACTCAGAAAAAGTATTGGTTACACATACTCCTCTCTCCTGAAATGGACTATTTTCAATTTAATTGCATGATTCTTGAAAACTAGCTTAAGATTTAATTCTCATGAACATATAAGGAGTCCTTAAATGCTTTGATTATCAGTTACTTATAAGCAGGACTAACCCTATTTACAAAGCAGTTCTCAATTATCTCCTATTGCCCTGTAATGCCGCCCCAGGGCACTCCTCCATGGTTGGCATATTTCCCTCCAAAACAATTCTTCCCTTCTCCCCAGGTTAACACCCCTGACCCCTAAGAGATCCTCAGCTCTTCGCTTACATCCCTAGTATTTGCCACAGAGGTAAGAGAGCTGATAAGCTAATTCACATCGGGATGTGGCCAGTCCCCCGACCACTTTCCTTGGGCCTTTTTTAAAAGGCTGCATGAGGAAGGCAAAGTGCTCTTGTTCATCACAAGTGCATTTCAGGCACTGGGGCATACAGACGAAGGGGGGCATTTAGGTTAGGGACTTCCCAGCTACCCTAGAGTAAAAGCATACTACTAAGGCACACCACAAGGACCAGTTAGGAGCTTTTAAAACCCAATTGCAGGCTGATAGCTGGAGAGGGGTGGGGGTGGGGGAGGGGAGTCTGGGGCGATTACCACCCAGAAGAATGAAAATAAATCCGTGAGCATTCTGTCAGTCTGTTATCAATGCACCCGTTGAAAAAGAAGACAGTCACAGAGGACAATTAAAGAAGGAAAACTACATTCCCTTCATGAACTGTGAAGTTGTTAGTTGATACAACTACGTAGGAAAAAAATAATTACGATATCCAGGAAAAACTGGCGCAGAGGTGACATCAGCCCTTTCAGAAGACGACCGGTGAATTTGATTTTACTCTATTTTCCCCTGAAAACATCAAAATACAGGTTTCTCTATGAAAATTTCAAAGCTAGGGAGGCAATTTCTCTTTTAATGACTTACGAACACAGCCACTATCATTGCAGGAGACAGTTAGTTGTAAATGGTCTGAAAAAGACGTGCCCTTCCAATAATTGTCTGCAACGAGGAAACTTTCATTGGTCAATCAGCACATTGTACTCCGCATCCTTAAACCACCGCTTGACCTTTAGGCCATCTTGATGTTGATTTTATTATGCTGGTCATTGCTTCATCTCTTTTGTCTTAAATTTGACTTTCTTCACTTTGAGGAGCTGTCTGTTGAAAGGTCTTATGGGGCTCCTGTAAATATTTGTCCAGAAAATCAAAATCCAAACATAACCACTAACTCACTTTCCTGGGAGATTTATGAGAGGTCTATCTGCAAATGAACTTCTTGAAACTGAGATCAGAGGAAATAACGAAAGAAATAGAAAAAAATGTTTCTAGAAATCTTTTGTTAGTATCTAGCATGTGCTACATGCAGCGTTAGGCGCTCCGAGGAAAAGAGAATAAATGTTAAAAACTGTCCTTCCTGTCCGCCAGTGTTTTATAGCATTCATTTGCAGATTCAAAGCATAAACTCCTAAGTCAGGCCAAAGTGTGTAACAAAGATCTCTGGACCCCTGGCAGCTGAAAACATATTGTAAGAGGTGCATACATTTCTGTGAAAATGTTTCTAGTTTTCAATTGATTGGACATTCCACATGGTCTATATCACCGCCCTGTAAGGAAGCAGTGCCTGCCCTGTGTTTGTATCAGAGATTTCTTTAGTGGGGACCTATAGCAGCTGTTAAAAGATGCACTTAAACAGTGGCAGAGATGGCCTCTGTACGTAAATAAGGTCTTGCTATGACATCTTCTGGAGAACATGTGTGACAGTGGCAAGCACCAACTTTACAGTGAGAGTAGATACTTTGTTTTGGTTAAACTACATGCGTCACGATAAATTAATACTGATCCTTCAGAATTAATCAGTTATGTCCTTGGGTTTGAATTTAATTTTTGAATTTCTTTTCTTTTATGATTTAATCAGAGCTGTCAGCATAAATATTTATTCATAGCTTTTTGCTTGTGAATGCTTACTAGGATAATGAAAGTAAATTTAATTCATCACTATGGGAAAAAATATATATATATACACACACTTGTATATCTCTCTATGTATATTTACATGTATATTTATACATTTAAAAAATGATGAGTGTGGGTGGGGTTTTTAATGGAACAAGGCATGCAGAAAACTGGTTGGATCTTAAAAGAGCTGAAATTTAAGAAGATAGGGAAAAGAAGAGGGAACAGTGTGTATTCCTGGATGGGGACGGAGAACTGGTATGTTAATGGGCTTTTAACGTGATTTTAGAGGGGACAGTGTGGGTGGAGGGGAGACCCCATGTCCAGGAATTGTGATAAGGAGTTGGAGCCCGAACTCCAGGCCTGGGAGGGAGCAACAGGCAGGATGAGGTCTGGAAACCAGGATGTGACAACGACCGGACAGACGTCCAGGAACCTGTCCACAGGCAGAGACGGAGGGACTCAGAGACGGTGCGAAGCCAGAGGGCTCAGCCCTGATGGAGGAGCATGAGGGCGCCTGTCTGCTTTTTTTCCTAACGTACCTGAGAGTCATTTAGCGCCTGCGTATTTTGTTTCTCTCCACCTAGAAAGGAGGTCCCCTGAGGGCAGGGACATCGTGGGTGCGTCCTCGCTGCTACATTCTCAGGACCCTGTGCGTGGTGAATGCTTGGTAAATATTTGCTGAATAAGAAAATGAATGAAAATATACATGAATAAATATATTTAGATGAAGAAGAAATTGGAAAGACATTTTAAAGGAGTAACTGATTTTTAAGAATGCTGAAAAAAGGAGCATGAAATTTTAGTCTAATCTTTTAAACTTAGTAAAATGTCATAATTTAAGAAGTTATTGTAGGTAGCCCAGTTCCAGCCTTACTGAATCATATAAATGCTCAGATTTTCAGACATCTGTCTCTTCCTGGACTGAGCTGAGTAATGTGCAGGTTTCCCTCGTCCTTTTCCTGTCTGGCTACATGACACCTTCCTTTCTTTGAAATGCTATCATCAAGGCTACCAGGGCTGCCTCTTGATAGAGTAAATGCCTTGAAGATAAAGGAATTTAGAAAATCCTTTTTTTTTTCTTTTTTTTCTTGGCAAAGCCTGTCTGTAAGCTTTTCACAGTACATTGCTGGATACTGGAAAGCCTACTTCTGCTGACAGACGGTGAATATCATTCGCTTCTTCTTGCTTTCCGCATTTTTATTGTAACCCTCTCAGCCCTCCTTTCTTCTCCATCCCCCACCCACAGGTGGATGCTTTGGGCTAACTGGCGAGAAAGTCCTACACAGAGACACAAAGGAACAAAAGACATTAAGCAATCTGAAACTATTTCCCTCTATTACCACTCGTAAGAGGAGAACTTCAGGGGAAGTACAAAACACCCTTTACCCACAAGCAAAGACACCAAAGAAATCAAACAATAATTTCCCAGCAGCAATCTTGGATTTGAGGAATTTTCAATTCCTTCTTCCATTTAGAAATGGTAGAATACTGAACTTGGAGGCAGTCTTAGCCTTCCAGGTTACCCTGCCCAGTTCCTCACTTCACAGCCCAGGAAACAAAAGCCCCAACGCCGTAGGGGACATGCAGAAGCCCAGCCATTTGCTCCAGACTCAAACTTGCCTTTCTGACTCGATTTTCTAGCTCTAAATATTCTCCACTGTGACCTCAAATGCCTTCTTCTTCACTAGTTGATTTTAAGGCCGATGCTGACCACCTGTTGTCATCAGAGCTTTATGGAGCTGCAGGTCAGTGCGTAGCAAGCCTTGGATATTTACTAAAGGGCCAGCTGTCAGGTCGGGGTGCTGAGAGGTTGGAGGGGCACTGCAGGCAGGGAGCTGCTGCTGCCACTCGAGTCTGTGACTGAGGGGACATGCCCAGTCATGGTCTGTGTGTCCCAAATCTGCGAAAATCCACTTCAGTGATGGGGAGAGCTGCGCGGCAGGAGGAACTCAGAACAGGCATCCACATTTCAGGGCGAGGGTGACAGGGCTAAACTCTTATCACCAACGCGCGTCACCTTGGCTGTGGCTGTCAGAATGAGTTAGCACTTGGTATCACACTGCCCTCTGAAATTTTCATTCCTAGTCCGTCTCCACCTGGACGCGCCTTGTCTGCACTTTAAACTTTAAAAATCCGATCTCTGAAATAAAGGTTTAATTCATATGACAGCCACAGGTTTTGCATATCCGCGAGACCCAGGTTTCAGTCATTTTCGTGGGAACTGTCAGAGGTGTCTGTCAGCCACTTCACAGCAAGCCCATCAGCCTGAACAGCCTTTTAGCATTCAGAACAGCATGGCTGCCCTATCTGTGTTCTTTGAAAGGGTCCTCCTGGCTCATTTTTCTGTACCCTAAGGAGGCCTGGACCAGATGAAATGGAGCTGTGTCTTCTGTGACTTCGTAATAAATACAATTCTAAATGGTACCATACCAAGAGGTTTAAATAAAAACTTCCATTATTATTCAGTCATATAGGCTCTTATACCAGGGCTTCTCAACCTCAGCACCGCTGATATTTTGGGCTGGAAAGGTCTTTGTCCGTGGTGATCGGAAGGCTGTTTTCAGCATCACTGACCCCGTCCCACCAACTAGTTGCCAGCAGTGCCCACCCCTTCCAAATGTGACAACCACAAATGTTTCCAGATGTTGCCAGTGTCTCCTGGGTGGTCAAAACAACCCCGGTTGATGACTACTGGCGTCCACGGTGCCTAAAATTCAGGTTGAGCCCCATGTTGATGGGAAAAAAAAAGTATAATTCTATAAGCTAGAAAGTGAAGGGCAACGCTGATCTCTTAAACCACCAAATAACGGGCTAACATAAAAGCTGTGTTATGAGGTTCTCTGAATCTCTATTTCTTCTTCTGTCAGTGGTAATAAAAAGGAAAGGGGATGATGCTAGTTGCAATATAACTGTATAATAATATATAATATATATCATATAATACACATACTATAACATATAACTATGCAATCAGTTGAACTAGCATTGATAGTTGATGCTTATTGTGTCTGTAGTAAATGCTTTTACTATTAATACTAGCACACCTGAAGCCAATATAACTATGACTGTAATTAGAGCTATTTACCAGTTTAATAGTGCTTCCTTTACCTGGTATTCCTGAGGGAATGGGGCAAAGGGTGTGTGATTTAATAAGATAATAATTAAAGCTTATTCCTTTAAGCCTAAAGCTGAAGAACGTTATCTTCTTTTTCTGTTATCTCCGTTTTGACTTGTCAGCAGGCTTTAAAATAACTTAATTCATCTTACAAATATTTTACTTTTATCTTATTTCTGCATCACTAAAAAAACGTGTACAACGAGCATCTGTGCTTTCAGCTCACTCCTCGTTCTCATCTTCACTAAGTTTATGGAAGTGGGTTCTGGGAAGAATTTATCCCAAAGGCTTCAACTAGAAAAGCAGGGCATGGATGTAAACATAATCAAGCCATGAATTTTTTTTGTGACTTTCAGTAACATTTTAGAATTTCAGGCACAGAGACAAACTAATGTTATTATCAATAAGGTTACAGTAAGAATTAGAATGTTGTAAAGTGACTTTTAATTCTTTTTTTTTTAAGATCAAAACAACATCCCCAAATAAACTGGTTTCTAGCTGTCGCTTTGCCATTATTGTCTGTGTGGTCTTGGGCTTATCACTTAAACTCTTTTAGCCTAAGCACATTTATTCATCAGTAAAATAAGAGTGATAAGTTTTTGTCTCCTGGAGTTCTTGTGAGGAACAAATGAGATGGTACATGAGAAACTGCTTTAGGAATTCGGGTGCTAGACACAAAAGTTAAATACTATTATTGTCATCACCAATGATATCTGTCACTGCCAAACCCATTATCATTAATAATACATTAAATATTCTGAACACCATTCTGGACTTGCTTGAATAAGTACGTTAACACTGATTGGAAGGGAGATAGCTAAACTCTTATCAGACAGGGACCTTATCACTGCTTGGTGAGTCCTACAATTTCTTCGCGATTGAAATAATTTTTCCATGTTCAGCAACATTATAGAACATTATGGAAATAGTCAGAAAAACACCTTTCTATCCAGCATACAGCATTTTATGCTCTGTAGATAGCAAATAAACTTATGTCCTCCTTGAAATCGATAATAGTAAAACTGCCTAGGCACCAAATTCTCATTTTATGGAAACCCATATCCCTAACACGCGAAAAATATACGCATATACTTTGCTTTGTTTTTATTAAACCTTGACTCCCTGGATTACTTGGCCTCAGCTTTGGAAGAAGCTGGTAATTTCACCCGAACAGCTTGATTTAAGAAATATAATAATGCCACTGGGCTCCGGGAATAGGTTGCGATGGGAACAGTTCTCTGAGAAAGCCACAGGCTTGTGTTGCAGGCTAATGGTTATATCCAAGAGGGCAGAGACCTGTGCCAGTGTCAACTGCCTATGTAGAGTGTGTGGCAGTGTCTGTACCATGGTCATAGGATGAATAAATGAACGATCAAACCATGGGAGGAAGGGAGGGAGGCGTGGAGGGAGAGAGGAAGGAAGGATTCTGTGATAATGTGCTGGGGTTCACTTGGAAAAGCCAAAATGGGTCATCAGGACATATGTGACCATTCGTCAAATATATCTGCTGAGTTTTATTTGCACTGGGAAAGAAAAGGCTGACCTTTCCACTGAGAACCATGAGTATAAAAGCGGTCCGAGTGCTCTGTCTCACATTTCGTGACATGGTGCCACTAAACTCAGTCTATGAAATCTCAACAGCGTGACATGGAAGATGCTGATACACTCACCGTTTTCTGCCCTGTTTGAGTCTAAAATGGACATAGTTCCTTTCCATTTTGAGATGAGCATGATGTTCTTACACATAACTCCATGTCCTATCCTGAAAGACAGTTTCAGATCTGTGACCTAGCGCTGTTCTGCTTATCTGGGCTCATCCAATGAACATCCCAACAAAGGCACAGAGGAAATTCCCTCCTGCCCCTTCACGTGGTCATCTGGTACAGCACTGAGCCTTTCTGATTGGCATCGTAGTGGGTTTACACGTGGAATTAACGCTCCAGCTCCTCCCTATTCCCATTCACGTGGGTCAGCCTGGGTCCCTTCACCAGGAACACAGAATTGTTGGTATAAGAGAGGTCAGTCTTGTCCTGGGTAGAGCAGTCACATGGGAGATGCACAAGAAAACAAAAAGCTGGTGTATGTGTGAGTGTGTGAGTGTGTGTGAGTGTGAGTGTGTGTGTGTGTGAGAGTGTGTGTGAGTGTGTGAGTGTGTGTGAGTGTGTGTGTGTGAGTTGAGTGTGAGTGTGAGTTGAGTGTGTGAGTGTGTGAGTGTGTGTGTGAGTTGAGTGTGAGTGTGAGTGTGTGTGAGTGTGTGTGAGAGTGTGAGTGTGAGTGTGTGAGTGTGTGTGTGAGTTGCGTGTGAGTGTGAGTTGAGTGTGTGAGTGTGTGAGTGTGTGTGTGAGTTGAGTGTGAGTGTGTGTGTGTGAGTGTGTGAGTGTGTGTGTGAGTTGAGTGTGAGTGTGTATGTGTGAGTGTGTGTGAGAGTGTGTGTGTGTGTGTGAGTGTGTGTGTGAGTGTGTGTGAGAGTGTGAGTGTGAGTGTGTGTGTGTGTGTGTGTGTGTGTGTGTGTGTGTGTGAAGAGTGTAAGAACGAGAAGCTGGCACGCTGAGGGAAGCGGAATTAGAGATGGAACCAGAGCCTTTGGTGCCCCAGGTTCTCTCTGGGCCTTTTTCTGCCTTGATTCCCACCTGCATCCTTAGAAAGCCAATCACCGTGGCCTTCCCACCCAGAATATTACGTCACTGGCAACCTAAACGATCCTGATTCATAGTTTGCCTTATGGTCATGATGCCTGCAAGTGAGGAAACCTAATTGTATTCTTCCTTTATCCTCTCAACATACCTCTGAGTTCCGCTGCATCTGAGGCTATTTCAAGTGTGCCAGCTGCCCAACTCAAGTACTGCCTCTCTCCAAAGGCCTTTCTAGGCTCCAAGGCAGCCTGCTCAGGCACATCTAATGCAGCCTGAAAGTGTGGAGAGCAAGTTTTCTCAGAGGCCACCGTGCGCCAGTGGGGGACTGAGTCACTGAGTAAATGCCCAGCGGCCCCATGAACCAAAAGGTGTCTCAGAGACTGTCCAGGGGGCCTGAGCCCCAGCTGATGACAGCAGTCCCTCAGTTATCCATGTGCTTTTTGTCATTTCCTCCCATCCTTGTCTCATCTCCACTCCTTCACTTGGGCTTTGCAGGATAACCTCCCAAGCAATCCACCTCCAGCCAAGGCCTAGTTTCGGGAACTGCTTTGGGGAGAACCAAGACTATAACAAAAGCCACTCCCTGTCATGAAAAAGGCTTCATGAGGCGACTAGATATTAATACTTAGTGGGTAACACCTGCCACTCACTCACGTGTGTGCCTGGTCTCACCTGACACCAAAGGGTCAGAGAAAATTCGGGCCATTATAACTAATTCTGTCACATGATGTGGCCTCTGACAGCAAAAAAACTAACAATAGTCTTATAACAAGACTCCTAGAACGTATTCTAAAAACTCAATGAGAGTTTGCATCATTGGGGGGACTTTTATACAGTATACACACATTTCTTTTTAAGAAAAGTTACTATATATGTGGTTACATTTAGAAAATGTATGCTGTACCCAAATGGAGAGTATATCAATAAGAGTTAAACTGCATTTCCAATTTTGCAACATTTTACTTTTTAGAACCTTGGGTATGATCTCAAAATTTTCCGAACCTTGATTTTCTGAGCTCTAACATGTGAAAAGAAATACCTATGTTGCATAATTCATGGAACTCAGGAGTCCACTGTATTCCATTGGTTTAACAGTGAATGGTGACTAAATAATAGGAAATATTTAATTTATGGTTTATATTTTAATGGGATAAATACAAGTACATATCAAGCAAAAGTAAAAAAAAAAAACAACTCACAAGCTCTTTGGAAACACCTTCATTCTCTCTCTTAGCACACTAGCATGTTGAGAGCAGAAGATGTCTCATAAACAAAGGGTTCCTCTATCTTCACCAGTCAGACTACTTTCAGCTACGATACCTGAACCCGAAGAGGTTTTCACTTTCATTGCAAAGTCTAATTGGGGCCGGTCGAGTGGCTCAGTTGGTTAAGAGATCGCTCAAGAGTGTGAGCTCTGAGCAACAGGGTCGCCGGTTCACTTCCTGGCCCGAGCTGAGCTACGGCTGAGCTGCCAACAGGTGGCAGGATGCCTCAGAAAGAAGTCTAATTGATTTGGTGAGCACATAATAAAACACATCGTAGAATACACTGACCCGTACGCTCTGGGCCTGTGCTCTTATTTATGATTGAGGCAAAAATGAACAGTAGCCTTTAAAATTATGACCTTGTTAGAAATCATTCCTTCCAGCCATGTGCGCTGAACCATTATTATAGTAGTCAAGTCGATTATATTTTTCTTAAATATGCCACTTGTCACTGATTTAATCCTCATGAGTGAAACCTTACCTCGAGCTCTGTATCTATATTCCAGACAGGCTGATTATAGGATATTTTCCGTAGCCTGCTAGAACATTAGTGCTGGAACGGGTCACGGAGATGATCTAATTTTCTCTACCACCTTAGTTTGCAAGTGAAAAAGGAAAGCCCAAAGAAATGAAGTGAGTGGCCTAAAGTCACACTGTGAATTAGATGAAAAGCCATGGCGAGGACCCGGGAGCCTCTGGAATGACTTTCAGAGACATTTTCTAAAGCATGTTCTGGGGAACGCTGGTCCTTTGAGGTCCTGTAACCCCCAGATCCCTCCCCACAGAAAGGTTTCTGTTGAAAAATAATTTTGGGAAACAAGGCATGTATTGGAATATTAAAGAGACCTCAAATTGATGTTGTTAAAATACATGTTTACTGAAGTAACTCGGTCACAGAGAATTTCTTTTTTCCCCTTGTACAACTTATTAACATAATCTTGCCTTGTTAAGAAGTGCAGTCCTATTCAATCAAGACCTTCCAGGGTAAAATTCAAAGACTTAAGTCTTTTTTATCACCAGCTTCTGCCTCCCCACCCAACGGCATCACGTGAGAGTCTGGCACATGCTCAGGCATACCTGGCCACTTCTGCTTCCCCCAAGGTGCCGAGAATCTCACTTCTGCTTTCACACGCACGGTTTTATCCACTTAGAATATATTTCAAGGGCTTTGAGTGTTGGCTTGTATTCTTCTCTCTCTCTCTCTCTCTCTCTCTCTCTCTCTCTCTCTCTCTCTCTCTCTATCTCTGACACACACACACACACATGTACCACTTGCCATTTAGAATGCTTTGGTCAGCATATATGCTTTGTTCCTTTGACCTAGAAAATATGACTATATCAAAGATACACCGCTCATTCTCAGCCTAAATTTGTATAAACACATGTTATGTAGAAAGATATCTGCTATGTGAAAAAATAAAATACAAGGAGAAACTCTCCCTTGGTCACATCGTCTCCTGCCTGTTGCTTCCACGCCTTCCAGGGACGCCAGCCGAAGGGACCAGCAAGTGTGGCTCCCAGCCCCTGGCTCTTCTGCGGTCAGAATTCCTCCAACCAAGCAGAAGGAGGCTGAGCGTGGGCCTTTAGGGGCTATTTAGGGAGAAAACGTCGAAAGTGCCACATTAGCAGGAGAAATACTCTAGCAAGTTAGAAATTTCTGGGAAATTATTTTAAATCTTAGAGGAAGAATAGAATTCTCACTAGTGTCAAATGCTCTTGACAAGCTTTGGGAAACAGCACGCCTGCGTTACTTTCTCTCAGGAATGGATGAAGAAACGCTGACATGATGCAGGCCCTTCCTCCATTTCGTCCTGCTGTTCCCCCTCTGTGGCAGTTGGGTATGAACGCCAGTGTCCCAGCAACTTAGAGGAAATCACCTTTGCACGTCATTCACCCAGCAGAAAAAGCACCAAGTCGATGCCATGAAGGGACAGACCTAGGAGATTGCATATATGCTGTAGTGTTGGTTCTTTCTTCAAAAAATAGTGTTTAAAGGACACAAGTGCTAAATAAAATCATTCTGCTGAGAAAATAACATAAAGCAGGAACCGTCTCTTGTTCTGTTTGCTCTGACATTGCCCAGGGAGCTGTAAGACCTGTAGAATCTCTTTCTCTTTGCAGTCCCTGACCTGAGATACCACGGATGTACATGAACGTTCTGAGCGCGACGTCCGTCTTCATGTCGCTGGCTGCTCAACGTTGGCGCTCAGGAGAAAATTGAGTTTTTGTACTCTAGCTTCCCATAACCCCAATATCCTGTCCCAACATACATCACTGGATTCTTGGGAAAACGATGAGGAAAGGGAGCATGTAAGGGAGAAATAAAGAATTACAAAAGGAGAGTGAATGGGTTTGAAATTTAAAAAAACCCAAAAACTATGTGTTAAAATAGAACTGAGAAATCTCTAGCCATTGACAAAAGGCTCCCTCCAGTGGCAAGGATGCTGACCCTAAGGGTCCCTCTAAACACTGCAGTTCTTGGATGTTCTAATCTTTCTAATTTCTGCTTGTGTGACATAGTGGGAAAATATTTGATTTTATGAGTTCCTTCTTCTTTAAAATTATCACAGAATACAACTTTATGGTAGGTGGAACAAAAAACTATCTACCTTCTAATCCTGAACCTATGATTATGTTACCTTACTTGGCAAAAGGGGCTTGGCAGATACGATTACATGAAGGATCTTGAAGTGGGAAGTTCTTCTGGGTTATCTGGATGACCCAGTGGAAACACAGGGGTTCTTATAAGTGAAAGAGCGAAGCAGGACAGTCAGAGTGATGTGATGTGTAAAAACCAGGACCAGCCATTGCTGGGTTTGAAGATGGAGGAAGAGGCTCCAAGCCAAGGAATACAGGCGGCCTCCAGGAAGCTGGAACAAGCCAGGGGAAGGGCTCACCCTTACAGCCTCCGGAAGGAATGCAGCCCTGCTGACGCCTTGAATTTAACCCAATGAGACCCATTTCAGACTCCTAACTATCCCCCCCAAACTGTCAAGTAACAAATTTGTGATGTTTTCAGCTACTACGTTGGCAGTTATTTGTTACAACAGTCAATAGAAAAGGAATTCATATTTGTTTGTTTGTTGTTTGTTTTGTTTTTTTTATAGTCTTTTTTAAGGGAGGTTGACCATGAAGGGTCTGACAGTATGAAAACGAGGCTGGCTTCCCTTTTCCGTGCTGGCATTGCATCTATGAAATTTATAAAAAGTACCTGAAAGGATAGCATGCAACCTGGCCCACCTGAAGACCTGAAGGAGGGTTTCTCGTCTAGAAAAGAGCCTCTTCACAGAGGTGTATGTCCTAGTTTTGTACGTGTGTGTGCTGGACTGCAAGAGCCAAAGGCAGTCGGTCATGGAGGGGTGACAGGAAGGCCACCAACGGCTGAACATGGCCAGGGAAAGACGTCACCTACCCGCTATTTCTTTCCTCTTTATCCTCTGTTTATTCTCTGTCTCCTATCTTCTCTCCCTTATTTTTCTCTCTCCTTAATCTCTCAGATTCTCTTTCTTTTTCATCTTTTTCTTTTTTCTTCAATTGGCTATCATGTGGAACTAAAGTTAATTTTATTGGCTCTATGTATCCAAAAAGTTTCATTTTTCTTATCTTCAATATATTTCAATTTCTTCTTCAATCATGATATACTGCAGCTATAGAATATTTTAAAATATCTTCCCATTTTGTGAGCTGAATTTTAATAGTAACTACCAAAAATGAAATTTGCTTTTAATGAATTGACATATATAAGCACTGAAAAAAAGAGATTGAAAATGTGTCAAAACAAGTAACAGTGGTTATTTCTAGGGAGTGATACAATGGATGATTTGCTTCCCTTTCTTATTCTTTCCAACTTTTCCCCATTACATATCTCATCTTGAAAAACATTTTTCTAAAAAGACAATATATTTTCTTAAGATGCTAAGATGACTGGAAAGAAAAGTGCTAATTATTCCATTTAATCTTATTTTTAAATCCCTCTTAAGGACTTGAAATGTTATTTTCTGACACATAAAACAAACATTTTAACAAAGGACCAGCCAATGCCAAATATACTGAGAGAGGACCCTTCCTCCACGCTGTCCTCTCAGTTGCATGTGTGCAAAGGAAACTCAGTAGCTGTTTGTTTCCCATCTATGTAACATCTTTCTATAGTTCACTTTCACTTGCTTTCTGCACTTGTTTTGTCACTTTAGTGCTACACACTTATTGTGCATTTTTAGAAATAACTTCCTTGGCATCAGTTAATTGATCTTTTATGCCCTGTTTGAACTTCATCTCTCATATTTGCCCCTTGTCATGACATTTATATTTGAATTCCATTCTCCACCTACTCATCACCTGTTCGGGACACAGTGACATAGGTGACAAGGACGTTTTCCATGCCCGCCACTCTGAGTATTTCAGACCCCGCCACCCTCCAGTCCGGCTGCCTCTGACACATTAAGAATGTCTTCGCAGATGCCTTCAAGGCCTACATCACAACTTTCTTCTCGAATATCTCAGCAGGGCTGGTTGCAAATCTTAACCAGATTTATTATATCTTGAGATTGTGTGAATAAAAGATATCTGTGGTCTGAATGCAGCTCTCTGACTGACACAGAGAACTGGAAAGAAGAAAACACTTGGAATTAAAGGCTCTGAGTATGCAAATCATAAATAGGTTTACATGCATTGTTCTTCATTTTGTATTTGATGATTTTATGAATAAAACTAATGCTACTAAGAATATGTATTATTATATACACATATGTGTGTATCTATGTATTTGTATACACGTACATCCATAAATCAGATGGAGAACTTTTCCACACACATCGTCACGGAGTAGTTGTGTACATTAGCAGTATTGTTTTCACCTGAAAGGACTTAGGAATGCCGGATTTGCAAATCAACTTTAAATGTGTTTTGTTTCCCTGACTATTGTAAGTGGAAATTTAATATTAGCCCCTCATAATGTTTTGCAATTATCCAGCATTTTAACACTGAGCTAAGCAATAAACGAACGTTTTAACACTTTTTTAATTGAAAAGATTAAGAGAAAGCTAATGAATTTGTAAACTGTACATAGTGAATCATTCTGAGTCTATGATTAATTTGGTCTATGTTTGTTCTACACAAGTAGGTTTTTTGGTTTTTTTTTTGTTTTTCAGTGCAAAGCACAAAATTAGCTGCAGGTAATTTTTATCAGCCCCTGGAAATATCTGTGCATGTTTTTGCAATCACATTATAAGGGTTTTATCAAGTTTTCTTATAACATTTCAAAAATGTCTGATCTTTCATTAACTCATGGAGATTTTGTAAATCCTCTGTCTCTACTGTAATAGTCGAAATAGCATTACACTTTATTTTCCAAGAAATAATTTGGGACTATTTATTTTAGGATTTATATTTAAATTTTACTTTGGTTTCTACTTCTCATTTAGTTATCAGCATACCATCCCGTAACTACAATCTTAATACAAGCCTTCAGCATTTTCAACTGGAAATCTGCATTCCCTGGGGCATGTAACTATGTTTATTTTGTAATTTTGTCCTGATTCAAGCAGTTTTATATAACATGTGTATGTAAAATGTTAGAAAGCTGGAAAAGTGTGTGTATATATATATATATATATATATATATATATGTATATATATATATATTAGCTATATATGGTAGAATATACATGGTAGATTTTTAAAAATAGATTGCAATTTTTTAGATTTTACAGATCTAAAATTGCAAACTACTTAAAAATCTATATTTGTATAAAATATGTAAACGTATTTTATGCAAATATAAAATATAAAATAAAACCTGTGTAAAAATCTAGCTATCATCTATCAATTATCTATCTATCTTACATCTTCACTTATCTAAGAAATACAATATAGGACTGAATAAAGAAATCTATTTGCCTTGTACTGTCCTTGGTACCTAATATAGCATTATAATATTTATGGAAATATATTAGCAAAGTATACTATCACTGTATTCCCCCCCATTTTAAATGCAATGCAGGATAATTTTTAATAGCAACTGGCACTTTTCTTAAAAGGGGTGACATTTTTTTTTTCCAGTAGACTTATGATTTCTCCATGGTCAGAGCGGAGAGCTGAGAAGGAAGCACTGCCTGTCAAAGCCCTCTCGACTTCTGATGGAGGGCGCTGCGGGTGGGCCTTCAGGTAAGGACAAGCAAGCACAGGGTGATTTCAGGGGGCTCTGCCAAAATGAAAAAATCCAAGAATTCAAAGAGAATTCTTAGAGTAATGATTTCACTACTTAATGATACATTTCTTTAAGAAAAGGGTTCTTTCTTCCTCAGGCTGGTTTGTTTTTTTAATGGAAAAGCTAATTACCCTTAAATGCAACTTTTTTTTTTTTTGCTTTTTGTAATAAAATTAGGAGGTAATTTAGTAACTTTCTAATAGTAAGTTAATGAGTTTCATCTAAGAGCTTGTATCACGTAGTGAATATTTTTTATGCGTATGTAATGTTTCTAAACGTAAGTCTGGGAGGAATGGGGAAAAGAATACATTGATTTTCAATATGCTGAGTTTGTTATTGGGTGATAACATGTAGGATACTCAGATGCTCATACATTTCACAAATATTAAATTCCTACTGTGTGCCATTCACTGTCCACGAGGCATTTTAATGGACCTACCAAATGTTATGGACTAGCAATATAAATAAAGGAATCTTCAATATTTAATAAAAATTGAAGGCTGGGGAACATCAATCAGTATTTAAGGGTGAGGCAACGGGAAAAGCCCAGGACCTGGACTGAACACCTGGCTTCAGTCACTCTGAACCAAAGTGAAGGGCTTGCTGAGTCACAGAAAACAAAACTGCTACAAGGAGAAGGAAACATGTATGACAGATAGATGTCCCATTTAGGTGAATTGGCACCAATGTGCCAATACGGAGGTCACCGCTGAGAGCAGACGCATGAAGTAGGCCAGACGGAGGCCATGCTGAGGGGCTGACTGGCTCTGGAAGAGGACAGCAAGGGAAGGATGTCTGCACTGGCCGGAAATGTTGAGAGAGTCACAGTTTTTAAACGCATGCCATTCCTCATCCCTACCCTCTCCAGCCGGCTTCCTAATTCCTGACATTCCTCATGTCCTTTCACTCCCTTGACTTACGCTTGCCTGCAAGCTCTAATGCGAGATGCCTCATGCTCTCCTGAGAGCATCTCTGACAGAGGGAGTGGACAGCACCTAAGGTCGGTCCCTGGGCACCCAGGAGAGGGAGACCCACGGGGACACGGATGGCTCCTACTTTCCAGGGCCCACGATATGCCTGGCAATGAGCACCTATTTCATATACATAAATTCTTTAAAAATAAAATAAAATAGCACCTTCCCAGGGGAGTATTATTATTTCTCTTTTACAGGCGACGGGAGCGAGGCTCAGGGAAGTGAAGTGAGAGAGTTGGGGCTAGGACCCCACTCTGCCTTACTCCAGTATCCGGTCTCTTTTTAAAATATCACAGGAAGGAAGGGAAGGTTGAATCAGGTCAGGTAAGAGGGGCACAAATCAATATGGCCTGACACGTTTGTCTCTGGGAGAGCCAGTGGAGAACTCTGAATGGCAACGACAAAGCCAGGATGGGGGCCGGTGGGCCAGCAGCTCACCTCCTAAAACCCAACTTGATACTACGTGGTCAGACAAGCCATTTTCCCTTTAAGGAAAATACATCTAATAGAATCTTAAAAGGTGCCATTTCTGAAAGGTCAAGGCATTGAATATTAGCCACTGGAAGGAAGTGTCAGTATTTAGAATCCTGAAGGACTTGAGTCTTTTGCCAATGATGACACGGCTCTCTCTTGCTGAAAGGCCTTAGAATGGTCCCAGGGCCTGACTGCATCTTTGTCTATTGCTGCTCGGCCTTTATCCTATGGACTATTTTTATCACAAAGAGAGGAAGGTTTTCAGAAGGCTCATCACATTTCCTTAGCTAAGAGCTGGCTTAGTCGCACATTATCTTTTATAACTGTTCCCCCCAGTCTATTGAATAAGTGATGCTTGAGCCAGTTCTCAGGAGGCACCTTCAGGACGAGGTGGGAGGAACTGGGGTCCTGTCCTCATTACAAGGTCTGATGTGGGCCCCTTGGACTCTGATCTTACTGGACCCATAAAAGTTCCATTTGTTAGCTCAGACGTCCCCCAAAAGGCAGAACAGGAAAGAAGTGGCGATGATTCTGGCATGAAAAAGCTTTCACTGAGTGTTTTATGTCTTTTACGACCTGCAGCTCTACAGGTTGCAAAATGCTTTACACTAGTTGGAGCTGCAGAGTTTTAAGGTCATTCATTTGGTAATCTACAGCGTTACAGAAAAAGAAGCTGGAAAACAGAAAAAGCAAAATTGAGAAAATGGACACGTTTGTTCCATTTAAATAAATCTCTTTGCTGTTTTGCATTGTTCCTGTTCTTTAAATCCTCCCAGATTTACAACCGAGTGTTGGTAATTGCTGGAAACGGCCGTGAATTTTCCAGAATAATTGGCTCTATCTGAAGACACACATTTGAGTGTGTATACTACATGGTGTGGCTGTAAAGTAATAAAATAGATTTTTGCGTGCTGCTTCTGGAAAGTATTCTCATTATTTTAAGTCGCATATCGTGTGTATGTGTGCACGTGGCCACATTTCATAGTTTGAAGGTTCCTTTAGAGTTTTTACAAGTTACAAAATAATAGAATTAATTGCTTTGAATTTAGTCATTTTGCACTGGGCAAATATTGATTTCTTTCCCAACACCTTTAATTTCTAATGGAGCTTGAAATTAACTTTGGGTTTTAATTCCATTTTATTCTGGGTTTGTACATCAGGGCCATAAATAATGTCAGCAGACTGCTGAGAGAACCGTTTCTGGGCCAGGAGCCCACAGTGAGCTGGGCAGCATTTGGGTCTCCATCCTTCACAGAGAGGAGAGTGTGTGTGCGGGCCTGTAGATCACACTGGTATTTTCTGAACGAGCAATCAAGTGAACAAAGTGAGCCGCTAAAAAGTCAGCCTCTGGTCACTTGCTGAAGTTTGCACCATCGTGGGTGTATCTGCATGTATGTGACTTTAATCAGATCCCAAGAGCAAAGGCAGATCTCCACGAACCACAAAGACCTTGAAAATGGACCTTTCTGATTCATGAGGTCACAGTCTACCTGTTATATACATATATGGCATATAGATGCATGTTTACAGTAATGTAAATATATCACAAATACAGGCTGAGGTTTCCACATGTTTTTTCCTGATTTTATATTGTCTCTACAGAATGGGGTGATGGTCATGAACTCGTGCCAAGGTCCCTTGGAGGTCTCCAGGTTCACATGTGCTATAAGCAAGTGAGAGCCCCGTTTCTCCTGTAGGTTCCCTAACTTGTCCTCACAGCTGTTGAGTGTTGATGGCGACCAAGGTAAAAAACATGGGATGTCCTGTATTATGTTTTCCAGTATAAAACCAACGTATCAAGGCCACATCTCAAAACAGCCTCTGTGTTCTAGGAATTTTCAAGGCTCTGCGAGTTGGAGATGTTTTGCCAGAAGGGAGGCAGTACAGCAAAGTACAGAGGTCATGAAACTGACGGAATGGCTTGAAATGCTGACTCTGCCATGTCCTTTGAGCACCTGTTTTAAAATCTGTAAAATGGAAAAGTATCTTCCTTGGATTCCGTTGTGAAGATTCTATGAGATCGCAAACATAAAGTTCAATACTTAACGTACTTCCAACTCTGTTCTCATTAATGTTCGTTCAACCCACAGTGTATGTTCAAAATTAAAAATGTAATCCACAAATACTGAACACTAGGATTTGTAAGAAAGAATATGGGAATAGATGAGTGATGCCCATACGATTTTACATTCTGGGGGAAAAGTGTGAACAAAACATTTGGGGGGGGGGAAGAAAACTATGTGTATAAATACCAGTGGAATCATACAGATAATTTCTATGGAAAATAAGACAAAAAGAAAAGTCACTTGAAGCTTGAGTGATCAGAGAAATTGTCACCAAACAGAGACTATGAACTAGACACCCTACAGAGCATAAGGTTTGCAGGTGGTAAATGTGGGGAGACGGACATTCTGGGATGGATTCTATGGGATGACGTAAGCAAGAGCGAGACATGGGAAAGCAGGGGGGGACGTGTGGAGTACGTATGCAGGGATGGGGGGTGAGCATGCGCAGTGCAGTGGGCTGACACGTGATCTGCAAACTTAGGTCTGTCAAGGAACATAGAAGGGGATTGTACTTAAAAACAGCACCTTTGCAGATATCATTAGTTAAGATGAGTCATACTGGATTAGCGCGGGCCCTGAATCTAATGGCTGGTGTCTTTATAAGAGAGAGAAAAACTGGGCGCACAGACACACAGGGTAGAAGACCATGTGAAGATGGAGGCAGAGGCTGGAGGGTTAAGATGACAAGAGCCAAGGAACGCCAGAAACGGCTGGCGACCGCCAGAAGCAAGGAAGAAGCAATGGGAGACTCTCTCCTAGAGGCTCCAGAGGGAGCACGGCCCTGTCGGCACCTTGAATTTGCACTTCCGGCCTCCCGAACAGTGAGACAAATACATTTCTGTGGTTGTAAGCCACGAAGTTTGGGGTCATTTGTTGAGGCAGCACTAGGAAACTGATACACGTAGCATTCCATCTCTTGAAGTCATTTCTAAGAAAAAGCGCAGAAAGTGCCTCTTGTTTAATTAATTCCTGCTCAGCGACTTTTCAGATTGCGAATGAACTAGTGTTTGCCTCTTGATTCACCCAAAGATTTAAGCGGGAGTCAGCACTGCTGACACTGAAGTCTTCTCTGTTCACGTTTCTCCAGAAGTCGTTTGGCACAGAGCAATCGTTATGGACCAAACATCAAGGGCATTCATTATCAAATGAAAGTTATCCTCTTGCCTAGAAACAAAAGGGGTCTTATGATAAGACCGGACATGATGCTGTACTGGACAGAGAGGTCCTCCATCATGCAGGCAGAAGGCTTTGCATGTTCACAGGCAGAAGGCTTTGCATGTTCACAGCCTGATAAGCATGTCTTTACAGTTGTGTGTGAGGTATGATGTGTGTGTGTGTGTATGTGTGTGTGCGTGCACACGCATACGCATGTGTGGATCTGTGTGCCTGCGGACACAATTACAGCTCCGCTGCTCAAAATTCATTTGATACTTACCAGGTGCTGAGCAGTGAGCTAGGCACTTGTGTCAGAGATAAAGGAGACCTGCTCCGTGTCCTGAAGAACCTCCAGTGAGTCGGCAGGGTTTATTTCGATGTTAGGTGATTGCGGATGACCTAGATATGTATGAATTACACCTCCGTAAGTGCGAAGAATTTGATTTGATTTGTATTTGAGATTTATCTAGTACAAGAGCTGCCAATGTGTTTATCTTTGTATTGAAGGTGATTTGTAAGAAACCTGACTGGTCTACTTTTGCATTAATATTTTTAACATAAAAATGTTTGTGCTTTTGTCTTTGATAAGTTTTAATGATGGATTTGTCATCTCTTATTATTTCTCAGGAATGGAATGTCCTTCTTTACAATGGAGAGAAGAATCAATGCTACTGATAGACTATAGAGCTTTTAATTCATGTCCCCAATTTTATTCATAAACTACCCCAAAAGAAGCATTATGCCAGTCACTCCTTCTTACTGCCATTTATTTTTGTTTTTGTTTTTAAATCTTGCTCTGGGTTTGTCTAGAAAAACAAAACAAAACACTATTCTTTTGACTTCCTTTTAAAATTGCTTTTTGGCCATAAGTATATACCGGGGGTGACAAAAAAAAATGTATACACATGACTTGTATACACCTTTTGTTATTGGTATATATTGAGTATTACAATTTTAATACAGTTTTTTCCTTTCTTAAAATATGTATACGTTTTTTGCTTTGTTTTGGCTTTTTGGCACCCTCTGTATTTAAATCTAAGGCAGGAAGTAAACTAACTTTAAAAGGAAATACATTTCTATTTCTTCTAAACTGTCTTTACATGATTTCTAGGGCTGCCTGAAATATGCACAAAGCCTTCTCTCTCCATCAGCAGGTCACATGCAGGGAAGTCTAGTGTAACTAGTCCTGCAGTTCAAAGTTTAGAACTTTCTTCCTTCTCTTCCCACCCTCTCTACCAACTTCCCCTCCATATTCTCTCCCTCCACTACCCCTGCTGATTAACGTCTTCCTTGTTTCGGAACAGGAAGCCACACACTGGTGATGAGAACCGGAACAAAATTCAAAAAAATTGGGGTGGTTGCAGACCTCTGATAAGGCAACTGTGAGAACGCAGCATTTCAGGGCATCACTTCATTGTTTTAGGCATAGCTTTTAATCTTAATATGCTATTACATCAATAAGGATCTCAACATATCTACTAAACTACCCCTCCTCAAACTTTGCATATTTATTCTTAATTTTTCCTTTTTAAGCCTGTTGACGAGAAGCCCATCTCCCGCCATCACGGTTCTATTTGTTGCTGTTTCGAAAAACAACAAGTTCCTCAAGGTTCTAGTGTGACTTTCCACTGGGCATCTCATTAAAAAGGCACAATGGAAACAGTTTTCTTAAACTAATCAATAGAGACTGTTGGAATCTAAATGATCACAGCGTGAAAATTACAGTTTATGCAGATTCAATGTGTTTTGTGAGCACCACATGTGAAATTGATGTTAAGTGTCAACGTGAGCCCATGCCTTAGCTAAGGGGCCACATGTGGTAGCATTTCGGGCCTGTTACTCATTTATCTCATCTTAAGATAGGTAGTCCATGGACGCACAGGGGGGTGACAAGCACGAAAAAGAACTACCATTTTGAATGCAAACTAAAACCCTAATTCAGAGTCCCTTAGAATTTTAATACCACTTCGCCTTTAATATGCTCTAGCTATGGGTAAGGCCTTTTAACGTGGAATCTATGTGTCTAAGGGGTGCAGAGAAATGTTTTCTATTAATAAGCTCCCTTCCGTGATTGCTAATCGCAATTCAAATGCTTCTCGGTAAATTTGTCTTCTATGTTTTTTCTGCCCGATGAGTCACTCTGTATCCTTATTTTTATTTCTACACTGTGTGTTAGCCCGAAAACCTAGCTGAGGCTGTAGAAACGAAGCTCAGTTCAAATGACCTCTATTCAGTGGAGCTGAAGGAGTTAGCAGCAGGAGCCCTAAGTGGGGGGTGCAGCATCCGGGAGAAGCGCGGGGGGTGGGGTGGGTGGTGGGGGGAGATTTGTTCCGCAGCCACTGCGTCTCTGCTGCCCATCACTCATGCACTGATTTTGCTCCCTCTCCCAGTCCCTGAGCCACCTGAACACCCTCAGATGACTGGCCTTGGGGCTGGTCGTCCAGTTTTTCTCCCATAGCTCAGGTTTCCCCATAAGGCCCATGATCAGAGGAGCAGATGCTCCACTAACAGCGAGGAAGCAAGTATTGCTGCCCGCAGTGTCCTACCTGCCTGCCTCAAGGGCATCTAGTAAGAGTTCAGACACAGGCTTCTCTCCCAGAACCGCCATGTCCGTGGAAAGCAAAAGCGTTTCCATCACTGATAGTCTCGCCCCCGTGGGAGTTCAGCAGACTTGCTCCTCTCTCACACCGCGTGAGTCAGCTTGATTTCAAGAATTATACAAAGGGGGCAAAAATCATCCTTTTGGACAACAAATTAACAAAATTTTTCCCTTCACCTAGCTTCAGGTGCTCCGGGAACATCCAGAATAATCAGCCTGGCCCCACAAAATTCAGGTGTTTGATTTCAGAAAGCCTAGACCTATGTCACTGAAACCATTAAGGAGCCTTAATGTGCCAGTATTTTCTGCATAAGAGTATGCTTTGCACTGAATACTCAAATGTTCTCTAAAAGGGACAGCTCAGCCACAGGCAGCCATATGGTAGAAAACACACATGGGGTTTTCTAGAGCTCTGAGTTCCATTGCTGGATGGATGGATGGATGCGTGGATGGATGGAAAGAATTTCTCTTTCCACAGCCAAACTCCTAGAAGTATTTTTGTTGTTTTGTTTTGTTTTTTATTCAATCGAACCGGATGGCCACACTTGGCCTGAGAGAGCATAATGAAAGCTGATCATATGACCTGGCAAGCAAGACATGTTTAACTGATGTCTCGATGGGCTTGGATAATGGCAAAGAGTATTATTAGGACATTTTGATGCCTGCTAATGAGCAATGACAGCAATTTTGCATGTGCCAATATTGTCTGGCATTTGGTGCCAGCATCTGTGATGGCAAGAAAGGTCTTTCAAGAGCAGGGTAGGCATATTTTGCAAGCACGAGCTACCATGGCAGCTTTGGGACAAAATTATATGATGAAACCAAGGGTCCGGAAGCCCCTGCACCTTTTTCTTGCTTTACTTGAATATAAGACCATATTTTTTAGTCAAATTCATATACATTTATAGTATTTCACTTGTACTTGGCTAAGTGAAAAGATTTTCAAATAAAATATTTTACTGAAATTTGAAGCAGTCAGAG
>NW_017731820.1:526179-529684 GCF_001890085.2 Hipposideros armiger | reverse complement strand
ACGGGTATTCCTGCTCTCTTCTTTTCTCCACCGCACATGCCAGCACCTGCCCCATCTCTAGAATGGAGCCAGTTCTGAACATACTGCCACATGGATAGTAAGTAAATACTAAGTGATGCTAAAAATATAGACACTCAGTGTCCCACGGCCCCTCCCTAACAACAAGGACACTCTGAGCACGGGAAGTAGGTCACGGGGTAGGAATGGGATAGGAAGAGGAGTGGGGGGTAAGCTTGGAAGAATTTGGTAATTGTTCATTTGGCCAAAAAAAGCACAATTTGGCTAAAGAAGTACAATTTGGCTACTTAGCGCCATGTCTAGATTAGAAAGAGCAGAGTCACCCTGTGCATAGAAATCAGCCAGTGAGGCCATTATATTTGCTAATAAAGCCTTTTATCTTCTCAGTGAGTATTAGCTTAAATACTGAGACACCTTCTGAGCTTTTCCTTGGGAGTCAACAAGACCAGTGTTCAGTGTCCTTAAGCCACTTATTATAATCAGACAAAAATTGGTCGGGCTGTTTTTAAAGACTTAGTGGCACGATAGAAGTTACCAAAAAAATGGGATACTTTCTAAATTTACGAAGCACTTCAAGAGACAATATTTCATTGCCTGTCCCACAGGATACTTAAAGCTTGGAGAGGTTAAGAGATTGTTCAAAACACAAAGCCAGTACACAGGATAGGGAGGAAGAGGATTAAGTTGAACACTTCTCATTTCATTGCTATCAATGGCCCGTCGCATGTACTGGAAGAGACGTCTTCCCTGTCTTAGGGTATAAGTGAAATCCGTATTAATGTGCTAAGAGGGTTTGAGGATAACAGAGCACTTACAGGCATAGGAGAGAGTCTGTTATCCCACAACTAGGCAAGCTCCACTGATGCAGGAATGAGGGTTGCCATATTGCCTGCGGAGCCGGGATGTGACATCAGAACACCTGATTTCAAACCCTGAGATTTTTTTTCCCTGTTTGTGAGTTCCCTGTAGCAAGAATATACATATGATAGTACGCAGCGAACAAAAACATTAAGTCCATCTTATTCAAACTGTGCATCATGTTTAAAGTGAACTTTGTTGTCATTCGCTAGATAGTCGATATTTAAACATATGTATATCTATTTTAAAATAGCTCATAAATCGGCCAGCACAGAATGCTGACTACACTCTTGTTACCTACGATGTCATTTTTGGGTTGCAACTGACTTTGCCACTATTATATTTCCACAAGTTAATGAGTGGAGACGTAACATGATGCAGTGCTTTCCTCAAAGGTGATCTGAGACGTGTACGTTTGTTTGCCCATACTCAGAATTTGTCAAAATAACATCTTGCACCTTGACACCTCTGTGCTTGTTTCTGCTGCTATTACTGTTGCTACCCTCTCTGCTTTCCATTAATCCATCTTTTATTCTCTACTTCCCCTTTCTGTTTTCCTCTTTTCCCTTTAGTTTCACTCTCTCTTCATAACTTCACTATCTTCATAGAGCTGTATAAAGGACACTGATTTTTTTAAATGGCTGTTGATGCCCTTCACGTTCTCTGCCATTCACTCACTCTTGGATTCAGTGCATATTTACGGAGCACGTCTCATATGCTGGGTGGGCCCTGGGGATACAGTGGTGGGCAGGGCCTGGCGCTGTCTCCTCTCAGATATTCCAGTCCCGTGGACGGGACAGACATTATTAAAGAATCACAAGTAATAAATGCAAAATCACAGCCATCACTACTGCTAAGAGAAAGATGCATGTCTTAGACTAAGAGGATTTGACCTAATTACGGGGTCATGGAAAGTGTCCCTAGGCAGATGGCTACCGGGCTGAGATCTGAAGAATGAGGAGGAATGTGGCAGGCAAAGCAGACAGAGGTGATGACGGTGGCAGGGCGTGGCGACAGTGAGAAGGTTCAGGGCGTGTATGAAAAAAATGAAAGGCGGCCGATGGGATTGGAGGGGAGGAAGGGAGGGAAAGTGTGCCAGGAGACCAGGTTAAAGACGTAGCCACGCCAAGAAGGTCCTTACAGGCAGATGAATGTATAGCTGAAGGATGGGGTCCAATTCCATAAAGCCATGATTCTATTCAAAGACTNGCTTTCCATGGGAAATGTTTGCTTGTAGTGGCATTAGCTGTCTACAACAAATTAGCAGTCTAAGTTTATTTCTTCTACTTCCGCTGGTGACTTCTACTTCCGCTGGACCATCTACCACGTTTTTTCCTCTTAGTCCCAATCTGAGTTACCAACCTGACAAGGAACTCAGCTCAGAGTGCAGCTTCTCCCGTAACCCTCCCCAGTCATCTTGGCTCACGCTGTTGTCTCTCACGGTAAACACACTGGCCTTCACACCAATTTGGTACATAAAATATCCACTGCTCTCTACTAATACATTAACGAGTCCTGACGGCACTGCTTCCTTTTTCAACTGCCCCATCTCCTTCATGAGGACGTGGGCTCCTGTCTGTCTTTCTGTAGCCACTTAGTGTGTGCATTCAAAACAGACGTAGAATATTACCGGGTGAATTGAAAACATCTATGAATTGGAGATAATTCTACACACCAGGTTTGTAAAGCTCAAGACTTGCAACAGGCACACAGTGACTGATGTCAATATGAAAGAAAAAAAAAGTTTGATTGGGGAGACATTAAAAGGATCAAAGGAGAAACTCATACTGCTTTTAACTTTAATTCTCCTCTTTTGTTTTAGAGGAGATACAAATGTCTCTGAAGTATCCTTCTTTATCTTCCAGCTAAATGGGCCTCCTTCTGTCTTACCTTCTTTCCTTCTGGCTGAACTTGGAAAAGGTGTAGAAATGAGTGTGTACTGTTCCCTTTTCTCTTCACTCTGAACCTTGGGTGAGGCAGTCACTGGGAGTCAGACTCCAGGGCAGTTTAATGAGGAACGTCAGCTCCCTCGGGACCCGGCCCTGGCATTTTCCAGCCTCTGAGAAGTTCACAGCATCACAGCTCACCTCTGTGGCAGGCTGCTTGTTAATATGCATTTGCAGACATACTTTTTGCACAGGCTCTTTATTCAAAGGGAAAGGTATATTTTTTGAAACTACTGAAAGAGTCTTTGTAAAACTAAAATGAAACCCTTTCTCTCTCTGTTTAATCTTAGCCATCTTTCCAAAGCAAGGCATGAAAGAGGGGATTAATTTGAAATTTGGGCTGCCTCAGAAAGGGAGAGGTCCTCGGGCTGTGCTTCTCCAAATGACCTGCACTATTTTAATCCATTGTAATCTATTCGGTTGCAGCCCGAAGGTAGAACAGCCTCTAAATCCCTTTCCAACATTTCTACACAGGTAGCACTTCCTCTTTTTTTTCCATCTCATTTTATCTGAGGATGCTAGGTGAAAATGCGAATAAAGGAGCTGCCGGGATTATTGTTGCTTTTTGTAAATAAGTGTGATTTCAGAAAGTGACACCACTTGTCATCTCCCTCTATCTCCAAACACCTTAGCTCTGGTGAAACAGTGAGCTTTTCATCTAGAGAATTCTCACAAGCAGGGGA
>NW_017731820.1:513360-524769 GCF_001890085.2 Hipposideros armiger | reverse complement strand
CGAACAAAAACATTAAGTCCATCTTATTCAAACTGTGCATCATGTTTAAAGTGAACTTTGTTGTCATTCGCTAGATAGTCGATATTTAAACATATGTATATCTATTTTAAAATAGCTCATAAATCGGCCAGCACAGAAAGCTGACTACACTCTTGTTACCTACGATGTCATTTTTGGGTTGCAACTGACTTTGCCACTATTATATTTCCACAAGTTAATGAGTGGAGACGTAACATGATGCAGTGCTTTCCTCAAAGGTGATCTGAGACGTGTACGTTTGTTTGCCCATACTCAGAATTTGTCAAAATAACATCTTGCACCTTGACACCTCTGTGCTTGTTTCTGCTGCTATTACTGTTGCTACCCTCTCTGCTTTCCATTAATCCATCTTTTATTCTCTACTTCCCCTTTCTGTTTTCCTCTTTTCCCTTTAGTTTCACTCTCTCTTCATAACTTCACTATCTTCATAGAGCTGTATAAAGGACACTGATTTTTTTAAATGGCTGTTGATGCCCTTCACGTTCTCTGCCATTCACTCACTCTTGGATTCAGTGCATATTTACGGAGCATGTCTCATATGCTGGGTGGGCCCTGGGGATACAGTGGTGGGCAGGGCCTGGCGCTGTCTCCTCTCAGATATTCCAGTCCCGTGGACGGGACAGACATTATTAAAGAATCACAAGTAATAAATGCAAAATCACAGCCATCACTACTGCTAAGAGAAAGATGCATGTCTTAGACTAAGAGGATTTGACCTAATTACGGGGTCATGGAAAGTGTCCCTAGGCAGATGGCTACCGGGCTGAGATCTGAAGAATGAGGAGGAATGTGGCAGGCAAAGCAGACAGAGGTGATGACGGTGGCAGGGCGTGGCGACAGTGAGAAGGTTCAGGGCGTGTATGAAAAAAATGAAAGGCGGCCGATGGGATTGGAGGGGAGGAAGGGAGGGAAAGTGTGCCAGGAGACCAGGTTAAAGACGTAGCCACGCCAAGAAGGTCCTTACAGGCAGATGAATGTATAGCTGAAGGATGGGGTCCAATTCCATAAAGCCATGATTCTATTCAAAGACTTCCTTTTGGGGGTGAGGGAAGGGATGGGGAGCGAAGCTCCAACTCCAACTTGTCTTCCCTGAGGCCTTAGTCTCCTAGTTCCACGTGGATAGAGGTACCAGATTTCCTGCACTAATAAATCTAAGTGTCGGTGCCCTACGTTTGTACGACGACAAACAGGTAGGATACATTTCTTTTTAGAAATTATTCTCTGAATTAAATTCCTTATGAATATAATGGATTATAAACCATGTGGTGTAACAAGTGGGAAGCCACTGCGCTTTACTTGTGTGCGGTAATAAGATGCAATGTAATTTATCATCTACAAAGTGATGGGCCAGGAGTAACAGTTCCAGACTACAGCATGTAGAGTAATTTTCCTTTTAAGTTTCATTTTTTCCCCTCTAACATTGGAGAGTAAATATTTGTTTTGAATTTGTGTGGCAACATCAGCAGCTGTCCCTTCAGTGCTTCAGAATTCAGAAATCACATAATTGTAAAATAGAAAGAGTTCTGTGTAGGCCATTGAGTTTATCGCCTCTTACTACCTCTGGAAAGAGTCATGTCTCATAGATGTGGGCAAGGTGAGAACCTCTCATTTCATGAAAAGACACCTGGAAAAAATATTTCTCTCAGAACCAAGGTCTGGCATTTAATAATTCTTATAAAGTTCCACCCCTAAACATTGCTTATATCTTTCAAATATCCTCTTGCACTTGTGAAAATGGCCAAACATTTTCATATTATTGAGGACTTTCTGGGAATTTTTAGGGCAGTTCCACACAAGGGGCTAATAGTATATGTGAGAATGACTGAGGTCAAAGGCAGATGCCAGCAGCAAGAGAGAAAAAAAAATATCTGTAAGCTCTGAGATAATGGATGGTTTTTAAAAATTTAATTTATGTAAATTTAAGCCATAATTATGAAGTGTAAGAAACACATGTGAAAATAATACGATGATAATTAGATCTTAAAGAGCATTTAAAGTATTGGAAAGTAAGCTTGGAGACAAATTGAAAAGTGTCTAGACAGCACCACCGAGAGAAAAAGACTAGCTATCAACATGAAGTTTTGCTCACAAGAAAGACACATGCTTATCCATTTGGGAGAGAACAGTAGGGACAAATTAATATAACAAAACAGACTATTCCACGTGCTCATTTCACTCTTTGTCATGATTTTATGTTCTGATATGCTACTAGCCAGTTTTTAGACATTCATTGACAATGGAATGTCAGCATAAGAAAATTTACAAAGCACAAAACTGAAACAATTTCATGTATTTACATTTTGTCACAAACTAGCCTCTTCAGTTTGGAGACAAGAAAACCTGGCATTCCCTTTCCTGCGATCTGACCATCTCTGGGGATTTTGGCTTTCCTCACCTAAAGAATGACATCCCGACTCCCCTGGAGAATGGTTTGTAAGTGACGATCCTCTAAGCCCTTCATAGACTTTGCTTGAAAATAAATTCTCCATGTACAAACTAACAAACAAATGGATAGAGGTCTAGGACATATCCAGATCACTTTCAATTCTTCTGAAAAAAGAAAGGAAGAAAGAAAGCTTATGGAAACCAATTAATGATTCACTTCAAGCCCAAGTCTGCCAGAAATGAGAGCAGACAATGAATGGCAGCATGAAATTAAATGACAAATTGTGTGATATGGACAATTATTGACATAGAAGTTCAGAGCGAAACAATGATTACTCTGAAAGAGATGGCATGGCAAAAATGTATTGAGCACTAACATATGCTCATCTCAGCATCTTCCATAAATCATCTCATCTGATCTTACAATAGCTTTATGGGGGTGCTGTTACCACCCCCATTTCACACGGGAGAAAACGGAAGCTCAAACATTTTAAGTGCCAAGTTCAAACTCAGGCAGTGGGACTGATCAAGAAAGGGCTTCTAGGTTCCATCCTGGAGCTGTAAGCTCCAGCCTGAATGATCCTGGGTCACCTGAGAAACAGCTATCTCATCCTGACCGAGCCCGGCCCAGGGTAGAAAATGTGCTGAAATAGTTAGTAGCCTAACTGTAATGTTTGAAGCGCTACTGGATATTTAGTTATACTCAACTTCGGACTTTAGTTAGCCAGTCTTTACCTTGGTAAAGTAGCACTACTATGAAATTACCATAACTCCTTTTCAGAAGGGATGCTTGGTCCTCTGCAGAAAAATAACAAGGTAAACTATTTAACAATACAAGCACAGTTCAGAACCACGGAAGACAGACTATGCCACTGGAAGTCTCAGCTCACTGGCTGTTAAGAACGAAAGAGACCTCTGTAGCCATTCTGTCTACAGAGGAGTAGAGAAGTGGAAGAGAAGCCAAATGCCTTGCTGGAAGGGCACACAGCAGGGCAATCACATAGGGGCTGGTGTCTTTTCACTCCAGTGCTCTCGCCATCAATGCAGTCACTGAGCAAAAATGCAAAGTTGTTCATTCTGCGTCTAACTGAATGGCATATGTTATATATTTCTGCATTATTAGGTGATGGGCCAGACCCTCCCAGTTTTGAACTAATTCATGGAAGTAACAAAGAAAGAGTTATATCAAGGCTTTCAGCTTATTAGGAAGCATTTACCCGTCAATAAGGTACAAGGTATAATTTTTCACAACAAAAGAGTGTCCAATCAACCCTTTCTTGAATTGTGCTCTCTGGTGTTGTAAACCTCTATTTAGGCACACACATTCGATTTTCAAGAATTTGACCTCATTTAGAAAACACAACAAGGGATCAGGGTCTCATTGTTAAACTGGATGATTCTACAGTGATAGATACAAAAACAGAACAAGGAGTGAGTAGAAATCAGAAGCAGAGAGGATGTAATTTTCCTCTTTTACCCTTAAAGCTTGCTCTAGAGTCAAACTTAAACACATTTAGGACATTTTTAATAATTGCAGTTATTACTCTTTTAAAAACTCAACTAATCAACCGGTAGCAAATTTTTAAAAATTAAAAAAATTATATTTAAAAAATCTTTCTCTTTGCTGTGTATTTCAGTGAAGGAACCGGCTATGAAAATCATTATTTGGTTTTTAATTCAATATCAAAGCAGTCACTGTGACAGGGAACTGCTGTAACCACCACCAATGTCTGCTGTTTGTCTCCAGTGAGAATTTGCATATTCAGAAACGAGATCCCTGGTAGTTCAAAGGCGGTATTTATAGCACAGTATGTAAATTACACTGGTAGAGTGAAAGTACTTAGTTTCATCAAAGTTACTTAATTCAAACATCATATATCATATAATGAATAGCATATGCTGAAAGTTAACATTTTGATGGGATTGGAAAGGAACGATTTTAGTCTTGAGTCCTTTATTCTAATTAATTTTAATATCACTTTTGTTCTTTGTTCATCAAAATGCTTTTTCACATACCTGCATTTAAATGCTTTCTAGATGATGTAGCTACTAAGTGCCTATCTGTTTTAATTCTCTTGTGCATCTTCCTATTAATGCTAACTTTTCTAGAAGTTCTTTTTGTCTCCTGTTTTTGAATATTTTCCTAAACAAAATAAGTGCAAAATAAATTACAAATCTTCTTTCTTAGTTGAAGCCTGAATACAACGTAGTTGAGGTCTGCATACAACTATAAATAATACTATAAAAAGGGCTTAGAGCTACACTGCATTTTTCCTGTCCGCAGAACTCGACTCTAATATGTTGCTTGCCTTTATTTCCTGAAAGTGAAGAGAAAGCAGTCTGTATAATTAGAGGATTTAGATGTTAGATTTTCAGTTTTTCAGAATATTGAGAGAAGATTGAAGAGCAGTGAATCTTGTCCTAGTTCTCTCCCCCTTCCTACACACACACACACACACACACACACACACACGCACACACACTACACACACACTCACACACACTACACACACACAACACACACACACACACACTACACACTACACACTACACACACACTACACACTACACACACATACACTACACATACACATACACACTACACATACACATACACACTACACACACACACTACACACTACACACATACACACACACGCACTACACACACACACACACTACACACACACACACTCACACACACACTACACCACACACACTACACACACAACACACACACTACACACACACTCACACACACTACACACACACTACACACTACACACTACACACTACACACTACACACACAACACACACACTACACACACATACACACTACACACATACACACACATGCACACTACACACACAACACACACACTACACACACATACACACTACACACATACACACACATGCACACTACACACACAACACACACATACACATACACACCACACACACACTACACAATACACACACTACACACACACATACTACACACATGCACACACACTACACACACATAACACACACACTACACACATGCACACACACTACACACACACACACACCACACACACACGCACACACGCACACACACTGCAGAACAGATGACCTCCTTTCAACTGGATCTTTTATGGCAAATCTGTTTTCAAACGTGCTTTGTACACAGCAATGCATTTTTGGAAAATTAATGTTACAATTACAGAGTTAGCATTCATTCACCTAACAAATATTCTTTGAATTAAAAAAATTTACCTTTTCAAGGGAAAGCTACTATGTAAAACAAGTCCCATCTGTGTTTCACTAGTCATCTTGGCATGTTACCTTTTATTTTTAATATTAAAAAATAAATTGTCTTCTTGTGTTTTTATTTTAGATATACAACTTCAATGGATTTCATTCACGCTCTCATTTTTTTCTGATTTAAAAAAAGGCGGCCAAATAGTTCAGAGAGCATGCGACAACTACTGTCCCGAAACTAAATGTTCAAATTATGCTCTGCCTCTCTGATGAACTGATATATGAGGATCCAGTCAGAGGCATCAGGCTAACAATTTTCCCAGCAGTCTATCCAGCCAGACATAGCTTAGACGCATGGAGTCAAACCCAAGGTCAGCATTCCTGATTTTCAACTACATGTTTTTGGAACATTGAAAACATTGGTCCTTCTTTTTGGAGTCATTAGGCATGAAAGGATATGTTCTGACAACTAGACTACTACCTGGTGAAACAATAACACATCTGGGCTCTTCAGAACCAAGGGATTTGGTGTGTGGCTTATGCAGGTTGCCGAGTTTTTAAAGCGTGACGGAAGACCTCAGATGCTCACGCAATTACAAGTTTAAAGTGAGATAAATTGGCACTCACAGTTGTGGCAGGTGGCCCCACTGTACCCCGTCTCGTCGCAGGTACATCTGAAGCTGTCCCACGTCTGCGAGCACGTCCCACCATGCTCACAGTGATTGGGCATACATCTGTCAGAGAGAGAGACAAACAGAAGTAAAGCGACACACGAATGAGATTTATGAGTGGCCAAATTCCAAGCTGTCTGGGCAATATATCATGTCAGTGCCAGGTTGCCTCACCAAGGCAATTAATCCTTGTTAGTTTGAGCAGATTAATATGATTCATGATGGGGGGTGCCAAGTGCACAAAAGATGATGTATCACACGCCTGGTGTTTCCTGTTTTTGAGTAAACAGTAGAAATTAACAACTGGCTGAGAGGTTCATTTGCATATCACAGATTCATTTAGTTTTCCTTTTGTACAAAAACAAAGACACTAGCTAAATTTCCTCCTGGTGAGAGATGGGAGATTAGCCCTAAAGTTCATTTCCTGTCTATTTTCTCCCGCAAGGCCAATACCACGTCAGTCAGAAAGGGGTAACACCAAGTTTCTCACAGCAATTGGAGCTTCTGAAATAACGCCATGGCAACAGCATTAAGAATATAAGTGTCTTATCAGAAAAGATTTCTAAGTCTTCTTGTCCTTTTCCCTATGCCCAGCTGGCTAACTCAAAGCCACCTAGTTACAAAGGCACCAAGCATAACATAGGGGGGAAAAATTCAGGTTTTGTGTTCAAATCTTTCTGTTTACTAGATGGCCACCTGTAATGAGGCAATTTAACCTTTCTGAGTCACAATTTTCTCCTTTGAAAAATGGACTAATTATGCCTACCTTATAAGCAATTTTAAGGTTTAGAGATAATGTCCATGAACTAGACACTTACTAGGTAGGAAATAGAGGGTTACCAAATGGGGGGCTGTGAATATCTGGACCACAGTGTCCGGGGCGAGTTTTCAGAGCTTGCCTGTGCCCTCGCCATACTGATGTTGAAATCTGTGGAGGAAAACTCCTGTTTCAACAGCACCAACTCTTTCCTTTCTCCTGGTCCTAAGTCCTCAAGCCCTCCCACCCCTTCCTCTCTCTCCAACTTCCCCACAAACTGATTCTTTATAAACCTGGTTAAGATGCTCACGGATAACAATGGTATTAATTGTTATATACCAGCATTCACAGAAGACTTCTGGGTTTAATGGAAAACTCTCTGAAATAGGAAAGTCCACCCAGAATAAAACAACAGAATCTGTATCAGTGGGTCCTAGGGAATGCTCTGATAGAGTGCCACCCTGCATGGAACTCCTTAACCATGATGCCCTGGCAGCTTTCTGCTGCAAAACACCATAGGACTGGGCTCAGAGACGGCTTTCTCCATTCCCTGTTCTTGATTTGCCATCAGTCATGCCTAAAGCCATGGAGCAGGGCATACCCCAGTGAGGCATGGAACCTCCGATTCTTACGTAGAAATGCTGTTCCTTCACGGCTCTTTGCAAAACTTTAGTTGTGAACTAACATTTACTGAGCACTTGTTAGATGCACAGCACTGTGAGAAACTATTCACTGCCTTTCAAGAGCTTACAGCCTAGGAAAGCAGGTACATTGTACACACCAACACTGTAATATAAGGTAGAAACGAAAAGTGGCGTAATGCAGGGACACACTGCACCACGGAGTTTCACATGAGGGACCCTATGTGGATTTGGGGGACAATAAAAGGCTTTAGGTTGAGCCTCAATGAATGGGCATGATTATAAGAGAAGAAAACGTAAGGAAGAGCATTATCGGGGGAAAAATACAAAGCACGCAAAAGCAAGACGTTGGGTTATCATCAGAGGGGATGGAAAATTCACTCTAGTTATTTATTTACTCCCACTTAAAACTTCTTTTTTTAAAATATATTTCTTTCATTTATTTTATTTGATGAATGTGATGTTACAATTTATAAATTTAAGGTGCAAGAGTGTTACTTTGATATAGTTACATATGATTGCCATTGAAGCAATATTTATCATTTTACATCATTATAGTATAGTATTGCTAACTATATTCATTATAGTGTGCATTAGATCTCTGTAGCTTTTCACTACTCGTTACAAGTTTGTACCCCTAAACACACACCATCATTCTTATCCCCCACTTTCTATCCCCTGGTAACCATACTTTTACTTTGTTTTGTTTTTTTTACAGATTGGACTTAATTTTTTTAGATTTCACATATAAGTGATATAGTACTTGTGTTTCTCTGACTTAACTCATGTAGCATAATGTGCTAAATGTCCCATTTTGAACAATATTCCATTGTGTATGACATCTTTTTTATCCATTCATCACTGATGGGCACTTGGGTTGTTTCTGTATCTTGACTATAGCGAATAATGCTGTGATAAACGTGCGTGTCCCTATATCTTGTCAATATCCTGTTTTCATTTCCTTTGGGTATATGCCCAGAAGTGGGATTGCTGGATTGTATGGTAGATCTATTTTTAATTTTTTGAGGAACATCCATATTCTTTTTCAAAGTGGTTGGACTAATTTACATCTCCCCAACAGTGTATAAAGGTTCCCTTTCCACCACATCCTTACCAGCACCTGTTGTCTCTTGTTTTATTAATGATAGCCATTCTGACAGGTGTGAGGTGATCTCTCACTGGGGTTTTGATTTGCATTTCTCTGATGATTAATGATGTTGAGCATCTTTTCATGCACATGTTGGTCATTTTGATGTCCTCTTTGGAAAAATGTCTATTTAGTTCTGCCCGTTTTAAATTAGATTATTTTGTTGCTGTCATTAAGTCGTGTTAGTTCTTTATATATTTTGGATTTCAACGCCTAACCTGATATATAGTTTGCAAAACTTTTCTCCCATTCTGTAGGTTGCCATTTCATTTTCTTGTTATTCCTTTGCTCTGCAGGGTCTTTTGAGTTTGATGTATTCCCATTTAATTTTTGCATTTGTTGTTTGTGCTTTTGGAGTCATGTCCAAAATATCATTGCCAAGACCAATATTGATGAATTTCTTCTTTATGTTTTTTTCTAGTTTTATGGTATTGAGTCTTGTGCTTAAGTCTTTGATCTATTTTGAGTTAATTGTTGTGAGTGGTATGAGATAGGGGTCCAATTTCATTGTTCTGCACGTGTTTATCCAGTTTTCACAATACCGCTTGTTGAAGAGACTGTCCTTTTTCCCCTATTAGATGTTCTTGGCTCGCTTGTTGAACATTAATTGACTGTAAATGCTAGGATTTAAATCTGGGCTCTTCATTCTGTTCCACTGGTGGATGTGTCTATTTTTTTTTTTTTGCGCCAGTACCATACTATTTTTATTACTACGGCTTTGTAGTATAGTTTAGAATCAGAAAGTGTGATAACTCTGGCTTAGTTCATTTTTTTCAGGATTGCTATGGGTATTTTGGGGTCTTTTGTGGTTTCACACAAATTTTGGAATTGTTTCTTTTACATTTGAGAAGAATGTCTTGTATTTTGATGTGGGTTGCACTAAATCTGTAGATGGATTTGGGTAGTATGGTCATTTTAACAATATTTATTCTTCCAATCCATGAACACGGGATGTCTTTCCATTTGTGTCTTCTTCAATTTCTTTCAGCAAAGTCTCCTGAAGGCAGCATGTAGTTGGGTCTTATTTTTTAATCCATCCAGCCCTCTGTGCCTTTTGATTGGTGAGTTCAATCCATTTACATTTAGGGTGATTTCTGATATGTGAGGACTTACTACTGCCGTTTAATCTTTTATTTTCTGGTTGTTTTGTACCTCTTTTGTTTACTTTTCCTTGTGTTTCTGTATATCTTTTTAAGTTGATGGTTTCCTATGATGATTTGCTCAGTTTCTTTACTCTAGATTTCTGTTTTGTGGTTAACATGAGGTTCGTATAAAATGTTTTATAGATAAAATAGTCCTTTTTCCTGTTGATAGCAACTTATTTTCATTTGCCTATACAGGTTCTGTCATTTTCCTAATCTCCTTTTATATTTTGTTGTCATAAATTACCCCTTTTTATGCTGCAAGCTCATTACCAAATTGTAGTAGCTACAGTTATTTTAATGCCAGGGAGGCTGGGGTTGCAGGGGTCCATCACTGCCCCCCCTAGTTCTACCATCTCCCTGAGGTCCAATCCACCCACCTTCACATATACAGATGTATGAATCTCTCAGGCATCCCAGTATGCTGTGGAGAGGATCCGTTGTTGGGCTATGGGTGTCCTACTCCTTGTAACTTAAAGGGAGGGATGGGATGAAGGGAACGAGTCATGCCGTCCTGGTGCTGATGTCACTGCTTCGACCCTCTACATTTAATAGGCACTTGGCAGTGGTATTGAACATGGTGCTATCAAGGCTACAAAGATGGTCCTTCTCCAATAACCTTATACTCTATGTGGAGGTAGGGGATAAGATCCATGCAAAATACAATACCAGGCAGTATCTGATGACTCACAAACAGATAGGAAAAGCCACAGAAATATAGATATTAGAATAGTTATGGGTGAAATATAAATAGGGGGTTTAATGAAGTTTAGAGTTTTTCACCTAGGCAGTAAAAGAAGAGTTGCATTTTTATAAAATGTTGAAAAATGTCCCCAGCAGGGTACGTGAGAAGGCAACAACAAGGAGGGAGAACTGTGAGCAGTGGGTGGCCCTGGGCTGTGCACGTCCATTCCCACAGCTACTACCCTCTGCAGCCATGGAGGCGTGGACCTCAGCACACGGTGTTTATATCCGGCATTTTGACTCTCCAGGTCATGGGAGGAAGTAATGAGACAGACTCCAAAATTACATAAAACTAAAAAAAAAAAATCCTTGATACTTAATTTGGGAATACAGTACATATATGCCTATATTTACTTCCTAAATTGTTGTGGGGGCAATATTAGCTCAGCCTAATTGTGAAAGTAATTTACATCAGCTCATTATATCAATTAATTCAGGGGAAGTAGTTCGGAAGTGTACTGAGTTGCAAAGACAAACCAGATTGGAATCTAAATGTGCTCTAAATAATGCACAAAGCAGAAAATCCGCATCAAATAAAATAAGATGACTGCGCACTTACACAAGAAACATATACCTATCAAGTGAGATTAATTTACTACTTCTCAAATTCAGTATCAAGGGTTTCTTTAAAAGTGA
>NW_017731820.1:506737-507935 GCF_001890085.2 Hipposideros armiger | reverse complement strand
AGTTTTATTTTTTCTATTCTAAAATTCATATCTGTTTACTTCTGGGTTAAAAGAAAATTCAAAAATAAAAATAGAAAATTCAAATTACTGAAATAGAAAGGTAAAAGTTTATGGCTTGGAAGGACTCTAAAACTCCTTGTTTAAGCTCTTTATTTTACAGGTGAAGGAACTAAACACTGGAAATTCAGTGAAATTAAGTGTATCCAAAGTCACAAAGCATATTTATGGTATTGTCAGAACTTGGGCACAGATGTCCGTCCAGTATTTTTAAAATACTACATAGTTTTCCTAAGTTACAATGGAAAATCATATTGGTTTGTCGGAAAAGTGATCACATATTTTTTCTATGGTTTTCGTTGCAAAAATGTGTCATGACTTTTCTGATAACCCAATAGTTGCAAACTAGAGATCTTTGAGAAGCACATAATATAAAGATAAATAATTCTTACTTCCCCACAAAGAAACAGTCAAATAAACATGTATTTATTGTCTTAAAACCATTTGCATGCCTTTTGTCTGGACACAGTCTCTCCAATGTCTGGCTCTCTCTTACTTTTCTTTTTTTTAATGCTGGGTCCAAATAGGTATACTGTAATCTATGCAGATTTTTAGTATTTGTACAATGAAGAAATTAAAATGAACATTTCTGATATTATTTTTATAGCTGATTCAAAACAAATAGTCTGGTAAGTGATTTAAGCAATTGGTATAGTTTTGTTATTATCTGCACTGTTCAACTTATTATTTCTGGAAAATCTGCCAGTCTCTTTGGAAGGCAGCATTTGTTGTAAATTAAACTGGTTAGAAATCTCTCTATCAGATAGTTTGTTACAGATGTTGTTTGCAAAAAGGCTGTAAATTTTGGCTGTCACAGGAATGAAGAAAAGAGACCTACAAGGATGCTAAAAGGAGACGGCGGATTTGGAAACGTTTGAGTGAAAGCAGCCAGTTATCCTCGACGAGGCCAGGGGATGCTGGATTAGCGGTCTCATGACATGTGGCTTTCTTTTATCCTGTAAGTATTTTACTGTACCTCGATCAGATTCTAAATTTCTTTAGGTCAGTTATCTCTGTCAGACCTGGGTCAGTACCTGCGACATAGCAGCATCTCAGTAAATGTATGCTGATGAACTAGTGAATGAAAGAGAACAGCACAAGGACTTCTCATCTATTACAGATGCTCCAGCACAAAAGGAAT
>NW_017731820.1:499602-501832 GCF_001890085.2 Hipposideros armiger | reverse complement strand
ATGTGTTACCCTCTCAATAGGCATATGAGTATTTCACACTTCAAATAATTTTGTCTTGCTGTCCATTAGGATCCTCTGCTATGCAAAAACCAAAGAAAAACTCATTTTAAAGGAATATCTGGTTGATTAACTCCTATAGCATTGAAAATATTAGTATTCTCATGACTTAGTGCTATTTGCAAAAGGATGCTCAAGGTCTTCTGCTACTTAAAATAATATATAATCATGGCTTAGTATATCGAAAATCATACAGGTGATGAAAATAGAAGAAATGAACATAACAAATTCCAATAAAAGAAGTGACCCAATACAGCAGAAACAATGCCAATTACATAGACATATAGAGAGCTAAATTCTAAAATTTAAACAAGTAATTTAACTTTATTTTTATTACTTGTAAATTTTTGCAAATATAAATTTTCAGATACGGTGCTATCCTACATTATTTCCTGACACTTCTCCCCTGTCTGCATTGGTTTATTGTGCATCTATATGTATATGACCTATAACACCAAGATATTTCCTATGTCATTAGCATTTTATGTTGATCATCGTAGACATCATTTAAGAGAAGACTGGGAAACAAAATTTTTGTCAACTGATTGTATATTTGTTCGATATTTCTAGTAAGAATTGATTTATCTGATATTAAGGAATGGGGTGTACACAAATTAATATAATTGGTTTACCTTCACATAGGATTGATTAATGCTTAGGCAGAAACCAACCCTTAAGTAAGAATGGCCTAGATTCTTATGCAATCTAGAAAAAAAACAAAACACTCTTAAATTAAAAAAAATAAATAAAATGTCTCTAGATATAAACTTTAAATGTAATTTGGAACTCTCAATTGATTCTAATCTAGCAATCTGGAGATAATTCTTTTTAAACATTATGTTTTAAAAATAAAAACTATGAAAAGAAGATATTTGCATGTTCACACACAGGGAAGAAGAGAAAATAGAAATATATCACATTTCATTTGCTGGTCACTGGCATTAATTTAATTTTAAAAGAGCTGCTGTATTGAATTCTGATGCCATTTAATGGCAAATGACATTTAATTAAATCAACCACATTGTTAATTGCTACCTTTTTATTTTTTTAAGAGCTATGCATAATTCATGGACAAATTGAGAGAGCCTTTTAAAAAAATTATTTTTTATGTTAAAAGCCCTTTATCACATTGTAGTAGGAAATAGTTTTTGTAATGACTTAGTAATGATTCTCTTGATACTAGCCTTATTTATAAGTTCTGTAACATTTCANCTTCACAATATCAATATATTTGTCAGTTTGCGCCAGTATCAAACTACTTATTGAATATGCGTCCCATGTAGTAATTCTAAAGCAAAACAGCGACAATCACAAAATACTCTACAATTTGACAAAAGAGGGGAAAGCCTTGTATAATTGATGACAATTCATAAAATGAGAGGGATTCATCGCCCTGGCTGAACACATACGTCCCTTAAACTAGAAATCATGCTGCCAAATTAACAAAATCCAAACTCCCTCCTCAACACCCCCCCCCAAAAAAAACCCCCAAAAAAATCACCAAAGAAAATTATTTCCATGTTCAAATTAGAAATGTATTGTATGAGACAATATGCTAACAAGTATAAAACTAAGAGAAGATTAAACAGTCAGTGCTTAGCACAAACGAGCAGGAAACACATGTTGACTTGATATATGAAAGAACACACCAAAACTGAACAAATTCTTTGTTGTTGCAAAATTACGTAAGTCTAATTTGAATGCAAAATGCTTTGAGTTACAGAAGTTTTTAAAATTCGTTTCTGCTCAGTATTATAAGTCAGGGCTCTTAAATAACAACTGAGGGGCAATGATGCACCTCAGGTCCCCATTTCATAAATTACCATGAATTTTGACTTTCCTACCACATGTATGTAGAAAGAACACATGTCTTAAAAAATTCATAATTCAAACACATTAATGTGGTCTTATTTCCACCTTCTCATTTTAGAACACATTGAAGGGTTTTTCACAGTTCTTTTAAAAAGTCAGAACGAATTTTCTCGATTCTCGATTTTGTCAATGAGAATCAAAGAATTATTTTCAGGCTCACTTATATTCATGACACTGGATTCAACACTTCAATAATTTGGATCGGTTAGTTATGAGAATTAAAAGTGGAAATTTCTAGAATTATCGAGTGCTTCCTATGACACAAGCCCTGTGCAAGGTTCTAGGAATACAAGATAAATAA
>NW_017731820.1:492364-495297 GCF_001890085.2 Hipposideros armiger | reverse complement strand
TGGGATCTACTATTCTGAGACCAGATCCATAACGTGGGATCCCATCCAGGCTAATTCTCCCTGGCGAGGCTGTTTTGGATCTACTAGGTCTTCAGCACCACAGTCCTGCCGGGGGTTTTCATTTATTTTTTAATTATATGTTTAAATGAACACTAAAATACAAAGTGAGAAAGATGGCCAGAAAGAGGACCACTTTTTATCATGGTCTCCAAGCGTCCTTAAAGCAGGAGGTTACCTCGCTGATGAGGGGACACCTGAGGTTAAGCATCCTGCTGGGCATCGCCTTTACCTGGACTCACCTTCCACACGTGAACTCCTCTCCTCTACTCGCCCGGTCCCTAGATCGCAGGTTCTTACCCAGTAACTCTCCTTTCCTTGTTGGGATGGAGTTTTTTGAGAAACATTTATTGTTAAATCATCTAACGTAGAACCACCCCATCCAGAGATAACCTATATGTTACAATTTTAATAACCTAACCCACAAAATGTAGTGGTTTTAACTTTGCTCTTAGCAACTAAGGGGGATGACGCCAGTGAGAATAAAGTTAGATTAAGGAACAAACAAGTCAACAGATTTCTAAAGCAAACGAAATCTTCCTCATACAAAATAGGAAGGAAAATAAGATTTGGGTGAATGATCTCTTGCAGTGGATCATTTTACTGATTGCCATCTTACTGATTTCATTTCCATTGCCAAGACCCTGGCGACCTGACCTGACTGATCCTGCGTTGGGCTCCGCCATGTGGATCTTTCGCACTCTCGAATTGACACTGGCTTTGGCCAGTCGCTGCACTCACTGCCTGTCTTTGTTGGGAAAGCGAGAAGGTGCATAACCTCTGGGTTTTCCTAACCGTGCTTCTAACCCAGCAATTTTGCCCTGTGAAGGGTGGAACAGACCCACTACCAACACACAAATCACAATTTCCCCGGGACCTTCACAAAGGTGATTGATATCCTTGTGTTTGGGTGTCTTTTCTTTTAAGTGACTGATGGGAACAAACCCAAAATCCTACAGAAGCCTTTTCAATGGGAATAAACAATCTGAATGGTGGACGGCAAGCTGACGTCCAGAGAAGAAAGAAAACAAACGATGAGGAAAGAGCAGCGAACACATGCAGCACACCCATGTCTGCCTCTTGGATGAGCTGATCTTCTTGGAGCAGAATCGTGCCCAGTTGCCTTGCCAACAAGGAACTACTCCGTGTAGCTGCATGGCATGTTTAGATGACACTCTTCAAAGTTTCAAAAGGGGAGATGTGAAATTGCGTGTTCAAGAGAACATAAAGTGATAAGCTTGTCCATCTGTGTATTTACCCACTTCTCTAAAGCCTGCACAGAGATTGAAATTTNGCAATAAATATTTATTAGAATATTAGGAAAAGAGAAAATGTAAAGAATGAAAAAAAAATTGCCCCAAATCCTACTGCATTGAATATATATTCATGCTAAACACTTAGGTATACTTTTTACACTCTTTTTTTCTAAGTATGTCCATAACCATGTACACTTTCTATATACATATATATGTTTTTATGTTATGGCCTGAATGTTTGTGTGCCCCCCCCCATTAAACTATGTGGAAATCCTACCCCCAAGGTGATGACGTTAGGAGGTGGACATTTGGGAGGTGATTAGGTCATAACTGTGGAGCCCATATGTGTGGGATTAGTGCCTTATGAAAAAGGCCCCAGAGAGCTAGCTTGCCCCTTCTGCCACACCAATTTACAGAGAAAAGGCAGCCATCTAGGGGGCAGGCCCTCACCAGACCCCAAGTCTGCCGGCGCCTTGATCTTGGACCTCCCAGCCGCCAGAGCTGTCAGCAACACATTTTTGTTGTTTATAAACCACCTAGTCGCCGGTACTTTGTTACAGCAGCTCAAATGGACTATGACAATGTAAACTGACCTATTCACAAATGCAAATGCAAATTATTCCCACATCACTCACCAGAACCCTTCTGAAACCCATCCACTTGTCTGTATCTACTGGCTCCATCAGGGCTGAAGTGACAAGTTCCCCTTGTTGGGTCTGCAGCTAAGTCTGTCTGCCTTAATCTGTTCTTCATACAGGAACCACAGTAGTTTTTAAAAGCGAAAACCTAACTGTACTGCTTTCCCGCTTAAATTCCTTTCCCTGACCTTCTCCTGCAATTAGGGGACAGTGGGAAGTCTTAGCACGACCCACAGGCTCTGGGATTCTGGCCCCGACCCACCTCCTCAGCCTTAAGCATCCCTTTCTCCTCCCTGATCTTCTGCTCCAATCACACCGACCTTGCTTCTTTTATCAGATGCATAAAAGTCCTTCGCCCTCCTCACATGCTACTTCTCTTATACAGAAGCACAGGGTTTATCTTATATGGCGATTAATGTCCAGGCAAAATAGAACATTTTACATTAGCTGATCTTGTCCTCACCACGAGTCCCCACCGGCTGGTGTGTGCGATAAGAATTTAACTAAATAATCACTGTACATTAAAGCTTAGACTAATCCAATGATTTAAACAGTCTCTTGAGGCACTGTTCAGATACCCTTGGGAAAAACATCTTCTCTCATTGTCTCGCTGTGAGGAAGAGAGGTTAGCAAGGTTTCCCCAGTCATGGCTGTAAATAGCGGCAGGCCTGGATACAGCTCCCAGGTCTGGAATGTCCGAAACATCCAGCTACTGCTGATTTCATCACTGATGGCACGGGCCAATTAAGTGCCGGTACTTAAGAAACTAGATAACCCCAAAACATTCCAGGAAAAGGAGCAGTAATCATTTTCAGGGATGCTCTTGGATGGTAAGACCCTCTCTCATCTAAAAGCAGAAAGAAAGAGATTCTCATTTCATGTCACGTGAATGAAAGCTGTAATGGAAACAATGGCATAAGCCAATGAAAGAGAATGCCAGCAGAAGGAAGACTGCCACACTGCAAACTAGAAAACAAGACAC
>NW_017731820.1:473434-490462 GCF_001890085.2 Hipposideros armiger | reverse complement strand
TTTTAAAACACTGCCATGTCCTGGAATAATAGAGTCTAACAGAACTGGGAAGGACTCCACAAACTAACGCTAAACCTAGAAGCCCAGGAAATGAAAGAGGCTTCCCTAATGTCACTCAGCTATGGGAAACCTTGGTCTCATGTAATTGACTGCCTAAGAGAATGGAGCGACTCCATAAGGACTGGAGTAGTTGGGGGAATAAAAACGTTTTTCCCAACTGAATAGCAAAGGTAACAATGTAAAACAATCTATGGAAAAGTTACAAATAAAGTTGATTCTTGATTTGCATTCCTTTAGCTAAATTCTTCTTTGCCTCTCAATGGAAGCATCAGCTTAGAATTTATAGACAAAGTCAGTAAAAAGTCACTTTCTGAAATTTAAATTTGGTCAAACCAAACACATGTATTTATTCACTTGTCAAGTACCTTATTTTGGAACTAAATTGTTAGTGAACTTATGATACCTCTTATTGAAATCACAGGCTCTGGGTGTCTCCAGACCTATTCAAACCTACGATATTTGTGACTTGGAAAAGTTCTGTTTTTAGTGATTTATTAATGACATGCACACACCACCACTGCCACCATCATGAACAACAACAAAAACAACACAGGGTGGGGAGAAGGAAATGGAAAGAATTTGTTATTTAGGTGGCATTGCCAGGCAAGACAAACCTATGAAACAGACATTGTATTGGAGCAAAAATTAGCGTAATCTGTAAAAGCTGGAGAAAAATATTATTCAAAGACACACACATGGCTTTGCTTTCATTCCAGGAAACAACTGATTATTAATTTGGAATACATGTCTGCTGACAAAGCAGCTCTACAAAAATGCTATCATGTAAGAATGTCTGGTTGGGGCTTGAGTTTGAAATGAGCTAAGGGAATAAAAATAAATGCATGAGATCATCGGAAGTAAAAGGAAGTAAAAGTCCCCTGGTCCATAAGGTTCACAGATCAGGGTTTAGATAGACGGACTTTCAGGAAAATCTCTCTGCAAACGAGTGTTACGAATCACAACACAAGTCCCTCTCTCTCCAGGCTGCAGCACTTACAACTCCCCCATCCACACCACAGGACTAGCTTCCAACTTCCAACGGGAAGGACTGTCAATGTCCAAAGTGGTAACAGCTTTAAACCCTTCTTGATGACATGGGCGTTTCTCCATACCTGCTGACTGGATGGATAGTACGTGAGATTTTGAGCACAAATGGTGAAACAGAAGCAATTCTCTTCATTCTGCAGTGGTGGAAGCAGTGAGAGAGATGCAGGATACGTGCCTCTTAGACACCGGGCAAGGTGTCTACCAAGAAACATTATCATCGCTAACTAGGATTCATTCCTGGAGCTGAGGGAGACAGGGAGAGGGTGTGTGATGTTAAATGCTGTGCAGAGTCAGTGAACAGATATGGATCAAGCCCTTGCACAGGTAGCCGAAGTCATGACTTCAGGTTGTCCTGCTCTGGCACATTCTTATTAGGGCCAATAGAATGATAATTGCCAAAAAAATGAGTTTTGCAAGTTTCTGTTCTTCAGCATCAAATTGTATTTGTAAAACTCTTCCTATGGGTTTAATTGGTTTCGAAATATTGATGTACTACTTTTTTTTGTCTAGCAAAACATCTCCCCTTATATTACGGGGTTAATTTTGAATATATTTAATATCTGGACTGATGAATTTTCCATGGGGGGATGTTTTATTTCTCATATCGTGAAGTTGAAATATAGTTGCTGCACAGAGTTTACGAGCAAAGCAATTTTACTGAATGGCACACTTGACAAAAACAAAATTCTTTCACTTGATCCTAAGAACTATTTATCTCAAACTGTATAAAATACCAGATTTCTTGTGTTGAAAATTGGTAGCTATTGCTCCCAACATTCTTCTGTATCACACAAACTACTAAAACACCAAAATTTTGTAGTAATACTTGACTGGAGTTTATGCTACACGAATAGATCTGTTTGCCACGAGCCCCAAACATGCAATGGAATTGAGGAATCGTGAAACAAGTAATGTCAGGAGTGGGACTCGCACTGTGGGCGAAGAATACACACCTCAGGCACTGTGGATTCACACATCGTTCAGGAGAACATCCGACTCGCTGAAATTCCCTCCCCCAGCAGGAATCTGAAAGCCAACACTGAAGGGAGGGCCTCCTCCATCCATCTTACCTGACCCCGCCCTTGTTAAATGAGGAGACAGCTTCACTGGGCTGACGGCTCTCTATCTGCAGTTATAAGGGAAGGAGGAACATCTTAATTAGACCCCGGGCCTCTGCCTCTTGAGTGATACCTATCTGAAGTCTTCTGAAGTGTTCTTGAGAGTGCTAATTCACAGCTCGAGGAATGTAATTCTAGAACTTTATCACCTTCCTAATTTCATGTTACATAATAATGTGTTTCTTGGCCTCAGTTTACTTATCTAAAAACTGACAGGAGAATCTTGAGATCATAGGATTCAAAGCAATTCCACCTAAAATGTGATTTAGGAACCTTTTATTAGGTCATTGTACTTTTCACACGGCAGGTTTTGAAGTAACAGCTTTCAATTCAGGCGTTTAGGGTTGGATAGTAAGCTGCCTGCCCATCTCTACCCACAGCCTTGTGGGTGGCAGCAAGTGACACACAGAACAGTGGGGGCACAGGCACCCCTGCAATTCCAAATCACCTTACAAATGTCACCTGGATGAGGGTCCCAGACCAGGGTCCATTCCACACAGCTAATGGCGTGAAGGCACAGTGACAAGGGCTACTCACTTTGGCTGAGGGACACTGGGTAGTGACAATGACAGACAGACAGACAGACAGACACACACACACACACACATGCACACACCTGAACCACAAGTAATACACAAGCTCATGTGTGGTGTGGGAGTTAAAAGAGAAGCCATTGTTTTTAGGTCACTGCTATAGTCTGAAGAGGAAGAATATGAGAGGGCAGCTGCCCGGACCCCTGGAGTTTGGTCTTCATAACACAGCAGACTGTGGCTCATTGAAACGAAGGGCTAGGACATCCCAGGGTAGCAGGTGCCCCCATGTGCAACTGAAGCCACAAAATACTTTACAAGAACTATAAGAATTACTTTATGTTCCACTCCATTATATCATGAAAGCCAGCTTTTCTACTTGTCCTTGTAAGCTTCCCCTCAGTAACACAGACACATGCAGGAAAAAGCATAGCCTTTTTGAGTATATGTTAAAAATACATTTACTCGTATAACCATATGCAGATGGAAGATATTATGAGCCTTCAATATAAATATATTATTATTATTGATTTCTTTTTTCCTTGGAAAAGCACTGGACAATTCCGTTTTTCTCTCAATAGAGAAATTAGAAGGGAGAATTCAACATTAAGATTAGATACACAACATCTAAATATCTTGGTAGGCAACGTCTCAACTTGATTCTGAAATAACTTCAGAGGGATTCTTAAAAATACTCTACATTACAATTGTGACAGAGGAAAAAAACAGATTTTTTTTCTAGTAGTCATGCAGGGGACTCTGTTTTCATATAGCTACTTTAAATTAACGTATAAAACATAACTGTTATTTGAAAGGAAAAATGTTTGCTAAGGTATTAAGCTCAGCAACTGTGGCATATCATAGTCAACTGCTGACAAATAGAAAGCATAACCTTGAACATGAAGACCAGCTGAATAGTCATCAAGGACATATTTCTCCACTTTGTGTTGTCAATTCTAACCTTTCAGACCTTCAATAAGTTTCAATACCTCTCCTTCATTTATTTTATTTTTTTGCTACTAGCTTTTCATTATTTTAGTGGACTGATAATATATTTAGAGAGAGTATAAAAGGTTTTCCAATAATTTAAAGTACATATATTATGTAAAACAACAAAATATTGCTATTTTAATAGATGCTAACTTCTTAAATATTTGAACATTTCAAATTTTTCTATTGTTCCTATCTAGATCATTCTGAGTGGATACTAATTCTGGGTTAGGAATTCTGAGTGGATACTAATACCCACAGGCAGGTTGAAAATACCCAGAGGCATGTAATTTTATTGTAGTTTGTAAGACATGGAGGAGAAAGCAGGTTCATAAGAAATTCCAGCTGATATGAAAATACAAAAATTTTAAAACGGGTTGAAAATTTCATAGGTAGTATTACATTCCAGTATGAAACTCACAACTTGTCTTTCTAGAACAAGTGTCAAATTCAGTCCTCAATACTTTTGCCCAAAAGGTCTCTTTCTTTTATCCAAAAATTATCTTTCTTTTGCCCGAAAGGTCTCTTTCTTATTTATTCACATAAGAAACACAAGGCTTCTTTCTTGTCACCAAGAAAATCTCCCAGGTGTCCTGAGGACCACAGCCTTTTCCTCAGAAGACCCAAAAGTAAACACACTATCACCAAAGTAGTCCACAAGCTAGGATATGTTCCAACTCCAATCAGCTACAGGTAGGGTTTCAGTTCAAAACCCACGAAATTTGGTGGGGTAAAGTAAAATTCCAAACAATTAATTAATGCATGTACCACCTAAGCATATTTTTCTTAAACTTAAATGAGTATGATATTCACACAGGCAAATTAACAACTCTGAAAAATAGTATGTTAGCGGCGGATGGTAGGAGGTTTTAAAATTATGAAGTACAGGAAGTGGGCTGACATAGGGGAAAGACACTCGACTCTGTGGATGCCAGTCTACAAGGATTGTTTTTAGTACAATACTGATTTCAAATAGCCTGTGCTGCTGGTGGGCCAGGGGGCAGCTCCCCTCCCTCCCTCCCTCCCTCCCTCCTTCCCTCTCTCTCTCCTTCCCTCCCTAAATTTAATCACGTATGTTGCTGCAAGAGTTGGATGTTTCCGAGTTTATGCCTTACATACTTGTTTAAAGTCTACTGGGGGTGATAAACATTCCAAGAATCATGCAGATACATCCTCAATACTAAACCTAGGTAAGCGCAGGAGGAGTAACATTGAAGAGTTCTGAGAGCACAAAACAGCAAAGATGACCTTAGGAGCGCAGAGGCCTTTGGGAAACTGATGCCCGAGCTGCACTCTGAAGTATGAAAGGCGGGTGCGGGGAAGGGAGTGGGACTTCCAGACCAGAGAATATTGGGGGACAGAGGAAAGCATGTGATTTCAGGAAGTCACATGTGATTGTGATTTAGAGGTGAAGGAGGGGAGGAGAGAAATTATGTGAAAAGGTTTGGAGCTACCAGCAAGGCACAAACACGGTTCCTTGTTTCTCACTGAGCAAGTATTTTTCCCTCTCAGTTTGAGATATAACTGACATATAACATTGTATTAATGTGTATAACACAATGATTTGATATATGTATATACTGTAAAATAGTTACCACAATAAGTCTGGTTAACATCTATCACCTCCTAGTTATATTTTTTTCCCCTTATGGTCAGAACTTTTAAGATCTACCATCCTAGAAACTTTCAAATATACAGTACAGTATTATTAACTACAGTCACCAGGTTATACATTACATCCTCAGAACTTACTAATCTTATGACTGGAAGTGTGTACCTTTTGACCACCTCAACCCAACCATTTCCCCAACACTCCACCCCCTGTCTCTGGCAGCCACCAATCGGTTCTGTTTCTATGAGTTTCTTTTCTCTTAGATTCCATATATATACGTGAGATCATACAGTATTTGTCTTTTTCTGACTTATTTTACTTAGAATAATACCCTCAGGGTCCATCCATGTTTTCACAAATGGTCGACTTTCCTTATATTTCATGGATAAATAATATTCCAATATTACGTATACCACATTTTCTTTATCCGTTTACCCATAAGTGGACACTTAGGCTGTTTCCATCTCTTAGCTCTGGTAAATAATGCTGAAATGAACACGGGGTGCAGGTATCTATTAAGGATAGTGATTTTGTTTCCTTCGGATATATACCCAAAAGTGGGATTTCTGGATCATATGGTAGTTTTATTTTTAATTTTTAAAGGAATTTCCATACTGTTTTCCACGGTGGCTGCACCATTTTATAATCCCACCAACAGTGTTCAAGGGCTCCCTTTTCTTCACATCCTCACCTACACTTTTCTTTTTTTATGACAGCCACTCAACAGGTGTGAGGTGATAAGGCAAATCTTTTCTTGGACAAATCCTGTGAAGAGTGCTTTAGATAATTTATGAAATTTATAGCATGTAACTAACGTGGGAAATATTGATGGTTTATAAATTGTACATGATATTTCATTTTAGGCATATACCTGAACGGATAATTCACGTCCTAGATTTCTTAGTATTTTCCTGCCTTGAATCTTTTGTTCCAGTGACATCATGAAAACTTCAATATGATTTGTTTTTTAATAAAGGCTGCCTACTCTCTTGTCTTCCCTGTAAAGCAATGGTTCCCAGGCAGGGCTGGCCGTGCCTCCCGGGAGACACTTGACAATGTCTGGATACAATTTGGGTGTTACACCTGGGAGGGGGTGCCAATGGAATCTAGTGAGTACAGGTCAGGGATGCTGACAAACATCCCATATAATGTATGGGAGTGACCCCCCCCCCACATCGAAGAATTATCTGGTCTACAATGTCAATAGGGTACAGGTTGAGAAACTTTGTTTTAAAGTGTCTTAAAAATTAAAAGCGATTTTCATGGTCTCTTACCCCAGAGAAAAAAGTAGGTATTTGTGTGTTTCCTCCATAGGAAACAACGGGGGCAGGACAGGTCTCCGGGTATGAGGAAAGGCAGATGTGTTCAGTCTTGCAGGGGTTACATTTGGAATGCCTGTTAAATAAACCCAGATATACTAAAAAGCAGGCCTGGAGTGAAACTTTAAATTTGGGGGGTTTTAGAGGGCACAGAAATGGACTCCATGGGGGTGCACGAGATTATCTAACGCGAGGAGCAAGAGTGAAAGAAGAAAAGAGACGAAGACTGAGTGTTCAGGAGCCCCCGTTTCATGGCTGGACAAAGAGTGAGCCTCGCAAAGAAAATTAGTGAGAGGGGCACTACTGAGAGAAATAAGAGAAAAAGAAGATGAGTGTGGTGTCACGGAAACCAATGTAAGAGGCTGTTTCGAGACAGGAAAACTGATTTACGGTGCCAAACACATGAGAGGAGGCACGAGGAAAGGGCAGAGAAGTCCATTTTATGAAGAGACACAGCGGTCAATAGCGACCTTTGAGGCGGGCCGTCTTGGTTGAGTGATGGAGGCAAAAGCCAGGTTGGAGTGGCCAGGATGAAGTGGCTGTGTGGCTCTAGAGGCAACTCTTCTAGAAGCTTTATTGTAAAAAGAAGCAGTGGTTGCAGAGGCACACGTGTGAATCAAGATTAATACGGGACAGGCTCAAGTGTGTTTAAAGGGTGACGACAATAATTTGCTTAGAAGCTCGCAGTGCGATATATAGGGGAGAAGAGAAAAAGTTTATAGTGCGCAGTTTTGCTGAAGGCATAAGGGGATAAAATCCAAAACAGAGAGAGGATTTGGCCTTAGAACCGAGAGAAATCGCCTGCACTGTAACAGGGAAGGATTAATAAACATCTTTATTGATTAGTTTACATAGAATTGATAAAAGGTTTGTGGCATATTCCTGTAGCAATAAATATGTATTCCCCCCACCAAAAAAAAAATTGAATGAGAAAGGGCCAATAATACTATCTGCTATGATTTGAATGTTTGTGTTCCCCAAAACTCATATGCTGATACCCTAACATCCAAGGTGATGGCAGTATGGAAGTGATGAGATTTGAGGGTGCCATCCTCACAAATGGAATTAGTCCCCTTCTACCAACAGACCCAGGCAAGCTCCCTTCTGCCATGAGAGGCTACAGTGAAAAGATGGCTGTCCATGAAGCAAGCTCTCACCGGACACCAAACTGGCCAGCACTTGGGTCTTGTGTTTCCCAGACTCTAGAACTGTGAGAAATAAATGTTTTGTTTATAAGCTGTTCCACCTATGCTATTTTGTTATAGCAGCCTGAATGATCACCTTTACAGGTGTTCCAAACCAACCTCATCAGGAATTCCAGAAGCCGGGCATAGAAAATGGCCGGCACTGGCCCTAATCGGCTGCTCATGGTCTTCCCTTCATCCGAAATATCCTGCCTACTCCATGACTTCTGGAAGCCGTTCCCTGAAGCCTCAGGTGGGAGGAGATACTCCCTCCTCCATGCCAAGTAGCTCTCCCTACAGTGCACTGTGACCCTTAATTCCTGCACCAGACTGGGAGCTGCTCCCGGGTGTGGCAACGTCACTTGTAGAACACCGGTGCCCAGTGCCCGTTTCTCGGGAGATGACTGAAAAGTGCTTGCTTAGGAGACGAGCTTTACTTTTTCTTTTTCTTGTAACTGTCTCCCCAGGGGATTGATGTCTTGTGATGGCAAAATGGTGCCTCTCTAAAATTATCTCTTGAACTATCGACTCATATTGACACAAGCATGCACTTGTACCTCTGAGAATAACCCTTTCAAATACAGGCCTCTCTATTCTAGGCAGCTTCACTGAACAGATGGGTTAATCCTGAGTTAATTAGAAAATCCAGTTAAACGGAAATTCTGCTAACTGGAAGCCTCCATTTTATAAACAAGCTAATTAACTGGGTAATTATCGAATCTCTTTCTTTTCAGACTGTGACCTCATGGAAATAGAACATTTTTCCCTTCATTTTTCTCATTCAATTAAATATAAGATGCATTTGTCAAAATGCTTACTGAAAGAAATAACTGTACTAGGCTCAAAGTACAACTGGGGATAACATGGACTAGAAACACAAGAATAAACAGAATCAGGTTTCTGATTCCAGGTATGTATTCCCCACTTTCACCTCTAATGAACATAACAAGGTCAAATCTGTCTGCTTAGAACAGCAGACAGCACATAAATAAGAAATAAAACAAGGGGGGGGATTCTCCCTCTTATCCCTTTATTTTTTAAAGTATAAATCTATGTTTTAAGTGAATATTGACAGTCCAAAAGATGAAGAATTCAACCTATAAGTGTACTCCAGAATCCTACATAAGAGAAAGTGGTAGCTTGCATAGAACTACAAAACAAACTGAACAATAATAAATGACAATTCAGTTCCAAAAGAAAAGCCAGGGAAAGACAAATACCGCATGATTTCGCTTATATGTGGAATTAAAAAAAAAACAACAAAACAAACCGCAAACAGACTCATAGAAACAAAGAACAAATTGATGGTTGCTGGAGGGGTGGGGGGTGAGGGGATGGGTGAAAAGGGGAATGGGAATATAGTCAGTAATATTGTGATGAGTTTGTACAGGGGCAGATGATTATTGAACTTGGTGTGGTGCACACTGTAACATATATAAATGTCCAATCACTATGTTTTACATATATAATACTATATAACATTGTATGCCAACTATACTTTAATAAACACACACACAAGAATAAAAGGTGTGCTATATTCTGAAATAGAAAAGGATGGCGAATTCAATTCCATGACATTTATATAATACGAATTACAGTGCAACTTTATTCATCAAATGAGAAGTAGAGGATTAAAAAAAAAAAAAACGTAAGCTAGGGCCCTCACTTTATGCTAGCTAGTTGAAAAAACAAGATACCAAATAGCGATGCAGAACAGTTGTATTATTAACTACAAAATTATGCAGTAAAGTTAACAAGAGTAAAGTCATTGAGCAATATTGAGTGGGTTAAAAGACTCAACTCTTAGGTGAAGCCCTGAGGATACACTGCGGGCTAGAACATTCCAGAAAGTTTTCATGCACAAAATAAACTGGAGATCTGCTGTGGTTGCTTCACTTTCCCCAGTTCACCATTTGTCAAATGACAAACAAAGCTGAATTGTTACTGTTGAGTATTTCTTTGAACGGGAGCCCATTAAATCAGTCTTTACTTTTATTTATTTGTACTAGTCTTTTCAGTTTAAATGTTTGTTTGAAAATGAATTTCACTAAGTACTTTTTATTCAGCTGCTACCTGACATTTTACAATATGCCAGTTTTTCCTTTACATCCTCTCTTTCACCGTTCTCGTCTAAGAATTATACTTTTAAGTTTGCCTGCACAAATTGAAAGCAACCACGAACAAAACAAGTGGGCCGGGCCATACCCCTTGATGCGGCTTTCACCTGGCCCTCTCCCTGCAGCCTGGGAAAGATAAAGGCTAGTTGCCTGGGGCCCTTCAGGAAACCGAAGCTCGGCAGAGGGGGCAGGCACCTGCCTTTGTGAGCAGTGAAAGCGTCCCGGGAAGATGTCTATTTCCCATCAGCACTTTTTCTCCTGCACCTTATCGTGACTGCCATTCAAGCCCATGTGTTCTCAGTGTGAATATCACGCACTTCATAGACATGGGACTGTTTTCTGTATTGGTTACCTACCCAGGGAAATGCCTGATCTCTGACTTAGCATTCAACTGTCCATAATGGGGGCCTGATGTTTTCATTTCTGCATTTTTGCCAAACTATTCTCCAACTTTCTCCAACAAGCCCTACATTCTTCCCACTCGGTCACCTTTGCCTCTATTTGTTCTGATTGGATTCATTTTGTCCATATTCGCTTCCTTTACCTTTGTCTCTTGAAAGAACCCATACTGTATAAAACCTTTGCGGACACTTCAATTACAACTGGTTTCTGTCTCCTCTGAGATTGTTTTGGGTCACTTATCACAAATTGCTTGGCATTACACCTATTTGTGATGATTTAATATTACTGATATTTAGAGGACGCGTATAGAATCCTTCATCCACTCTTTCATTCAACAAAATTTTTCATATATCTAATACAAATCTATCGGGAGGTTTTTACTGGGCTAGACACTGGGGATACAGCGGTAAACAAAGCAGACTGATTCTCAGACTTCTAAAACATGACAAATTAATGAGGGAGGCAGGCATTCTGCAAACCGCAAAAGCCGTAGGGCCTCAGGCGTGGTGCTCTCCCTTTGGGGGTGTCATCGTTCTAAACATCTGTTCTGACCACGGTGTTAAGGGCAGGAGGAGGTTCGGGTTGGTGGGGCTGGAGGCTCACGATGTGTTGGAATAAGTGAAAAGTCCTACGGCGGGAACGGAAGGAGCCATCTGTTCGGTGGAAAGGGGCAGCAAGACATTTTGACTGGAGCTGATCTGAGCTGCAAGTAGAATCTCTGGGATGCCTGGTCAGAGCAACCATGCCGAGGAACTTTGTAACGATTCTATTCAGTGACGCCTGTATATCCATCACACCCACATCCACCAGCGCCACTCAAAAGGGCACTCAGCTGGCGGGGGCTTTAATGTTTAATACCAGAGTCACAGGAATGCTAAAGCAACTCCATAAAGAATCATGGAATGATAACTATTTACAAATGAGCTTTCTAATTATTTAAGCTTTTTTTTTAAAGCACACTTGACTGGCTGAAAAGCAAAAAGGCACTACTGTGTGTTCATTTTTGCACACCCAGGCCCATGACTGGCTGACACAAGACACCTGGTCTATTGGCTTAGGGGCTCAGGATATAACCACCGCCCCGGAATCACTCATTTTTCATTCTTAATCTTAAAGTAATAGAAAATGACATATAACTATACATAATATGTGCACATAAGAATTCTACGATTATACAAGTTCAGACATTCATATTTGAAGTCAACACTGGAGTTTTTGAGATATAAGATTATGCTTAATGTTGGAATAAATAAAGCATGCACTATAAGACTTGATTGGAAAGACCATGTTCAACCTCCAAGGCTAGAACAATATCAAGTAACAAATGGCCAAATCAACAGGAAAACGTCCCCTCTATCAACAATGCTAATAAGAAACTCAAACATGAAATGAATACTGAAGGGGTTAATTTCATGTGCCAATTATCCTTCCGTGGGCATAGGGAACAAGGGGTGAACAGATACATTGGAGTCATCTAGTAGAAACTGAAGAATTTCTGTCAGAACAAGACCCAGAAGGTCGGCAGTGTATCTGCATGTTAAATTCCACAGGGGTGGTTTGGACAATGGGATAGAACGCCAACAGATGACAGCTGATTGGGGCTCGTTATTCAGATCAGAAAGTGTCTAGTGATGTTCATGGGACATTTTGTCTCTGGGTTCTGGGCCTTTTGGGGAGAGTTAAATGAGTTAGCACAGGAGTCATCGAAGAACAGAGGGATCTGGAAGTCTGTGATAGGAAGTTTTCTTAATAATATTTCAACTAGTTATATGTGAAGCAGCTTTCTTTCTTTACCACCAGAAGAGAGACTGTAAATAAATAACTATAATAATATTGCAAACACGAGTTAGATCCTTTCTATTCTCAGTACGCTCCTGCCTAATCCCGACCCTGACAGTGATTATTTAAAGGAAACAGTCATTGCATGGAACTAATAAGAAGGATTACAGAATTTTTTTCACAGTGTAGGAATACATGCACTATATTCCTCATCTGTAAATAAAAGCAATGATCTATACATAACACTCCACTTGAAAAGCCTTTGGCTTTTACAATAAAGAAGAAGAAGATGTTTTATTTACAGGTGTCACTCTGGCTGCTGTGCTAATCAGCCGGGGAGTTATTGCAGCTTCTGTACAATGCATGGCACAGGGGTGGGGTTGCTGGCACAACAGCTGGGTTCAGGGAGGAAGAGCCAAAGGTGAAGCTCAGATGTTTGGCCAGAGCACATGGATGAATGGAGCAGACATTTGCTCCGATGGAGAAAACTGCGGGCGGAACGCGTGTTTCTGATGACTAGTTTGGTGTTGAGCACAGCGAGTTTGAGACGCCTGTTCAGACTGCGAGGATGGTGAAGGGGCAGTTAGGTGTAGGGTCTCAGGCCACGTAGTGAGGATGAAACTACAGGTGTGTTTGTGAGTTGAGGGCAGCTGGAAGGGACACAGAGCCACGAGACTGCTGCTTTCCCGGCCACATGCTGCCCCCTGGGGGGAGTCGAAGTGAGAGGGAAGCGGTGCTTAGCGGGCACTGGCACGTTTGTACAAGGGAAGGAGAGGGGCATAAGGCGCTGAGGGTCATTACCAGGGAGCCGTCACCCTGCGAGAAGATGGACGTGAACCTGGGTGGGAGGGCACCAGGGAAGAAAGCGCAGGGACAGTGTATTTTCATTGTGTCTCATTTAGGGAATGGGAGAGGGAGAGAAGCGAAATTATGAAGTGGTTGTCATCACCGTTCATGTCCAGCGGTGACCTGGGGAGCGAGTGGCCGTAATGTGCTGAAGGATCATGTCAGTGGAGGACAGAGAGCAGGTCCGATAATTTAAGAGACAGGGATATGAATAGGATGGTTGACACAGGTGTTGAAAGCCCCGAAGAATAGGACAGGAGCATTCCTGGAGCATGTGGAAGTGACCCAGGCGCTGAAATGTGTGAAGATGAAGAGGGGTGGCCACGGGTCTGTCAATATCCAGAGTGAGAAAGGGAGATGGTGACACACGGGGCTTCGATACTGGGGCAGTGGGTTGAGGGAGGGTGGAGGGAATTGCCTACTCATTAAATATACACACAATGGAGAAACATGGTTTGGGAACCACTTCAAAAATGTTAATTGTGTTGTTTCTATAATTATTAAGATGATAAAAGGTATGGTCAGTATATTAAGCATGTTAATCAGAGTTTTTCTGTGGGCAGGTACGTTACATGGTCTTTGAAATGACAATCATCCTCGCTAGGCTAACTTAGTAAGACATTCCTGTAAATTAAGTTCCATCACTTTCATGGCAACCACAGGCATTTCACAAAACCTAGGGAACTGGGAAAAGGGTCTTAAGGGTGGTCAGAGCGTGCCTTTCATTTTTCATCATATATTTTGGAATTAGAAAAGGTTGTTAGTTAAAAAGTATATATATCTCATCAGCCTATCACATAGGACGCCTGGAGCCTGTTGGCGACCTGCCTTTAAAGCCTGGGAAACCCTTATTCAATCCAAGCCTTTGCATCCCATGACTGATCCTTATCTATAAATGATTTCTAACAAAAAAAGAGTTGAAATTATGACTTTTCTTTTAGCAAACCTGTAAGCAGTAATGTCACATGTAAAAATTGGCATTAGATATTTATAATCAGAAAACTCTGTTCCAAAGCAATAGTGAAAGTCTTTTTGTGAGTGTATAAAAAATATATGCAAGTATTTAAAATGTTTTGAGAAACTGCAGTTACTTCAGATACGATGCTCCAAGAGGTAATTCTGATGCGGCCATGTCCATTTTTGTGAACTAGTGGTTGGTCCTCTACATGAAGAAGGTATTCCACGTTCAAACACAATTAAGTTTACTTAACGATCTGTGACTACTTATTTCCTGCTTAGATGGAGTCAGTATTAGAGATCCCACTGAACCATCCTTTCAGTTTGCTTGTTTTAGTTGAAGAGATTGCATGTGTCAAGGTCTAAACATCCCTGAAATGAGATATGTGCTTGTTTGCTTTAATATGGAATGATTATAAATCAGGATGCTGACAGGAACAAACGCTTCAGGGTACTGGAATGCTACTGATTATATCTATACTATAGATCTCTATATGTCTACATGATATGGATATATGATAGATATAATCAGATATAATAGAGATATAACCAGTATATTATATATGTGTATATAATCAGTAATATATACATAAGTATGTGACTATATAATTATATATAATCAGTGGTGTATATATATGTACATATATCAGTGTATGTATATATGTGTTGTGTATATATACATGTATATGTACACACATGCATATACATGTATATATACACATAAAGACACTTACATTAGGACATATCAGATATCCACATATTTTAATTGTGTAAGTTAGATGATGTGGATAAATATACTATGATTTATACCTGAATAGTTCTAAACAGAAGGATAGATGTTGTAACTATAATTTAAATGAACAGAAATGCTGATAATCCTCCAATGTAACATTTCTATATAGAAAAGAAACTGCAATGTCTACCATCTACTAATATTTCTCTATAAAATTATGTCACAGCAATATATCCAATTTCTCTAATTTCACCATTTTTGTATACACATGGATGAGCTATTTACAGAAACATTGATACCGGAAAAGCATCTCAGTGGAAATTAACTATTAAAATTACATTTTAAATGATACTAAACATTGCTTTTTCAAAATACCTACTCACTTGTTATCTAGTAAACCAACAATGAGGCAGTAATAGCTTAATTTAAAATAGCGATAATATATAATTCATAAAGACCACAGCCAAACTCTGAGTAGAGATTTGAGTAGGTGAACAAGCTTTTCTGGTGCAGCTCCCATCACTATTATTACCAGTGATGACTTTATTCTGATCCTCTCCTGGACATGAACTGATAAAACCCTAACCTCTCTGTCATGCCTATGTGTTGTCAGGGGGCTAGATTACAAATGCCGACACAGTATCAGAGCACTCATCTACAAACTCATGTCCATCACTGAGTTTTGCAGGTAGAATTTTCGGTTGCTCTCAGAAATTGTTCATAATATAATATTTATTAGAAGAGAGTAAAACTCAAAACAAATATTCCCTACTGTCAATCATATGCAATGTAAAATATATTCAGAAAATAAAGGCGATAGTAATGTTTCAAAATTCTTTTAAAATGGATCCATGTAAATAATTTTTTGAGGACTTTCAATGTTCCTTCCTACATCCCTGATACCAGTGGTGACCTGTGGCAGGAAGTGACAGAACAAGGTTATAAACACGAACATCCTTCCTTGCAGTATTATTCACAGTGGTCAAGATATGAAAACAACCTAAGTGTCAATGGATGAATACACACACACACACACACACACACACACACACACACACACACACAAACACATGCTGAAATATCATTTGGCCTTATAAAAGAAGGAAATCCCACCATTGTGACAACCTGGAGGGCGTTATGCTAAGTGAAATAAGCCAGCCAGACAAAGACAAATACTGTATGGTATCACTTATATGTGGAATTAAAAAAAAAAAAAGCCAAACTCATAGAGACGAAGAGTGTAATGTTGGTTGGCAGGGGCATCAGTTATAAGATTATTAAGTTCTGAAGATCTAGTGTACAGCTTGGTGACTATTGTCAATAATTCTGTGTTGTATACTTGAAATTTGTTTAGAGAGTAGATCTTAAGCGTACACACACACATAAAGGTATGTAACTATGTGAGGTGATATGGGTCTGTTAATTAACTTGATCATGAGAATACTTTCACAACGTATATCAAATCACATTGCACACTTTCAATATATTGGGTTTTCGGAAAAGTCATGACACATTTTTGCAACGAAAAACATAGAAAAAATATGTCATGACTTTTCCGACAACCCAATATTATTTTATTTATTAACCATAGCTTAATAAAACTGGAAAAATGTAAACATCTTGAGCTATAGAAAAATGAATACCACAGCATCTCTTTTGGCTTTCAATAAACATTGTGGAATGAATAAATTAATGAATAAGTTAATTCCCTGGAAAGTTCAGGGAGCAATGTTGAACACGCCCTATTTCTAACTCTATTTTGCTCTTCCGTTTTGGATATTACTGCAACAGTTAATGAAAAGAATTCACTTTAAAGTCACAAATTCTGCTATTTAATATGTAATTTGGTCATTTTATCTTCAGAAGACCAAAGGATACTTTTGGAAAATTATACATAATACTTTAGAAAGAGTTGGCACTGCGGGAGGAAATTTTTTTCTTTAAAACTTCATTAGAAATAACATTTTGACATACAGTCTTCTCGTTATACTGGACTGAAATATTAAATAGCAAGTGCAGATTCTTGCTTTGATTTCTAGCAATGTGCACTTGGTAAATGGTACAGTTTATAATTTTATGCCATTAGCAAGTTTAGTTTAGTGTTTTGTTTTTTTTCTTGCCCCAATAGTTAATATTGAGATTATTCACATAGGTTAACGTGTACCTTTTTATATCTGGAAGAAACTCTGTTTCTAAGGTTCATTTGATAAGATGATTGGATAGTAAAGGAACAGTGACTTCTTCTGTCAGTTTTCTACCCAACAAGCAGGTAGAAAGGCAAAGAGAGAGAGAGAGAGAGAGAGAGAGAGAGAGAGAGAGAGAGAGAGAGAGAGA
>NW_017731820.1:465811-471004 GCF_001890085.2 Hipposideros armiger | reverse complement strand
GAGGGCAGTGTCACTGGCCCTCATATGTGGGATCCGAACCGGGGCCCTCTGGCATCCCAAGCGAGTTCTTAACCATCGCGACACTCGGCCGGCCCCCAGATGAGCCATTTTTTAATCAAGCATTCTTACAGCACGAACCTCTTGAGCCATAAAGGATGTGTTTTCGCCTCTTTTTTACCAAAAGAAATAAACTTTTCTAACTTCCCACCAATGACATTTTCATTGTGGAAGCCATCAGGATGGGGTGTTGGAGGAATATTATTAGCTTTGAAAATGAATACCACAGAATTATGCCTTCTATCACTTTGTGAAAATGTGGGTATTCCCATGTAATTACGATACAGTTTTAAGTGACTGTTACAAAACAAAAAAAACTATGCAGAGCAGCATCAGTAAACTCTTATTGGTGCTAGTTGGCTTCCCTTATTCATTAAGCCAGTTAGATTTAATAAGAAATGCATTAATTGTTATGCAAACTTTAAATGGCACCCTTAAAAAAATCTTTCCTTAGATTTTAATTAATCTTGAATGTTTAATACACTTTTGCATAACTTAACCAAAGACTTATCTTTTTTCTGACTCAGGGCTCCTTAACTTTAATTATTAGTAGGCATCGTATCTTACAAAATTTTGGTGTTGCTTTTAAGGAGCAATAATTTGATTCATTTAAACTCACCATCATCTTATAACTGTTCCATATAATGATAATTATATTGCAAAAGGAAAGAATAAAAATGAGAAAAGGAAGAGACGTTTTCCAAATTCAACTTTTTCTTTGTAGGTATTTTCTAAAATGTAAAAATGAGTTGTAATATTCCTAAGTCTTTCTATAATATTTCTGTAATACTTATCAGTAATTCAGGGAATATGGTAAAAAAAGCAAGCATGATAATTATTACAGAGTATAAAACTGTATCTTATACAGATGGCCCATACCTGTCTACTGGTATTCTGATGGAAGGCGAACTGATTAACTGATTCAGGTCTGAGAGGGGACAGCAGCCCCCAGTCCTCCCCCACCCCGTCAGTCCCCGTGACTTAGGGGGAGCCAAACCATACATTCACAGCAACTTTTGATGAGAGCCTGGTGAAAAAAGATAAACTGAGCCAACAAATTTCCTTTTTAGAATCTGAAGTAAGAAATATAAAAACACTTGGCCCACTAGCAATAATGGTTAAAAACGAAGGTCCTAATAGAGGGGGCTCTGGGCCCAAATATAGGGCACTGTGAATACTGAACTTGCATGTTCGGATAGTGTTAGCTGTAAATGACAGGAAAGATGGCTGGGTCTGCCTTCACAATAAAAAGCAAATGTGTTGGTTCAAATAAATGGGTGTAGGCTGATTAAGGGGCTCAGCAGAGTCAGCGAGCCTCTGGCTTATTTCTGTCTTTCCAAAGCTTCTCCGCTTCGTCCTCTGCCCAAGGCTTCTGGGCTCCTGATCCCAGACGGTTTCCCGGTAGGGTTCCCCTCGATCACATGCATGTCCCTGAAGCAGCCTCAGTGGCCAGGGCTTGTAACTATGGACAGACCAGCTTCTCTAAACCCAAACAAAGCAGAGCCTGTTGAAAAGGGATGGGATGAGAGCAGCCTACAGGAAATTGGTTGCTGAGAAAGCAAGCAATGCATACCCACCACGGAATTTAGGAGAATGTAAAAACTATAAGTAGAGCGATCCAGTTGGTTTGGGGCTTAAAAGGGAAACATGAGTGCATTACAGTCCCAGTGTGTTAACGCAGTGCCTTTGGGTGAAGATCCGTGAACTTGAGCCTTAAACCTGTCTCAGCAAGGGGCACATCTGTTACAGAAGGTACCTGTGCATCTCAGCATGTTCGGTGTAGAATCCGTCAAGCCCCGTTATACTCCTTTTCATTCTCAAAAGCAGCAAGTTCTCTGGCAAATTATATGGTCATCTTACTGTTATGGCAGCTACTTTGGAGTTTCTATACATTTCCCCCATCATTCATGCAAGAAATGTCAGCATAGCACATTGGATGCTCCCACATGAAACTAAGTTTTGAGGGAGGCACGTGAAGATGCAGGGTCACGGGGAATATTCTCGATGACCGAGGGAGAGTCCGGAGCACTGTGTTCCGGCGAGAAGCGACAGACCCCGGCTTTCCCTGTGCCCTTCTTGGATTCTGCCTTCCATCAATTCTCAGCTAGAAAATGGCATTGCTACTTAAATTCACCAGAGTTTTTAACCTAACTTTTTCTTTTTTCCCTTAGACGGATTATAACCAAAACCCCTGACTTGTACAGTTTTCCTGCAGTGAATGGGCCAAATTAAGACATAGTTGCTGATAGAGAATCTAGAGATGAGTCAGCCAAGAAGTATTTAGAAACCCTAAATTTAGATTTATTTTCCCTGGAAAAGATAAGGAAAATAGGCTCCTCTCTTTTACGAGCCACAGCACTTCCGAGGCCCGCATCCCCAGCCTTCTCCCTTACCGCCTGAGCTGCTGGAGTTGGCTCCCAGAGCTCTACTCAAGGTGTGGCTCGTGGACCAGCAGCGTCAGGGTCATCTCGGAGCTTATGAGAAATGTAGAAACTCTGTCCTCATTACAGACCCACTGAAGAGCGTCCATCTACTACCAAGGTCCCAGGTAATTCAAATGCACATACAAGTTTGAGAAGTGCAGGGCTAGAACGCTCACTCTCCAAATAAGAATTTTCCTCTGACTCTCCCCTCTCCACCCGTGTTCGTATTCATGGTCACCATGAGGTCGTGTCTCCAGCCAACCACTCTGTCATCCGTCCCTTTTATTAAAAGGGCTCCTCTTGGTACAGACATTTATTTACCCTGTAAATAACTTATGGATTTGATTTTTATGCCTATCTGTGTTAGCCGTTGCTACAGCATCCTCATCTACCCTTCCTAAAGACCGCTCTCTTCGGGAACTGTGTCTTTGAACTTACTCCTTTTCACCTTGAACAACTTTCTCCCACACTTCTGTACACTCATGACTATGAAATCTAGTTTCTCCATGAAGAAAGCATGCTACAATAAACGTGCCGACAGACACTAGTCGTTTTCCTAGTCTACTTAGCTAATTGGTATAATAAAAGAGAAGAATTCAAAACATTATGTAACTCTAAACCATTTTTGAAGAAACAGAAACACTTTCCTGATGTACGCAGTTCTAGGATCTTCTGACCACTGACTCAAAGACAATGGGTGGGAAAGAAAGAGGCAGAAGAGTTTTAAGAATGAATGAAGTGAGCCTTCCCTCTAATGCAGCGGTTCTCAACCTGTGGGTCGCAACGCCTTTGGGGGTCGAATGACCCTTTCACAGGGGTCGNGCGCTTATGGTGTCGGAATGGAATATCGGAGGGACCACATGGAGTTTTCTAGATCTCCTTCTCTGGAAACGTCCTACGGGCTCATGTGCTTCTTGGCTTGTGTCTCAGCCCAGATCAAGAAGAGTTCTTCAAATGTGACACAGTAATATTAGCAAGATTCTAAGCCAATCCCCACAAAAAAATGCTGGTAGACAATCTGACAGGGAAACTCCATGGGGTATGTTGGCTAATCCTGAATTTCCAACAGATATAATAAGATTCCAAGAAACGTCAAGCCAAATTTCCAGCTCAGACACATTCGGAAATGTGTGCTCTTGTGCCTTCTCTTCTTTCCCTTGGCCCCCAGTTTCAATCTTCATTGGAAAGAGACAGTTTATAGATAAAGTCATTAAATAAAAATAAGTCATCCTGCCAGGCAGTGTGTTATGATGCAGAACAGTGCTCGGGGTTTTGTCTGTGTGTGTGTCTTTTTTTTTTCTCTTTTTAATATTCTAAACAAACAGCAGGGAAAAATTTCTCCCCATAACCCTGGCCACCAGCCTGCATCTATGGGGCCCACAGAGCCGAAAGTGCTGCTGGGAGGGAGCCGTGGTGGAGGGGTTCCCTTGGTTTGGGGCCAGCAGGGCACTCCTGGGGTGCCACGCTTACCTTTGAAAGCTTTGCAATCTGCAGAAGGTGAGCTGCAGGGAACCTGCCTGCAGGCTGGAAGAAGACAAGGCAAGCAGGGGGTAGAGTGAAGACTGGAGGGCAACACCTCTCCTCCGTGGGAAATAAACACTCACTCCGAATCTGTTTATCGGAACAGCTATTTATTCAGTTGCTCACGTCTCCTTTCATACGGTGGTTACGGATTCAATGTCTGAAAGCTGCTGGAAACTTTTTGTAATGCGGGTGTGGAGGGGAGTGCTTCCTTCGTGGGCTGACTCTGTTTTATTTTCAGGGAGCATGCTTTGAATCACTGTCTTCCTGAGCCCGTTTAATAAAGAGTAGTTTTGCCATGCAGTTTAGCTGAATTTTGATGCTCTCTCAGACACAGCAGGCATGACAGCCAAGGGGGGAGATGTGTATTCCCAGTGGGAATAAGGCTGGTGCTCCCAGACGTGGAGGCAGCACCTACGGCTGTTTATTTTCCTTTAGGTTCTAGCCAAAGTTGTCACAGAGTAGACGGCTGGTAATTTGTGGGACCTTTTTTTTCTAGAGAAAGTGACTTCCATCCTTCGAATGTCTCACGCTGTTATTAACAGATGACATTGAAAGAGTCCATTTGCCCAGTCAATTGTTTGACATTTAGACTTTTTTTCCCTTTTGGTATAAAAATATGCTGTCAGCGAGCCTGTTTCCCAGGCCAGACCACAAAGCTTAATCCTAACGATCAGCCACTGCTTCTAACTTTTAGACCAGCGGTTCTCAACCTGGGGGTCGAACGACCCTTTCACAGGGGTTGCCGGGTACTCGTATGTGGGCGTATCTGCATGTGGACCTGGGGACGGATAGAGGAGCGGTGTCTCCGTTCCTAAGACCATCGAAAATATGTGTTTTCCGATGGTCTTAGGCAACCCCTGTGAAAGGTTGAGAACCGCTGTTTTAGACTATTGTTATTATGGGGAAACACATTTGTAACTTTATATTAGAGCTCCAGGTAAACACTGCCCCACTTGGTGATGGCCCTAAAGATAACAGACTGTATCTGATGGACGAGGGCAGATATTGTTGGAAACATGACTTGATGAGCTCACTTGATTAGCTTCCATAGCCGTCTATAGAAGAAAAGGGATCCCCGGGGCTGTATACTCTGAAGTGGGGGGGTTGGGGGGGTGATACAGGTCAGTTTTGGAAGTCAGAACCAAAACTTTCTTAGTGCTAGTGCCACAGATGAGCCATTTTTTTTTTT
>NW_017731820.1:415480-461899 GCF_001890085.2 Hipposideros armiger | reverse complement strand
GAGTGGCTCAGTTGCTTAAGAGCTCGGCCAACTGAGCAACAGGGTTGCCAGTTCGATTCACAGCCCAAGCTGAGCTGGTACTGCTACAGGATGGCTCAGCTGACAAAAAAAACAAACAAACAAACAAAAAAAAACAAGCCCATGAACATATTCCAGTAGTTAATGGCTTCTCTGGATTACGTACGAAAGGACACATTCTTAATGTTTTTCAGGCATCCTGAGAATCTGTGACAACTATTTCAGCCATGTCACACACCACCTTTGTTTATATTGTACATTTTCCCAACACAGCCTTGCCCCTTTATCATCTGATGGGAGTTTTTCTGTCCTGGAAGGATCAGTTTTAATCCCATTTCTTCCATAAAGCATCCCTGAATTCCATCTGGAATTATTCATTTCCTTCTTTGTATTTTCCTAGCTTTTTGTGTGTGTGTTACTATTGTACTCGTTCATTCTCCCCATAAATATGCATTGAGATCATGTCGTATGTCAGGCACAGTGCTAGTCAGAACGGGACAAGCTCAGGTCTGTTGCCCATTCTTACGAAGCTGAAAGTCCAGAAGAGGGGAGACTAATGTAATCGGTCTGGAATGTGGGATTACAAATAAATTTAAAAGAATCTGACCCGGGATTAGAGTTTCTGGGATGGTATCTAGAGGAAGCTCCCTTTGAACTGATCTGAAAGTTAAGAAGGTGAGGGATAGGTGTAAGTCCAGACGCCCAGCACAGAGCAGGCAGGGGCCGCTGAGAGGACACCCCAGGCTCTGGCTGAAGGCAGTGTGGCCTGCGGGTGTGGAGGAGAAAGGTGGACATGCAGCTGGACAGGGAGGCAAGGGCCCGGCCAGAAGAGCCTTTTACACCACGTTTAAGGATCTGGGCTTCTTTCCTAAGGGCGATAAGAAGTTACTGTTGAATTTCAAGTAGAAGTTTACACAAACTATATAGAAACTAGAGCATATACCGACCTCTGTCATTTTATTATAAAGTCCTCAAAGAGACAGACTGCATCTTATTCATCCTGAACACACCAAAATGTCTGCTGCCTAAGACTAAAGCTTGATAAATGTATTTATTTTTGAATAGCTGGAGGAAAAATATACAATATATAACTTGAATACATTGTATAAATGCTTCAGATATTTTTTTTTTCTGAAAGCATAGTTTTTAATTTTTAATTTTTTTTTGAGATATCAACTGGGCTATCCACTACTCTTCCATTACAAATTTTCCTCTTCCGCCTCAGTAACAAACCCCCGAGTTTTAGCAGGCACATTACTACCTAAAATAAGAGACTACCATTCCCAGTGTGTCTTGGAATTCACTGTAGCCGTGACTACATCTGACCAATGAAAGAGACGTAAGTGAAAGTGTTGTGTGGAACTAATGGAAAGACTTATTAAAAGGGAGGGAGGCCTCCTAGTTCTCTCAGGAAAAACAGATGAAACACCTGGAGTTCTGGCAGCCATTTTGTGACTGGCTAAGGAAACTGGAGCAAAATTTTAGTCTGGATCTCTGATTGCTTTCTGGAGTTACCACACGAGCTTTGGATTGTCTATTTCAGACATCTTACATGTGAAATAAGAAATTTCAGATTTATCTAAGCAGCTGTAATTGGATTATTGTTCCTAGCAGCTGAAAGCAATTTCTAATTGAGACCTAACCTTCTACTTCAGAGGTGTTGGTTTATACACATTTGTATGGCTGATAGGTATTTTAATACAAGATGATAATCTTTGAAACAAGAAGTTTTAACTTGCACTCAACTAAAATATTGCCTACAGAATTTAGGCCTCTTTTTTTTTTCATTGAATATTTTTAATTTTATTTTTAATGAATAGGGAATTAATATTCCAGGAGAAAACTAACACATCTGGCTTCTAAGTCTGTAAAGACATTCTCTGGAGAGGGTACTGCAAGCAGGTTTAGGGCTTAAGGAAACATCTAACTAATTAAAAGGGACTGAGAATTTCAGAATGATGCCAGTTTCACAGGCCTTCTGGGAATCCTCATCGTCTCCAAAATAAAACAAATCTAAAGGACAATTTCCTGAGTCTTATCAGAAACTGCATGGATCTTTTAACTTGCTTTTGGACAACAATGATGGAGGAAATGGAGAGCCCTTTCTAGCTGCACAGTATTCAGCTGGAATTATCTAGAGATTCTACGGTAGAATTGCCCCATAAAAATACCATGTGAGTCACATATCATATGTCATTCAAAATTTTACGGTAACCACACTAAAAATGTAAAAAGAGGTGAAAGTCACTTCAATAATACATTTTATTTAATACAAAATGAAATAAATATAAAAAATATGAGATAGTTTATATCCCTTTACTTGTACTAAGTATTAACAATGCAGTGTGCATTTTACACTACTGCACACTTCAATGAAAAGTTGTTGGTTTTTAAGTGTCCGAGAGCCACACTCGACTAGTGGCTGTCACCGGACAGGACAGCTCTTGACCTCCTGAATCGAAGTCATTACCTGCCCATCTAACCAGGCTCTGCGTTGTGGATTTTAACTTTCCCTCTTTTATTTTACTTCTCCCTGTGACTCTATTGTTACTACTAGGTTTCACCATTTCCCAGATCCCAGTAAAATCTTCCTCTGATATTCTTATCACTGAACAAATATTTAGTTAAGACAGTGTTCAGGGACTAGAGAAGGTAATACTTACCCTTCTGTTAAAGCCTTTTCTCACTCTGCAAACAGTTTCTCTTTCCCCCCAGTACCTTCTGCTCTCCACCCCAAAGCAGCTGTCTTTAGTCCAACTCCTAAACACCTTGGGTGGATACTTTTCCATCCATTTCTATCGCTACTGCAATAGTTCAGGCTCTCGCCAACTCTGCTCGGGTCACCAGGGCAATGGTTAGTAACACACCATTTGACTCCTTGAAAACCCTTTCGTCATTCTTCACTGTGCAGGGGATAAATGGTCTGTGGAGTGGGCCCTTTTTCAATGGGTCCTCACTAAATTTCCAGCCCTGCACTGATAGCTGCCAGTCTCTGGATGGGACCCCCTGCTTTACCTGCGTGTCCCTGCCAGTCCCTGGGTGGCGCAGGCCCACGTGCTTTCGTGTGTACGTTCTGTCTACCTGGAATGCCCGTCCTGTGAGCCTGTGAACCTCTCTTCTGTGCCGGCTCCACTCTAACCTGGCCCCCAAGCAGTATTAGCACTGCCATCCTTCGTGGGGACTTCAATTCTGGCATGTCATAGTAGTTTTTTTTTTAATAATTATGTTTTTTCTTTTTAAGTCTGTCTCTTTTATTAGTTAGTAAGAATGTAAGGCCCATAAGATTACATTTTATTCACCAAGGTGAACACCACCCTTGGCAGGTGGTAGGTAATCAGTGAATGCTTAGGGGATGGGAGGATAAATAAATGAATGGCATGTCTTTCCAACATTTCGGTGACTCCCCCCCCCCCCAAACACACACACACAACCTTTCTGCTCTGGTTTAAAAGGTCATTCCCCAGCCCTTCCATCTGCATTCCCCTCTGGCTCATGTCACATTCTTTTTAATATGAGCAGGACGTGGTAAACAAAATGAGATTCAGACTCTAACAAGTTCCTCAATGAATTCATAGACACAGTGAAGAAGACTGTATCTCTGATGTGGCAATGGGTGACCTGTAGGATTTCAGGCGATGTTACCTAAAAAGCTAAGCTCGTTTGCCCTCTGGGACCTAGCTTCTAGGTAGCAGGAATACGACCACAAGAAGAGGAAGTACTTCCGTTCGATTCACAAATACAACAAACATTATGACAACTCCCGAGTCTTAATCAAACTCTTTTTTCCTGGCCCAGAGAAATCTACGGCTCCATCTACCTTCTTCTCAGGCTACAGATCACTTAACTAGCAAAGGACATTTTTCAAAGAAATTGTCATTTTTACATTGCTATGATAGATACTGTTCCTTAACTTTTACCCTGATTTCTATGTTAACGAAAGCAGACAGTGGTCCCTACCAGTAAAGCAGAAAGCAATGTGACAACAGCTTTTCCCTTCCTTTCGCTTCCCTTTCATTCCCTCCTCCGTGGCCCCTCCTTCCCTCCTGACCCCTCTCCCCCACCCCCTAATAAGTGGAATGCAGAAAGCAAAAGAAAAAAGTGAATTCTACTTTCTTTGTTTCCATACTACAGAATAATAGAAGTCTTAAATATGTTGCATTTAATGAAGTAAAAACAAAACAAAACAAAAAAGCACATTAAGAGGATGCATACCTCCACCATTTTCATTTAACTGAAGATCCTGCATCATGTGAATTTAGTGATTCACTTGCCAGAGGAAACCCTCTGGGCCTGCTGATTGAAATTCTACAACTCCAGTCTGCCAGCCTTTCTGAGGAGCCATTTCCAGGAAACATCACCCTCAATTTCCAGTTTTGATTTCTTAAAGTGCATTGAAAATGAAGGTCACCCATGAATCTGTAGACGCTTACCACTTTCTTGTCCATACCTAAACTGATGGCTTTGTTGGTTCTTGGCCACTTACTTGTCTTTCTAAAACCTTTAGCTTGGCTTTAATGGAAAGGATTTTTTCTGTCTCTACACATGTGAAAATGTACTTAGTCTTTAATCAGACCATGCTATTACGGGAACAAGTATGACTTCCATAAAAGTATTTGGGAATGGACAGCTGACTCCCACACAACGTGTGCAGTAATACAGTGGACGAAAGATGGTGGCCCACTTGCTCCCACTCTATCCATCAGCCATGGGTACCACTCCCTACATTTTACAAAGGGAATCGTGAGTGTCTATTAATCTGTAAAGCTGGTTTTCGGGGAGGGCAGTTAAATTTTTAGAGTTGAATAAAACTTTTGCAATATATCTATGTAATTGACAAAAGTGATCATCTTATGAAGAAAATATTTGTTAAGGCAGATGTTTTAAATGTGTTCTTTAATTATTTGTTTTTGTTCTCATTTTTCAGGTAATCTAATATCAAAAGCAAGAAATAAAACTTAATCACTCACTTAAATCTCTGTGTAGTTGACGTAGCCACGTGGTAAAATTATTTACCTTTTTCCTTCCTGCTTATCTTCAAACACATAACTGTTTTCTGAAGTTACTTTTATGCACCGGAGCTTCCTTGGGATTTAAATGTCAAAACACAGCTATATGCCACGCCAAAAGCAAATACAGTTTTCTTTTGTCTTAATGCATGCAATACATCAAAGAAGAATAAAGCTGCTATTGAATCTTAAAATGGTTAACTTTTTTCTTTTCCTTTTTCTCCTAGGAGAGTTATCTCCTCTGGCATTTCACTACTGTGTTGTTGTTTTTTTTTAAATAAGTTTTGTCACTCTAGTACTCTATTTGCACTTAAAAATAAAACCACTTTGAAATCACTTCAGAGAGACAACCGACTTGAACATGGGTTCACCTGGGTGTGTGATACTGTTGGGTCACTGGGCTTATGGTTTGGTGCTAGACAGATGATTAAGGCTTAAATATTTAAGTATAGACAGGAAACTCTTCTCTGTGTCCCTTCTAAAAGAAACCAAATGGCTCTGGCAATGGAGTTAAAGATCAAACAGGAGTCTGGAGTTGGCATGGGAGACCAAGAAAGTTTACACAAAGAGCCATGCATCTACTATTAGAAATGAGTCAGATCTAGCATGTGGAAACAGCTTTCCAGAAATCTACTAATAATTCAATTCAGCCCACAGAAAGAAAGAAAGAACATAGCCATTTGCAATATAACATCAGCGGGACCCGAGATGGGGAATAAATTGAGATAAGGTGAAGAGACAAAGTAATATGAACTGTCATATACTAAAATGAAAGCTGGATTATGCCACTCGTCTTTTTCCACTTTATTTTGCCCTGGTGATCTCGTTTTAGGACGCTGGGTAACTGTTTTCCTTAGCGTGTTTTTGAAGGCCATTCCACGAAAGGAAGTCCAGCTTCACCCCTGGGAAACTGCTTGGTGTCTCCAGCTCTCAGAGAAGGAATTGCAGACAACCTGTCTTTCGCTGCTTTGGGGTTCCATGGGGTCAGAGTCACAGCGATGTCAGAACTTAGCTGGCACACAGTTCTGAACAATGTGATGCTGATCTGGGAACCTTGCTGCCTCCTTTGCCAGCTTTGCATAATTAGCACTGACTCTAATGGTAAAAGACAAAGTGTTTTTCGATGTAATGGAAGAGCTAGCACAGTTTGACACCAGCCTAATAATGACATGAACAGTTCCTCAGAATGGAAGGGGGTGGTCAGCCTGGAAATGTATGAGAAGGTGTCAGACTCAGAGGGGGGCAGTTTGCAGTTAGCAAGATCCTGGTGAGGGAGAAAGGGAGGGAGTCTGGCACAGACAGTGTCACCACAGAAATATTCATGTCTGCGACACAGGCCTTCCGTTTCCTACAGCGGAAATAAGCTTTAGACATTTCAAGTCAAAGTTTCGGTTTTGTCTATTTTTCATTATTATTTTTTTCGTCAGGCTGCGGCTGTCCACTCGGTGGAACCATGACATTTTCCACTGGGAGTGGGGGCTGCGAGAGTTCGCCTCTGGACTCTGGACTAGAATGGAAAGTGCACAGACACGTGGACTGAATTTCGGCAAAGTAGTCTGAAACCGAGGGGATTTGGCTTGAAAGGGCCGGGCCTTTGTGGGCACAGACCAGGAACCGCAAGTGTTAGGACAGTTCAAGTGCTGATAGTCACCCTCCCCCAGCCACCTCCGTGTTAAGGTCCCAGGAGGCAGTGCTCACTGCTCAGTGTGGTCTTGAATCAGTATTCTTGACTGAATGAATCTCACTGAGACTTAGAAATCCTAGGGCAGTGGTTCCTGGTGCCATGCCTTCCGCCTTTGGGAATCTGACTTACGGGGGGCCTCGTGTCAGCCTGGGGGAGGGGAAGAAAGGGGCTGTAGAGGCAGAGAGGATGCCTACGATAGCTGGTCCCACTCCGCGCACCCACCCCAGATCTTCACACATTCCACGATTAATTTCAACTTGTATGCAGCTTGCAAGAGACCTAGAGATCACCGTGTGTTTCTATGGCACCTATAAAAATGCTTAGATGGCTCCCTGTTACACCAGGAAAAAGGGAATTAGAAAAAAGAGAGCAGAAGAGCACACAGATGTTGAGTGACCTGCCATCCTGGTTTATCCAGAACTGAGGGCTTTCTCAGCTGCAGAGTTCTCAGTGCTCAAAGCAGAACAGACCCACACAAATGAATGAGTTACCACCTCACACACATCCCAAACCGGGACCCAGTAACAGCCAAAGCATGTCCCAAGACCAGTCGGAGCTGATGCCAGCACAGTGTGCAGTGGGGACACAGGCGGACCCTAAGACTAAGCAACTGGGACCTTCAAGGGAGCCCAGAGTTTCTGAGCAGTGCACCCGGCACACCCCCCACTCCTCTGATGACAGGATGTTACATAAGCTGGCTGGGCCTGACCCAAGGGCCACGCCGGAGGGGTCCAGGAAGACGCCTAAATTGGGACAATAGTGTCAAAAGGGACTTTGATCTCTGACTAAGCTTGAATCCCACAGTCACTGAATATTAGGGTATCGAAATGTGTGTGTTCAAAAATTTTTTTTCTGCTGTGGATTTAAAGTGGGAGCTTATGAGCAAATCAAGATCAATTTTAGAAAATAATGTTACATGTATTCTTCATCGAAGTTAGGGCTGTAAATTTTAAACCTGCTTTCATAGAAATTCACAACCTCCTGAACTGATGATATTAATCTACTTATTTGTTGTTCACCTTCCCAGAAGAGTCAGCTTAGTTTTGAAACATCTCACATTGTATCTAACCAACCCCCATTTAAAGGCTCTTAGCAAAAAAACAAAAAAATATATACTTATTCTTTGCTTTTAAGGAAAAAAAAATCAAACTAACTTAGTAGATGTTCTTGAAAAGAAAGCACTGAATTAAAAAATAAAAACTGGGTCTTTGCTTATGCAGTTCCATCTGAAAACATAATGAGGACTTAATTACTAACTCAAATAGGATATGGGAGATTCTGTTTCTCAAGGGGTAATTTTGGAGGCTGCGGTCGAGCTGAGACACATTTACTCTTCCTTTTCTGCTCGCAGAGCTATCCAGAATGTTTCCTGGGTTTGTTTCTTCACATATTTACATGGAGGTGGCAGGAATGCTAAAGGAGATTGAATTCTAATGAACCGCTTTCACTAGTGTTTCCACCAGATGCTGACTCGAACACCATGAACTTGCTCTGGCCTCTAAGTAGCCGTTTAGTCCCCAAGTTCTGATCTCCAGAAGGCATCACTAGGGTGCGACTTAATATATCCTAGAAATACGTGTCATCTTTTCTTTCAAAGCCGTTAACACACTTGGAATTTGTTCCTCTGTGTTCTGGTAAAAAGATGGCATTGTTTGATTTTAGAGGTAGAAGATGGGAGAAGACTAGATGCTCTGGGTTCCAAGAAAAATAAAACTTGACTCACAGTAATGTAAACAAGGATTACTTTTTATCACACAGAAAGGTGTGAAGGTGCTTGCTGACTGGTTTTCTGGACCATACAGCCCCAGGCACAGTGTCTGCATTTGAACACTGACGCTGGAGGGGGAGAGGGGGGCATCTGTACCAGAAAACAAAGCCTCCTCCAGCACACCACAGCTGACTTGGCTTATCTCGCCTCAGCCAGGACGGTGTCACCCGGCTACTTCTGCCTGTGACTAAGGAAAAATCTCCCTCTGGCAGCTAAGCTATGAGTGTGGTCTTAGGATCAATCAGGAAACCACAACTAGCAAAACAGGCTTTTGCTATGACTCACAAGGTAGATACATTTTTCCAAACTACGCATTTACACCACCTACTTAGGCTCAAAGTATCTGAACACCAGCTTTTTCGTCCACATGTCCTGGAAGAGACCCACAGAGGAGGGCGTGGATTCGCAAGTCCTGCTGTCTTGTTGTAGCAACTCTCCCAGTTTACAGATTCTGACCAGAACCTGCCAGGATCCCCCACCTCCCAGGACTCACTCTAGCCCCCCAGCAAACTTTCCCGACTCCACTTTTCCCCCCACCTTCTCTCCCTTTCCCCCCACTACCTTTAAGATGCCGCATGGTTCTGTTTTGGGTCTCCCTTAGAGGAGGAAGTGAATAAACCTTACTTTGTTTGGCTATAGGAGGTTTTCACACTGGAAGGAGGGTAGAGAGACCTGGGTTGAGAACAGGAGTTATTGATATAAATGGCACCGAAAGATGCTTGCCGCAAGGACCCAACAATGCGAGGGCGCTAGGAGCAGATAAAAGGGGGTCATCACGCCAGGAGAAACGAAGAGGTTATCTGCTGCACACCTTACTGTCTTCAGGGAATGTTCTAGCACCTGAGGATTTGATGAAGGCCCTCCTCCCTGAAAGCAGACTGCCCATCAGAGGTCAAGCTAGAGGCTTACTCTGTGGGACAAGGCTTCTTGCCCGCTCCTCACCTTCGCCCTCCCAGGCCTGTGGCTGGCTGTGAAACACAGCTGAAGAAACCAGAGGCCCTCAACAGGTAAACAGGGCGATTTCGTCAGACACAACATCTTCGTGTGAATCTGCTGACGTACGCTTGTGACATACATGCATCCAATCCAAGACATTTCGACGTATGCGTCCAATACACATTTCTCCTCATGCCCACCACTGAATTTGCGATTTGTTACCTGAACCCTCTGACCAATCTCTACCATTAGCCTTCCTATCTGAGTAGAGGGTAACTCTCGCCTTCCAGTTGTTTTTACCAAATCATCTGGGTTTATCCTTATTCACCCTCTTCCTCTCATGGCCTGCATCTAATCCATCAAGGAACCCACTGACTCCACGTCCTGCATATATGAACAGATGCAGAGTCAAGCACATCTCATACCTCTGGTGCTAGTCCCCTGGTCTCAGGCCACCAGCATCTCACCTGGATTATTATAACAGGCTTCCCGCTTCTACCCGCTCTCCCCGCAGCCAGAGTGGTCCTTTTAAATTGGAAGCCTGATCATGTCCTTGCTCTACTCAGAAACCTGCAAGGGCTGCCTAGTTCCTGAAGAATAAAAGCCACACCCTTCCAACACCCTCCAGGTCTCCAGGGCCTGGCCTCTAGGCGGCTCTGGCCTCCTCTCTGCAACTGTCCTCCTCTCCTTCCAACATGCCCCCTGGCACGTTGCTGATCCCAGGTCATGCCAGGCAACCTCAATGCACTGACTGTTCTCTTTGCCTGGGATGCTTTTTCCCCAAACTGACAAATGCTATTATCTCTTTCAGGTCTTGAACTATTATCTTTTCAGTGTGGTTAACTCTGACCTAGCTATTTAAACTGCAATGTAACCTCCATCTCTTGGAAGGCCAGTTCTCCTTGATTTGCTCTGCTCTTTTCTTTTCTTTTTTTTTTCCCCACGGCACGTATTCCTTCTAACTTACTATAATTAGTAACTTCCTATAATGTAGCTGTCCTTCCTCCCCTTCCTCCAGAATGTGAGCTTCACAAGTGTAAGAATCTTTGTCTGTTCTGTTCAACAATTTATGCTAAGTGCCTAGAACAGTGCCTGGCACGATGGATGCACTCAGAAAATACTCCTGAATGAATAATTCTGTAGCTTGGCATGCCTGCCTTTCCTTGATCCAACACTGTGTTCAGAAAACAAGCCATGTGTAAATCCTCACACACACACAGCAAGAAAAATAAGTTAAAATCATAGGATATTCCAGTATGACACACAGCAAAGCTCCTTTACAATAATCTTCCCAAGCTATTTCCCTAAGTTCTACTCATCACATCATTGCAGCTGCTCCTATTATCTCCAAACATTTTTCTTTTTTAATCGTGCCTATGGTAGCTGTTTTACGTTCTCATTTTTCCTGTTTTTTTTTTTCAAAAATAGCTTTTAAATCACTCATGCTGGAAGTTGAAAGGAGAAAAGTAAAGAAGAACCAGTGTAGGCTAACTTACGAAGAATTTAGGTAGTTTGAAAATAAAATCAGAGATGTCAGGCAGTTGCAAAGTTTCGGTTAGTGAGGGGGGAAAAAAATCCAAACCAGAGGTGGGCTAGGGATGTATCATTAAAGTGTAATCTGATGGGTGTCCGTTATATAAGGACAAGCTAAACCCGCCAGTACTTCCACCTGGACAGACAGAAATTAAGGGTGAATTCAACGCGCTCCCCAATGGTCTGACCAAGGAGAATATAGCCCTGTGTCATAGCTACAGAAATACAACACTTCACAGATTAAAATTCTACACTGGGAACATTTTAGGTAAATAAAATAATCTGCTATTTCACACATTGGTAATTAGCGTACAAAATCATCGCCTTCAAAATAAACGTCAAACAGGAACTGGGTTCCCGAATGGGCTTAGGAATTTTGTGGAGATGTGTCAGAGTGACTACTTTCCCATAGCTACACTTCTGGGTTATCATTCTGGAAGATAAGAAAAATATTCCTTCTTCTATCAGCCACTGTGCACTTGGCAACGTGGACAATGGGGCTGACCCATTTTGGCAAAAAACATGTATTTTATCCATTCCTGTACCTGACAAAAATTGAAATTTGCATTCCCTATTGTACATCTTCTGCGTTATTCTCCTCATCAGAAGTGCCAACTTCCACTCTTTTCATTTACCAAAATCTCACTCATTCCTCTGGGGCCATTTTAACGCCTACTCTCTCCATGGGAGTAAAATATGCAAGTCTCAACATCTCACCAGTACTTCTTCAGTAGCAGGCAATTTAAATAGAACGCCCAAGAAACAAGCTGTTTGCATTGAAACAGCAACATCACCATAAAATCTAGCCAGTTTACAAAAGCAGAATGAACTACCTTGGGTATTATTGACAGAAATTATTGTATCATTAAAGCTACTGGCCTGGAAAATGGACAAGGTGCTAAACATCTCTATAGACTGTATGGAAAACAATTACTACATTTTATAGACAAACATCTCATATCAGAGCATATGATCTTAAAACATTCATCTCAGTTTTTCTGAGTATTGCTACCATTTGCTTTAGGCCCAAATAATAGCTATTAGATTATTGATGGTTCAAAAATTAGGCGTGTATTTCTATTAAAACAGTTCATTGTTCTGTTTAAATATAAACTCGTTAGGCTATCAGGACGAGTATTTGCATATATGTAATAGGAATAAGCTCTATGCTGTGTCATCAAGTCTTATAAACATATTGAGGCTTAAAAATGTCACTCTGTAGCTGTCATAAGCTGTAACTTACCATTCACATGAATACTATTTTATTAACATTATACAGAACAAACTTACTTCATTATAAATGATTTTATATATTTTAAAGCTTCATTATATATCTGTGAATGCTTCCCCAAGGATCTCCTCTTAAATGAAATAAGATTATTAGTGACTTTGGGTCTGTATTTTGTTGAGGGCAGACTGAGATGTATACAACTTTCATCTTCCATAATATAAAATTCATGAAATTATTTTTCAGAATAAGAAAGCCCTATCATAAAAGATTTGAAAACTTTTTTTTAAAATCACCTAAATTCACCAGGTTAAATTCAACTCATAGTGAGACATAGATTGTTTACGGGCAAAACATCTGAAAAGCAAATTTTTTTATGTTGGAATGAAAGACATTTTGTAGAAGTACGTTGAGGTAATATATGTAATGTCGTCAGAATATTTCCCATAAAGGTTGTATCCTTCCACTGTGTGAGAAGTCAATTCAGTTTTTATTAAAAAAAACAAAACAAAACTCCTCCCCAGATTTGCAAAAACGAATAAAGATGAGATTTTTGCAATATTTTAGTATGAGTATTTTGTAAACAAACTCAATTATATCAAATATTCTGCTTCAGTAAATCCCCATACTACCCACCAATATTTTTTAATATGTTTTTTTTTTTCCAGGAGGGGTCTTTAGAGAGGATGAGTCGCGACCAAGACAAGGAGAGAAGGGACATCTCTGCTTGTGGGCATAGGAAGCAAAACTAAAAATAAACCGAGGTCCTTTATAGCTCAGCTATTGCTTGCAAAACCTCCTGCATAATGCTCATGGTCACTGAGGGAGGCTGATGGACCGATGTGACATCAGAGATCGTCCTATCATATATCCATGTCCTGATAACAGCATCACTGCTAACATCACAAACACGCTACGGTAGGCATGGCCAATGGTTCCTCCCACCTCACCCTTACAGAGTGTGTGAGTGAGTGAGTGTGTGTGTGTGTGTGTGTGTGTGTGTGTATGTGTGTGTGTCTCATCCCACAACAAAAACACGGATTTGGCAAGTTTTGACGCTGAGTAGGATGAGACAGCTGCGTACCTGTCTATGATGGCGCACATGTCAATGCTGACGTTCGCGAAACTTCCTGGCCTCCGCTGTGCCACGGCGTATAAATTGACAAGTTGATCGTCCACTTGAATGAGCTGCATGCAGCCTTGGAATGAAGGCTGCAGGACAGAGTGACTTGAGTTCTTCATCTGGTTCAGAAAACCTGTGAGAGAGAACAAGTGGGCAAGTTCAAGTCTGTGCACAGCAAACTTCACTAAACCTTCCCTGGGCACGTCCCCTGACCACAGCCATCGTGTCCGACGACTGTCTCGTGGGGTCGTGCAGATGCTGTGTGCACTGCAGAGGAATGAAGTCTTATGAGAAGGAGGTATTATTTCAGGGAGAGAAGTGAGGGCTGAACCTAGAGAACGTTTGTCTCTGGGGTCTAGCATCCCTCATATTTTCTTTCTTGACATCTTTCTTCCGCTGGCTGTCACATGTCCCTGTCCTGCTGTCAAAAGCTCAGTGCCACACTTCCGCAGCTGATGCTGGGTTCAGAGATTAGAATATAAAACTTTAGAGCTTTCTCAACAATCCAACCGCCTTCCTTTTATGCTTTCAATATTACATCTATTTTCTTAACTCCCTAGAGGCCTGCTATTTAGATAGCAAGGAGCTAAACTTACCGTTATCAATTAAGGTGAATCTCTTCTATGGATTAAAGTCTAACCCAATCCAAAGAGGTATTCACATTACAAATGATTTTTCCACTTATAAAGTCCAAAGTAATATTACAAAGAGATAAATTTAGACATAACAGACAGCCACCCTGCTCTGAATATCTATCATATATATGGTATCTAATATGGTATAGGGAGCATAAATGATAAGAATTGAAACTAAAATTAAAAGAGACTGAATAACAAGACCAAAAAATAGAGTAAATACTGCTGGTTCTATTAGGGAATAGCACATACATATACCAAGATTGAAATTAGACTTTAAAATTTGTATTGAAGAGTAACTTTAAAACAGCCCCATCAATTACCTTTATGTCTTTTCAATAGAAAAATGCATAATGTTATTATTCATAGAAAATTTGTAGGCCATAATATTTCTTGATCCTATTAAGGATCTCCAGGAATTGGCAAAAAGCATCTACCTTCATATAGTTTTGCACACCCAATTCACGTACCAGAGCAAATTTAAATGTTGCTAAGGTGATTGAAAATCTGAAGTTATTCACATATGTATTTCAATCTAATATTATATCTACAGCAAAATATAATTTACACAGAAAGGAATGAGACCAAGATGTGCCATTAATTGAATAAAAGTAAATTTTCAACTAAACTTTTAAAAAAATATATATATATTGACCATTATGTGACTTTTAAAGCTGTCCTATACTATTTGAGTAGTTATAGTTTAGGACAATAGAAACCTCCTTCTCTCTTTATTAATGGTTTTTAATAGTTAAAGTCTAATAATTATAATTTTAAGCCCTTTTGAGGGTTAATCACAGATGTGTAGTGTATCCTTTCCTGTCAACAGAGTGCTATGTAAAATAGGATTATACTTAATTTCTGGACTTAAAAATTAGAATAAAACTATTTCAATGTCAAACATATAGTTTATCTATACAGTTTTTCTAAGTCACATTTTTTTTCATTTGCATTGACTTACTTAGTCCCCTCAGAAATTGCTGATCTTCGATGTCATCTATTTAGACTAGTTGTATGCATACATATGATTTTCAATCTGTTTAATCAGGATAATATTGAATGGAGTTAATGTCTAAACTTAGCAGAGAGAAAACATCCAGCTGTAACTTGGAAGGCTATTCTTAACAAGACAATCATCTGGCTCTGTATTTTGAATACTTGGGAGTTCTAAATATCCATGCTAGCTTTGAAATAGTCCAAAACGAGCACATCTATTTGTGAGAACAAGGCCTTCCCTGCAGCAAGGCAGCTGCATGCCACATAGACCACTGTGGATTGGGTATAATTAAGTTCATAAAACAAGACTTCATCAGTCACTCATAACGACGTTCTCTGTTTGGCCCTCATGAATTTTGTACTTTGAAACTGTCAAATCCTTTCATTTCCTACATGGGACATGCTCTGAGAGGAGGTAAATGTAGGACAAAGTACTACGCATCCATTAAAAATTTAGGTTGTTTGCCTCTCTTTGAAATGTCTTTAACGTTTCCACGAGGGACTCCATTAATTCACATCCGTGAGGAGTCCCCTTCCACATTGAATTAGGGCTGACCTCTGCGGTCAGTAGAACACTGTGGAAGTGGTGGCTGGGTGGGACTTCGAAGGCTAGTTTTCAACTCGGTCTCTGTAATCGCTAACACTGAAAAGTCAGCCGCCGCACCTGGAGCAGTCTTATGGAGGGGACCATGAGAGACAACAAACCATGGCTTTAAGCAATCCTGGAGTGATTTGTTATGTAATAACAAATAACTAATACTGAATTTGGTACTGGGAGAGAATTGTAACACAAATCTAAAAATACAGGACTGGGATGTTCACATAAGTTGAACGGACCTTGAAAGGACTGTTAGTAGGAGTCTGATGGCTCTTGAGGGCCTTTGCAGTAATGGCTTAAAGGAAGGTGAGGGAAAAAAAATATTATTGGAAATGGGATAAAACTGGATCCTGCTTATGTTATGGTGGAAAGTTTAGCAAGAATGTGGTAACACAGAAAGGAAAAAGTTGTACTTAATGAACTGTGTAATCTAGCTAAGAACATTTCCAGACAGAGAAGTCTGATGTTTTCTTTCTATTTATAGTGAAAAACAGAAAAAAGAAGAGAGGAAAGCTAAAGAAAAACTGTTACATATGAAGAAGCCAAAACTTCATGAATTTGAAAAAAACAATGTTTTCTCAATTCCAGTTTGCCCAATGGCAAACAATGCAAAAACTAAGAAATCACTTCCAGGCAAAGATCAGCTACGAGTAAAACATAATCTGAAGACGACAATGATGTGTGGCTGTAAAATCCATGTTAAGATTGCCACCATTTGTTAGGTGGTACCTGAAAGAACCATTTAGTCAGACAGACAATCCTCTAGGCAGCTTGCTGGTGTATTGTGCAGAATCTCTGAGTTATACAATAGGGAGCTAAAAATCTTCTCAAGAGCATTTCCGCCTAGTGTCAGCAGAAGCCCAATGTTAAAAAAAAAAAAAGTTTAATGGCGTAAACCTGAATATGATTCATAGGAAGCCCACAGATTTTTAAGAGAACTGCATTAGTGGTAACACCACTAGCTTGGACTGACAGGGACAGAGATGGTACAAAATGAAGAGAGGTCTTTAGACCCTAAACTTCTACAGGCAGGAAACCACACAGCTGTAAACACGGGCTACTTTTTATTTTAAAAGGGAAGTATGAGTCAGAGTGATAGAACTGAGAACCAAGAGGTTGCAGCCAAGAGCGGGCCATGGAGAATAATTTCCAGGACATAGCAGGACTGACTTCGAATCAAGGAATCACCAACATGTGCCTGACTGGATGTTAGAAGTGCTATGGACCAGGTACTTCTGCGTAACTCTTAGTTTTCCTCCTTTGAACCAGAGAGGCGAAAGTGGCGACTCTGTGCCTAGCCTACCATGGTCCGCTGGGTGTGTGGCTGGCACAGAACTCATTCATAGGTCTTCAGATGAGCAGCTACATTTGAGTAACTACCCAAACAGCTTCCTTTGCTCTTGGACCTCACAGGAGCTTCATTTTGTTATGAACTCGACTTAGATGATGAGTTCCTGGATTTTGAGCAGATGCTCTCATGGGATGACACTTTAGAGGGACTTCGGAGGAGGTGAGAGTACTCTTCATGTGGAAGAGGCATGAATCTTTGGTCCCAGAGGGCGAACTCTGGCAGCCGGCCTCCAAATTAGCCATGAGTCTCCACCTCCTACTATCCACACCCGTGCAGGTCTCTCCCGCACTGAACCAGTGCTGGCCTGCGTGACAAACAGAACACTGCAGAAGGGAGTGTGTGCATGTGACTTCCACGGCTTCGTCACAAAAGGCACTGGAGGCTCCCCGGTGGTCCTGGACCCCTTTCTCTGGGGGAAGCCAGCCTGTGTACCATGAGAAACCTCAAGTCATCCGGTGGAGAGGAAAAGACCTACTACTCGCAGCCAGCAGCAATGGCCAGCCATGGAGGAAGGCATAACCTGAAGAGGAGCCCCCAGTCCTGGTCAAGCCTTCAGATGACTGAGGCCCCAGGAAACACGTAACTGCAATCTCATAAGAAACTTCATGCCAAGTTGCATGAACTTCCCAGCCAAGTTGCTCCTGAATTACTGACCCACAGAAAAAGACGAGCTTGTAGACTATTACTGTGTTGGGCTGCAAGTTTTGAGGTAGTTTCATGCAGCAATAGAAAATAATTCAAGTTATAATGAACAATTCCTGCCATCACTTCCTCAGTTTTAAAATTAGAAACCAATTAACAAAAACTAGCCTGCAAAACAGAGTGAATGGTAGCATGCTGACCGTTTGATTATACTGAGCAATGAGTTAAAGATATTGGATCTCAATTGTTAGTAAAGTCACATAGGTTTCAGGTATACAATAGCATAATACATCATCTATATATCACATTATGTGTTCACCCCAATAAACTTTAATTTAAAAAAAGATATTGGATCTCTGATACTGAAATTCCTGGTGCCCTAAACCCCTTTGAAATGGAGAAGAACATATTATTTATTTTCTGTTTGTTCCCTTACTGTACAAATATAATGTTACTAAAAATACTAATGGATAGCACCTGTGACACTTTCAGTGGCTGCTGTAAAGCTCAGGAATACACCTACTTAATAGATTAATAGCAGGATGGTTTGGAGATATGAATTTGTGGCTGGGATTTTGAAGATCAGAAATGAATAGATATAAAATGGATAGAAAGATAAATTAAAATCTGCCAATTTAGTAGAAGGATTTATAGAATAAAGAGAAAAAAATTTTGCTTTGCTTAGAGCTGTAAATTTATTGTATCTACAAATTTGGAATTAAAAAAATGCAATATTTATACACGGGCTGTTGTTACTGGGTTCTGTGACCTGACAATGTGCTATAACACTCACAGTGAATTGTAATCTTGTCAGGCTGGATTGCATCTCAGCCCCAGTAACCTGGGAAGCTTTCTTCCTTCTCTACAGGGTTATAATCACATTAACTAACTGGCAAGTTTGAGATTTCCGTCACAAGACTTAGCATATAAAAACTTCACACCTGATTTGAAGTTCACTCCGTATTTTATGATTCTTGCTGACAGAAGAAACACACGCAAATTCGAGGTTTTAAAATTTTAATTCAGAAATACATCAGTGGAAGCCATGCCGATATTTCTTTGGACATTAACATGCCCATCTAAATTGGTGTTAAGTTATCATGTTAATCTGATGGGACAGAAAAAGCAAAACAATAGGCAACAGGGATGAAAATTTTGCATGTCTGAACCACATGCACACAAATTTCTCTATTTATACTTGTTTTAAAGTTGGGAAGTTTGGGGATCTGAGGGGGGCTGGTGGAATGCTGCAAGGATGCTAAAAGGCGTTTAGTATCTTCTTTTCGATATAATCTCGGAAGATGGTGCAAAGTGCCTGCTAACCTCGCCTGTTTACCCATGCTTCCTGAATAACCCGCCCTCATGGGAATTGGGGTCCAAGCAAGCAGCGTGTTAGAGCGAGCTGGCAGTGAGCCCAGGGGTGGTAGGCACCTCCACAGTGAGAACAGCCATGCCGCTTACCCACCCAACCTGGCTGTGAGGTGAGCTACAATGCAGGTGGATTGAGAAAATAAATAAATACACTGAGGACAGTGGGGCCAGGTTCTCACTGTCATGAAAGGAGGGGGAAAAAATGAAAGGTGGGAAATCTTGAATGGATCCTGTGGGTTTCGACTGGAATTTAATCAGTGTGCACTTGTGGTTTTCAGTATATTTAGATAGATGTAGACATAAATCCAGATGGAATTGTATGTGTGCTCAATATACTGATGGTTTCTACCATGCACTGAGCACGGTAGAGTTACCCCCAGAAGCAATGAGTTCCCTAATTAAATGCTTAAGATGTTGATCCTGTTTATTATATTTCAGCCACCCTGTTCTCTTGTCTGTGCCTCAGGAAAACCAAGACCTTTCGGTCTGGAATTTTCTTCTCCCTCGTATTTTTCATGGCTGACTTATACTTCTGATTTAGGTCAGCTCAAATGTCACCATCCAAGGTGGTGGTGGTGGGGGGGTCTTCTAAGACCACTCTATTAAAAAGTATCCTATCAATTTTCACATCCTAGTTCTTCTGTTACTTATTTCTTGTCATAGAATTGATCACAAGTTATACTTATCTGGATTCGTTTAGTTACTTACATAAGTATGTGTGTATGTGTGTGTGTTTCTCTTCTTTCAGTATATTGATTTTATGGCATAATTAATATTATCATGTTTCCCTCTGAATTATTTTTTAAACATATCTATTGAGAAAAACTCAAACACCATAAAATTCACAACCCTACTTAGCTTAAAATAATCCATGGAATATATGGGAGATGTTCAAGATATAAGCTGCCTATTTTAAAGTTTAGAAGTACATTTTTTTAACTGACTGAAGATATCCTTTACAACATAATATATGCTGGTTTCCAGTCTTTGTGGTCCTCTCTGTGTCAGGTGAATGATGAAGTGCATGAGTAAGCTTGGGTTTTCACCTTGGAGTGAGGTGATGTTTAACCTGCGTCTTCACTTCCTTCTGGTCTTTCATTTCAGCTGCCTTATCCGAGAGACTTGCTCTGACCACCAGTTGAGTAACACTCCCTGCTCTTAGCTCTCTACCCACCCTGGCTCAGTTCATTTTATTTGTAACACTTATCACCACCTGATGCATTGTATGCCGTCAGACAATTAAGTTTGCAAACTCATCCTAGCAAAAGTGCTGCCTACCTCATTGCTGAATATCACTACGGTCCCCTTTGAAGTACTCCCCTTGGGAAGCTATGCACTGACACCAGCGCCTAGTCCACCCTTCAAAGCAATTTTGGAACTCTTTCTGGAATGGCCATCAGAGCTGTCATCGTATTACCCTTGATGCCCTGAATATCATCAAAATGTCTTCCTTTCAATATTTCCTTTCTCTTCAGGTAGAGAAAGAAGTCACTGGGGGCCAGATCAGGTGAGTAGGGAGGGCGTTCCAATACAGTTACTTGTTTACTGGCTAAACACTCCCTCACAGACAGTGCCTTGTGAGCCAGTGCATTGTCATGATGCAAGAGCCATGAATTGTTGGTGAAAAGTTAAGTTCATTTTCGTCTGACTTTTTCACGCAGCCTTTTCAGTGCTTCCAAATAGTAAACTTGGTTAACTGTTTGTCCAGTTGGTACAAATTCAGAATGAATAATCCCTCTGATATCAAAGTTTAACAACTTTAGTTAAAAGTTTAACATCATTTTGACTCTTGATTTGGACTGACGGAACATTTTTGGTCATGGAGAACTGACCGACTTCCATTGTGCATGTTGACACTTTGTTTCGGAGTCGTATTGGTACACTCATGTTTCATCACCAGTTATGATAACATGGCCCAAAACATTGTCTTGCCTCTCCAAAAGGTCTTGGCAAACTTTGACTCTCCTTTGGTTTTATCAGTGAGCTCCTTCAGGACCATTTTTGCACACACCTTCCTCGTGTCAAGATTTTCAGTTAAGATTTTCCTGTTTCTCTATTGATCTCTTGGTCTGCTATGCTTCTCACAGTCAGCTGACAATGCCTATCCATATGAGTAAATAAAATGCAAGGATTAGAAGAGTTTGAGAAGAGCATTCTCTCTTCTTGAATATTTCCTTCCTTGGCTAACAGGGTATTACATTGTCCATGGTGTTCTTCATACTTTTCTAGCAATTTCACCTCAATTTCCTTTACTGATAACTTGTTTTCTAGCCAGTGCATAAATGGAGGAGTTCATCAAAGTTCATCCTGGGCTATGTCTGGTTTTATGGTAGTTTCTCCATAAACATGGCCCTACCCACTCACTGCTTCAACTACCAACTATATGAACATGTCTCCAGTGATATCTTCTCTCCAGGCTTTTTCTCTGAGCTCAACACTGATGTATCCAAAAGTTCTTGGGACTTCTCTATGCCACTGTCTCACATGTGTTCAAAACTCAAGATATATTGTTCTTGATCCCAGCTAGTATTCTGTCTTTGTCCCTATACTACCAGTCACTCAAAACATCTTGACTTCAATTTTCTCATCTAAAAAGTTGCACATATTAAACAACCAAGAGTCATCCCTGGCATCTCCATCCCCACTTCCTAAAACGCACAATCAAATCATGTCACTTCTACCTTTTAAGTAATCCTCTCAGTGTCTTCTGTACTATCTGAGTCCAGACTATCACAGCTTGGCCACCACCCACTTTCAATCATCTTCAGCATGAAGCCTGAATGAGCTCTATTAAAAATATTAATTTGATCATGTTACATTCTAATCAAATATCTTCTACTTATTTGATAAAATACATACATATATATAAATATATATATGTATGTATTTAACTCTAAGATTTTTCTTTCCCTTTAATGTTTTGGTTTCAAAATACAAAATATATTTGTAGTGATTTTAAAAATGTGATGTTATATATTAGACAAAGGAAATTTGTTTTTTAAAATAGTATTTATTAGTTTGATTGATTTTTCTTAATGAAAATTAATTTAATGTAATTTGTTGGACCACTTAGGTGTTTAGAATAATTTAAAATGCATATTTTTTAGAATATTTAAAAATATATGAACTTTAATATATTATAAAAGAATACTGATATTTAACAAAACTTTACTGCCACAGCAGGATCCAATATTTTAAAATAAAATTATTTGGGGGTCTTTCCTTCTATTCTCATACTTTTAAAGACAGGATTAATAATACACAATTCCTGTGGTTTTGTTAACATCAAATAAAAAAATTTACAAAAGAAGCACCTAGAACAGTGACTAGCAAGCATTCAGTTGGTGCTTAATCATGGCAGCTCTACTGTTACCATTAGGAGCCTGCTTAATTGCACAGCTTTAATTAACATGGCAATTGCTCACATTTTAAAATACTTTGATATTTGAGAGATGTGGCTTTTAATCAAAAGAATATTAAAAATTAGTCTCTAATCACCCTCAGAAATATTCCAATTTTGAAAGTCTACCGATTTTTTAATACAATAATACCTTGGTTTGCGAGCATAATTCGTTCCGGAAACAAACTACTCGTATTGCAAGATATCGCTCGTTTGCCACATTAAAATATATTAGAAATGTTTGTCTTGCAGAACACTCGCAAAACAAGTTACTCACAATCCAAGGTTTTACCGTACTTTGAGGGGGCAACACCTTGTCTTTTTTTTTCAGTAGTAGTTTTACATAAAAAAGGAAAATATGAATATAAACTAGAGTTACAATTGTCTGAATTAAGATGATATGGGTAATTCAAAATACTAGGAAATGAAACACAATTTTATTTGGCTTTGAAATGCTTCTAAATATGACTACATTTGGAGTTTCTGGAAATTAACGTCAGATCAGTACAAATCCAGGTCTGTGTGATGCGCTGCTTTATAGCTGGGTAGGTCAGAAGTGCTTCAGTAGGACCGGCCTTGCCTTTGTCACCCTAACATTTTCTGTCTTTCTTTGGCTTTGATGCTTAGGAGGGTGCTTGGCCCAAAATGAGAGCTCTGTGACCCACTCTTCCTCCTCCTCTTTCTCTTTGTTGCGATTTTTGTTGTTGTTAATGATGTTAATTCATTACCCACGTTGTGCTCTTCTGAGACTTTTCAATGTTCTGCACTTGGTATATAGATGACGCTTTTCTTCTGTTGCAAGTGTTTCCATGTTCTTCAATGAAGTATGATGTTAAAGTTTGAATGCTTCAAATCTCACTAACCCAATACTCTCCAATAATGGTAATTTTTTCCCAAAATGCTGACACTATCTATTCTGATTTATTTTTTAAAAAAATAATACATATGAAAACATTTGTGAAATTTTTACCATCTCAATTTTTTATAATGTAAATTCTATGCAATAAAATAATTTAACAATATTCAATAATATCACATTATAGAATATTAAGAAAAAGAGAGAAATAATAATCTCTAGAGAACTCCATTTCCTATGATGTGGCAACGTGAGGAGCCTGAAACATTCCCAGGTCCAAACATCTAGAAAATGCTAGATAAAACGCAACACACATCCTTTAAATCATACATCTAAGCATCTAATAAGGCAGGAGCTTTCAGAGGCCAAAGAAAAAGAAAACGCTGAGGTTCAGCATCTGGATGATGCTGAGCTGTTAGCATTCAGAGGGCATCTGCTAATCTTTGTAATGGAGATTTTAAAGGCCAAGTGGAACTAGAAAGCACGTGTTGGACTTGTGCAAGGAACAGGACCTCCCAGCGCCCCGACACAGCACCGCATAAAGCCTAAAATGCTAAAATCTCAGTTGAAGTAGATGCTGAAGAAAAATTCACTAGTCAGCAAAGAGAGATGACAAGAAAATTTGTCTCACTTTTCCTGGCCTATAGAAAGAAAAAGAAAAAATAAATTACTTCCTCAGAGTTCACAAGCCACAGTCTTGCTCAACAAAATTAAGGCTTTCAAATTTATTCTGATGATAGGGTGTAACCCCAAGCCAAGAAATTAAAATGGAAACAAAAAAAATGGTCCTAAGCTGCTATCTTTGGAAGGAAGTTTAAAGCCTCTCTGGATTGACTCTGGAATTACAGGATTCCTGAAGATAAAATCCCGAGAAATTTAAACTCACAATCCAAAAATATAAAACATAAGAAAACAAGCACAAAGAACAAGCTCCAGCAGAAATATCACACACAAAAATGTGGCCTCCATGAATTTCAAATACATTTTATTATAAAACAATAAAAAATTATTTAAAGAAATAAAAAGTGGAATCCAACATATAAGAAGGGAATGAGATAATATTAAAACAACTGGTCAGATTTGATAAATAACCAAACAGGTCCTCCAGCAATGAACATATATTATAGAAGTTAAAAACTCATTAGTTGCATTAAGCTGATGAGACAACAAAAGATAGACTGCATACGCAGAATGTAGTCCAGAAATAAAAAATAAAAAAATTAAAAATTAAATGAAGTTTTCTAAATGTGGAGGATGAAAATGAGGCCTAAATATATTTGAATAAAATTTCAGAAGGAGAGAAAATAGAGAATGATGGAGAAGGAATGAAAAGAAATGATATCTGAGAGTTTTCCAGAACTGATTAAAAATTCACATTCAGGGTGGACAGTAATTCAAAACAAAATTAATATAATTTAATATTGATAATTGATATAGATGTGTGTGTGTGTGTGTGTGTGTGTGTGTGTGTGTGTGTGTGTATCTCAATCTAGTAATAGACACAGATAGTGTAACAGCCGATCACCAAGTAGCATAAAACTGGCACGCGAGAAGACAGGACTCGTAAGGAGCAATACTGAAGCGGACAGGAAACTTCTTACCAAGGAAAAACGGGAGGTAAAATGCAGTGGACTAATGTATTTAAAATGCTGAAAGAAAATAAAATTCCAATCTAGAACTGTATATAAAGCTAAATAATAAAAAAAGAAAGAAGGCGATGTTAAAAGACATTTTCAGAAAAAAAACCACAAAAAGTGAAGCAAGTTACCACCATTAAAAGCCATCAAAATGAAAGGACGTGTGTCAAAGAGAAAAAAACTGAGTCCAGAAAAAGGAGAAATACAGGAAAGCATAGTAAGACCAAAATAGTGGCACACATGAGAAATCTAAAAATACACTGACTTCATACATTTATAAAAAAATGATAATATTGAAGTTAAAAAAGAGGTAGAACTAACAAGAAGGAAAAAAATAGGGTATAGGATGATAGGGGATGATCAGAGTTACATCACACTGAATTGTGTCTCCCCAAAATTCATATGTTAAAGCCTCAACCTCCTGAGTGCCTGCATTTGGAGACAGGGCCTTGAGAGAAGTAATTAAGGTTACATGAGGTCATGAGGACTGACCCTAATCCCACAGGACTGATGAAACAGGAAGAGACCGAGCCATCTCTCTCTCTCCCCATGTGACCAGCCATCTACAAGCTGGGGCGATGGGCCTGACTGGAAACCAACCCTGGCAACTTCATCTTGGACTTCCACCCTCCTAAACTGTGAGAAAATAAATTTTTGTTGCTTAAGATACAGCCTGTGGTGTTTGTTATGGTGTTTGAGCAGGCTAATAGGCCAAGTTTCTTACAGAGTTCAGGAGGAAGATCAAGATGTTAAGTTACTTTGGACTTTTTATACTCGTTAAAAATTATAAGGATGATTCCTAAAATGGGAAACATGGAATATACATAATTTATATCTAATGGTGGGGGGATATATTAAAAAAATATATTTGATCAAGTAAAAGGAAGGAGAAAAGGAAGAATAAAAGGGACACAGTAAAAGCAGAACTGAAAGCAAAATAAGATGATAGAACTGTACCCAAGTATAGCAACACCGAACATCACACTGAAAAGACAGATTATACCAATGGATTTTCTTTTATATCTAGCAATATGCCATATCTATGAAGCACGTCTAAAACACAGAAACCAAGAAAAGCTTCAATCAAAAGAATTAGAAAAGATAAGCAAGGAAAATATAGATTTTTTTAAAAACTTGGTGTGAATATATTAATATACCAATGGTAGCGATATGGTCCAAAATATTGATATAATTTATAATATCGACATTAGTGTTATATGTGGATGGGCATAAGCACTGGAGTGAGCATGTCTGGGATTAATCCCACTTATTCTAGTTTACCAGTTATATGTTTAACAATGTTTAACAGAAAATTACTTAAGAATTGTGCCTCACAGTTTTTCCTCATTTCTAAAATAAAGAAAATAGGATTGATCTCATAGCATCATTTGGAGAAGGTGCTGAATACATGTAACGCTTAAGTTTATGGTCTGACGCACAGTAACACTTACTGTTACTGAGGAGGATGACGTGACAAAATATATTTTAGGATAAAACCAAAACACAGATGAAGAAAAGGCACTATGAAGGATAAGGTAGGTTAGTATAAAACAACAAAGGTAAAACTCACCAGAAAGTCATACATATTCTAAATATGCCTGTACCTCCTATATCCGAACAGAGTATTCAAACAGATAAAATACATTTTCAAAACATTCAAGCACTACTTCCTTGAGAAAACCTTCCCGATGATTGTCCCTTATCCCAAATTCTCCATCCCTTCCTACAGTGCTTCATAATTACACTAGAGTTACAGTAACTCCTATCGTCTGAAGTTACAGTTCCTTCTCACTTCTCTCCTACCAATGCCGTACACCCCCCGAGCACTGGAACCACCTTCTGTATTCTCAAGACCAAGCTACAAACATGATATAGATTAAGCTTCCAAAATGTATGTTTTACAATTAGTAAATAAATGCCTTTGGAAGAGGAAATTTAACAGACACAGCTGTTAATTTTTTTTTTCTAAAAAGACTAAACTTCCGAAACCTATGCAGAAAAACTCCACACACTGTCATGTTTTCCCACCCACACATACTATCCTCAACCCCAGTAATTATGAAGACTGCCCTATGTATACACATTTCTGTGCAGCATGATAGAAGCACCCATCAGTGTCTCCTACACATCTACAAATCACAAATACACAAGAACTGGCACAGGGAACTTGATAAACTGACCATGGTTCTACTTTCTTTCTCTGAAAACTCACACAAATAACAAGATCCATTAAAAGGTATAAAGTGCAATATCAAAGAAATTGGAGAACCATGAGGGGTGAGGGACTGCAACAGTTTTAAAAGATACTGTAGCAGATGAGTGAAAACAGAGATGATGCAAACGCCGAAGTAACTACGTACCTGTAGGAAGACATATTATACCTATAAGAAGCGAGCCAGCTACACAGCCCAACCCTGGGAGGCTCAAAATCCAGGGGTACAGCGTGTCATGAAAGGGGACATTCCCCACCCCCCGCCACTTCCTGAAAGGCTGCCTGCCATCGTCAGAGCCGCTGACACTGGGAGTCTCAGTTGGAGCCCGTCACTGGAGGGGAAGGTGTGCGTGAAATTGAGGAGTGAAAGCAGGACTGTTAGGGACACTGCAAATTGGACAGTGGGACCCCCAGTTCCCTTCCCTCCCCATGCTTCTATAATATGCTCCTCTGGAGGAAGTCAACAGTCTCAAAAAAGACACGGGGCTGAAATGTAAGGGCCACATCACTGTCACTGGTCGTGTGGTTAAGCCATCGGTCCACAAGCTTCCCCTGTAGACAAATAACCCTTCAGGGCACTTTACTGTCCAGTACATATGGACATTGGTGATGCAGACCACACGGCCACATAGGGATGAACGATTCACACGCCTTGCTCCAAACCGTCAAAAAAATAAAATACAAAAGCAACACTGATTTCAAATGAATGCACCGGTGAGTAAGAATTGAAGATGCACATTCACTTGTGCTTGGTGGAGTGTCAGTATCCATAGAGACCTACACATAAGTTAGTTTTAACAGTAACAGTGGAAAAAACCATGTCACAAACAGAAAAGGAGATATTTAGCCTTTAATTATTGGACCTTCCAAGTTCCAGGCCGGCCGAGTGGCGTGTTGGTTAAGAGCTGGTTAGGGACACCAGAGGGCCCCGGTTCGGATCCCACATATGAGGGCCAGTGACACTGCCCTCCACAGCTAAGATGCTGAACAACAGCTCACCCTGGAGCTGGGTTGCCGTGAGTCGCTGGCGACAGAGATGGCATAGGCTGCAGCCCCTGCTGCAGTGGGTTGCCATGGGCTACCATGTGTAGCCAGCAGCCAGCGTGAGCGGCCAGCAGCCACAGTGAGCAGCTGTCCAGAAGCCGGCGACTGATCTGCCTCGCCAGAGAAGAGCGCAATGATGGTGCCAACTTGGGCCAGTGAAGCAACGTCCTCCACAACTAGACTGAAGAACAAAACGACAGCAACTTGTCTGTTCCCCTTCCCCCAATTCCCCAGTGCTGTTCCCATCCCCCAATTCCCCAATAAACAAAAGATAAAAAAATAAAATCTTTAAAGGTCCAAGTTCCTTCATAAAAATGCTACAGTATTAGCAGTTTTTCACCTCCCCAGTTATATCTGTGTGTGTGAGGGGGAAATAAGAATAAAACCTGCTCCTGTTTAAGAAAAAAAAAAAGATAAAATTTGAATTACAGTCTGAAGGTTTACAGTTTCCAAGCGAAACGCAGGCCTGTGGGAGCACTGGGGATTCGTCTCTGCGAAATGAGTTTTATTGTCAGCATGGTTTTCTATTATTTAGACTAAACTCCTACCACCTGCTAGAAGACACACACAACAAATGGATCTGCAGGCTATGTCTGCTTTCTTCTGAGAATGTTCCTGTATGAAGCCTTCCTTTTGGAAGCACAAGTAAACTATTGGCAGTTTATAGCTTCTAAAATGTGTATCTTCCTCTCTATATAAAAATGTGCCAGAGTAAATATAATTCTTTACCAAATAAATAAATAAATAAATAAAAATACACCCGGGCTTGGGTTCAATAAACTAAAATGCTTGTGGTCTGCCTCTCTCTGATGAGCAAGCATTGCTATCATTCAGGACTACGATTCACACTTAATTTAAAGACAAATGAATTCAAGGAGAGTTTCTGGACATAGTATCTGCTATTTATTGCTTATGCCTGGAAACGACTCCAGAACATGACACATCTGTCAAGTCCAGAAGTCTCTTTTATCAAGCAATAATTACTCTCCAATAATACATATTTCAATGCCTTAATAATTAAATATTAAAATAATAAGACATGCTTCTTTCTTTGGGACCTAACTCGTCAAAATAACAACCCAGCCAAAGAAACGTCTCCTGCATTTATGGGAGACAATATAACAATATTACTTTAAAATATTTATGTGTGTGGTTAGTTTTGACTTACATCAAATTTGGGCAGGATTTAAAAATTAATCATACAATGGCTTTTCTTGGTAAAGAAAAAAATCTAGTAAGACAGACATATTTTGATAATCTGCAAATCACAGGACATATCAGTGACTTTGAGCTGTGAAATGAACATCCTGGGTTATAAACACGGGGAAGGGGACGAGCAGTTAGGGACCCTTTGTGTTTTCTCAGTGGGGCCTCTCTGAGCAGTTAGATTGGGACATCGCAACGGACTAGATTAACATACATAAGGAAGAATGTGAACCAGTGCTGGGCTTGGTCAGCAAAGGACTGAGGAAGAACAGGGAGCCCAGAGGTGGTGAGGCTCTGCCCAGTGATGCAGTGTCTGCAGGGGGGGCGAGAGGGGACTAGCGAAGGAGTATGGGGCTCGCAGTGACCAGGCCGCCTCCCATGCAGAGGTGACCGGAGTCCCAGCTAATCCTCTCAGTGCTGTGACCTTGGCCTTGTGGACACGCATGCAGCAGTCTCCCCAACGTGATGCCATTAAAAAAACCCAAAAAACAATCACACATCTGGCTAAAGCTTCTTCCCCCATTAGCTTCCAGGGAGGGCAAAGTCCCTTATTATTCATTCTATCACTCAAAACAAAGTCAGAGATACAGAGTAAATGTTATAAGGGATAAGAGATTGGATTGAGTATCGAGTGCCACCAAAGGACTCACTAAATTACAGAGGGCTGACCTATGTCTCTTGACTTTGATAAGGGTGAGAGAAAAATGTTCCTGGAATACTGTTCAGGAAAGAACTGGGTACCACACTTTAAAATGAGGAAAACTCTGATAGGAGGCAAACAGAAGTTAAGAGAAAATGTTTCCAAATGAAAAAAGCCAAAAGGGACATTCACCATCTTACAGTGAGAGTCACCTGAGACGAGGTAAATTGTCTTCACTCTAACAGGCCCAGAACATTATTCGGCGGCACCCCATGCTGGATTTATCTTTCGGGGGCCAGAGCACCCCAGCTACGTTCAGAGGAACGGTCGCTGATTAATGTACTGAAATGAGAACTGGAAGTGCAGCACGGACGGACAGCTGGGCAGCTTTCTCGCTGTGGCCAGGGAGGTGATTCAGAAGCTCAGCCTGTCGTGGGCCGCCTGGTGGGGAACGCTTGCCTTGTGGGGAACCCTCTCTCTCAAAGCCATCGTGGCCGCTACAGAGCCTGTCACACACCCCCAGCTCTGCTGTGAAACGGGGATTAGACAGTGTCTACATAACCTGCTCATTTCTGAATAGTGCAATGAAGCCATCCAATTCCCCATATGCATTTAAATAAAGGCATATACAAGTACTAATATATATAACTATCATGTATTGTAAAGGCACACGCTCTCTCACATACACACGAGTATGCACATGAGTGAGCGAGGCTGCAGGGGCTGCCAGAGAGAACAAACTCGTCCAGTATTTCTTATCACATCCAAAGGGTGACACTGGGTTTAATAGTGAAGAGATTAATATGATGACAATAATAAATACTTCACTTAGCCATGTCATGATCAGAGACTTTACACTAAAAGTGTCTGTTAATGTAATATTTTTTAATCACACACTATTGATTTGCAAGAAGGATGTCTGTTTAAGATGTAGCTCTGAAAATAGCTGTGAGAATATAACCATTCTCTAATTTCACCAAGTGTACTCTTCAAGCCCACAGCCACGCCTGTGAACATGGAGAACTCTGTAATCTGCAGCCTCCATAACACCAGCAATGACTAAATTCAGTCAAGAGGAAAGAGGAAAAATAAGTCATCAGGCAACAAGTATGAATTTCATGAATTTAATAAAAATCAAAAGTCTCCTATAGAGTCAAAGCAAAGAGCTAAAATAAATGTAATAATACTTGTTGATTATTCACTGGACTGTGTATCATACATAAAACTAAAGAAAAGGAATAGCAGTACCTAAGTAAGCAACTTAGAAAGGCGAACTACAGTTTCCTGGGAAACTAAAGGAGGCCTCTCCTCAGAATATCACCCTCATAAACTTTGGTGGTTAACTTCCACCACGACAGAGATACACAAAGGCAGCTCATCCAAATAATCGCAAATCCTTATGATATATATACCTCTAGGTTAAGAAAACAATTTACTAACAATCTTAATTTCAGATAGAGTCTTCCTTTTAATGCCCACATGTAAGCGGTAGGAGAGTTCTGGGCTTGGATGAAATCCCCATTGTGACTGTGAGTTCGCAGTATCAGAGTCTGAAGCATCTGAGGATACTTTTAACTACCCATGTGGTGATGCTCCGCTGTAGCATATATACTGTAGTTATTTCTCTTCGCTTTCGCGCTCGTCAAGGCCAAAACCAAAGAAAACTCATAGCCAGCCTTCAGTAAGCAATGTCCCCCAGACAAGGACCTTACTGAAGTCACAGCCAGTAGCAAATGAGAAAGATCACGTGTAGGGGGTGATGGCTAATGAGTTTGGTTCTGGATACATTCAGACGGAAAAGGCTATAGGTTGTTTAGGAGAAGATATCCAATTGGAAGCTGGAAATAGAGTCACAAAAGAAGAGAGAGAGAAGGAACAAACTAAATCAATCATAGCAAGCTTTTTTCAAATTAAGAAACATAATTATGAGGTATTAAAAGTGTCCCATTGTTCTTTTCTTATATTAATATATAGTCCAGAGGTCCCTAACCCAACCGTGATTGTGTATTACCTAATCGCAATCAAGTATTTCTCCCTTTGTGCTGCTTCTGTGCCTTTCAAAAGATTTGTATTTTAATGTATTGATTTATATTTCAATAACTGCTTCTCTACTGGGAGCCCCCTGAGGGAAGGGACTGTGGCCTATTAATTTTGGCTTCCCAGACATAGGAGGTGTTTATTCATGGTTTTTAATTAAATTGTATGAGTTGAGAGATGTAGCTCTGTTTTACTTGAGTGTTTCAACAATATGAGAAAAACATAACACTGCAGCCAAAAGAGACCTTAAGAAGACATTACTGGCCAAAAAGCAATCGCTAGAACTCAGTTCAGAAAAGTCATTCCGTGGACACACATGCTTTGATTTTAACGGAGACCCCAGTACTACAGAGGTCAAGTGTTTTGCCTGACATTCACCTAGAATCACTCCTGACCCCAGGCTGGTGTTCCTTCCAGCTCTGGCTGGGCAGGGGGTCCTGAAGCCGGGCTGGCACAAAGGGGGGAGTGTTTATCTTCTCTCCCATAGGGTCTGCAGAAGATGGCTTCCCTTACCGCGGTTTCTCAAAATGTCAGACACACCGCCATTCAAAATAAATACAAACGTACCAACAGCAAAAGGAAGTTTCCAAAGTAGCCACTATCTGCATTAATGACAGAAAACAAACAAACAAAACCAAAACCACAAAAACAAAAAAAGACTTGACATTGCTAGCAATAGTCTTAGGAGTTTTGTTTACTTAAGGAATGTTCTCTTCCATATCAAGAGAGCAGACCAGTAATTTGTAATTTCTAATCCCTTTACCTTCTCCCCCATACTCACCCCTCCCACCTAACAACCTGTATTTTTTTTCCCCCTACACCTCTGAGTCTATTTCTGTTTTGTTAGTTCGTTTACTCTGTTCTTTAGATTCCACATATAAGTGAGATCATATGGTATTTGTCTTTCCCCTTCTGACTTATTTTACTTAACATAATGTTCTCTAGGTCCATCCACATCATTGCATATGAAACACAGTTTAGGAATATAATCAATAATGTTGTAAAGATTTTGCAGGGTGTCAGATGGGAACTAGACTTGTTAGGGAGACCACTTCATGGACGGTGTAGATGCCTGACCATTGTAGTGTACACCTGAAGCTGAAGTAGAATAATATTGAATGTCAACTATAACTTAATATATATAGTCACGAGAGGTGGAGTACAACATGGGGAAGACAGTTGATGGTATTATAACAGCTATATTTGATGTCAGAGTTGTAGTGGGGGGGGACATTTATCACCTTATGAGGGGTGTAAATGTCTAACACATTGTTATGTACACCTGAAACTAAAAAAGAAAAAAGAGAAAGTTGACCAGCTTTCCAGAACAGAGCCTGACACGTGTCAGACACCTGTCCAGGCTCCCATGCAGCTAAGGCAGAGTACCTGTGATATAATTATGACTAATGAGATCTGAAATAAAATCAGTTAGGGGGTTCTGGAGGCATCTTATCACTAATGGGGTGTGTGTGTGTGTGTGTGTGTGTGTGTGTGTGGTTGTGTTACAACAACCCTGTCAGGAAAGACCCGACTACAGGACCACCCATAAAGGGTGACAGAGTGAAAAATAAAGATCCTAGCACCTGTCCACCAAAAAATTAGCCAAACCTGGAGCCCTTTCCCTCCACACTTCTCATGAGATGAAATAACGACCATTTAAAATTCATTAATGGTTAAGCTAGTGCTTGTCCAATATTCTGTTACCTGGAGCTAAAAGCATTACAACTAGCACAATCGTTCTGAAATGCAGTGATTTAGGCCCATCAGTTTCAGGAAGAGCCTAAACGGAGAACTCGCAAATTCCTCCATTTGCTGAATGCATTTTGCCTTTTCTCTTGTGTGGATGAGTTACATGACAGCACAGGAGACTCCTGCTTTCTGTTTCTGAGTTCAGCTTATTCGATATGATTATGTCCTTTAATTATGTGCTGGATCAAGCTGGGACTGGCCTTACAGCGATTTTGAAAGTTCTGTTTACAGAATCAATTAGAACTTCTATTTCTGGGCATCCAGAGCCCGTGGCCATCTGGCCGTACACCCTTCCCCATATCTTTGCCCTGCTGTGACACGACAGAAAGGCCACGGGCAAAGGAGACGATGGCGGCCAAATGCTCATTTTCAGTCAACCAGTTCTCGTCTTTCTGCCAACACTGTAGTACCGCTTAGAACTGGGAATTCCCTGCAATAATATGTGCTCATGTTTCCCTACAAATAAACCTCCCCTCAGTGAGATAAAAAATGATTTTATTTTTAAAATAAGCTCAAAGGAGAAAACGGGTCTTTACGAAGAACGAATTGAATCAATGACTTGGAGAGGCTTTGCCATCTATCTAATCAACATTGGTCATGAATTCTAAGAAATTATCTTGTTTATTCCTACAATGAGAAATAAACTTGACACCCCAAGTTCTAAGATCTAAAAGTAGATAAATAATTCTGTTCAACAATTAGAGAACATATAGTCTTCTCCAAATTTCTGGCACATTTAGTTTTCTGTATATTTCTCGGAAACTCTATGGACACTATACAATAAAATGCAGATACTGATAGAAAACAGAGAACAATGGACAGGCAATTGGCTGGGAAATGGCGAAGACTGAGTTGATACGCACTATATGCTTTATCAAATAATCTACTAAGGTCACTGGATGCCAAGTCATAGAAGTCCATATAGATGCATGAATTTGAAGAACAAACAGAGCAAAGAATCTACCTTTGGAGAAGAGCTCGGTACAAGGAAAACCAAAGTCCAACCATAAAAAGATGCAAGTGGCCATTAAACTACATAAATTTCTTTATATAGAGTGGAAAATGATGGTCACATTCTTTTTAAAAATGAGTATGCTACTGTAATAGTTTTTGATAACGCCAGGCATCCAGAACATTCCCTATTTACTTAGGCGATGTGGCAGTTTTCAATTATAGTGGCAAATACTTCAATATTTCTCCCACGGAGAGTTGTACTCCCTGGACTCTGAGAGGCTATGGCTGTTAATGACCAACAGAGCCTGAGAGACGTGACACTCACTCATGAAGAAACTCTCGCCCATCAAGCCCGATCACCCTGAGGCTGCAGTCCCCGCTGGACCCATCCTTCATCCATCCCGGCCCAGGTCCAAGACACAGGCGTGAAGAAGCTGGCAAATGACTCCAGCTCCCAAATTAGAGCTCCTGCTCAGCTCCTCAAGTCACGCCAGCTGAGCCTCAGACAACGTGCAGACGAGACACCCCTGCTGCTCCCTATCTGAATTCTTGACTCACAGAATCTGTGATCATAACAGGGAAAAGGGTGATTATGTTGCCTAATAAGTTTCATGGCTGTTTATTACTTGTGATATAAAACCAGAACGAGCAGCAATGGACTAGTGATGGAATTAATTTAGGATAATTTATTATAAACAAGAAGATAAAGCACACTTGTTGTCTAATGCAATATGATTTGAGTTAAATTGTACAGGGTGTCGACTGCTTTCCTAGAAAGCCCGGGTGAACCAAAGCAAAATGGGCAGATGAAATAAGGAAACACGTTGATGAAAATGCAAAGCATGCCCACAAAAGAGCACAGACCAACTTCGCATGAAATCATTAGTGTTCATATAGTGAGAGCCTTTAAGATTCATGATTGTCAGGAAATTGTGGCCTCTATTTAATTAAGGTGCTTTTTATAATAGATAAAAAAATATATCAAGACCTTGAAGAGATCCTGCATCATAAAAGTTTTTCATAAATACTTTCCAAGTTGATTCTTACTGTGTAGCTCTAGTTCTTAGAATCCAGGGTCTTTGCTTGATCTTTGTTTGGTTGCTAGATTTTAGTTCTGCTTATTTAGTTTTAACTAAAAGTGCCAGCACTTAGATCTGTACCGACTTTCACAATTCGGCCTTTACCTCTGTGAGCGCCTTCACCCTTCAGTGTTTGGCATAATAAAACCTTTGGTCCTTGTTTTGGGCTCTCTGACCCTCCTTTGGAGAGTCTTCCTAATGATGAATTCAACCCCCTAATAAAGTCCAAGAAACTACTTATCTTCTCCGACCTCTCCTGCTCCCACCTACCTTTTTTTTCTCATAGAATTTTGTTGACTCAGCCCTAATCGTATCTCTGCTGACTTTGGTTTTGGAGGACAGCTGAGAATTCATCGGAGCTTCCCGTTATTACACAACATTGATAAATGTTCACGAGCACATCGTAGTTCTCATACAGACAGCAGGAGAGCGGCAATGTGGTACCTACATTCTCTCTTCTCACAATAAAAGAAGGATCCCTGATAGAGGGAATCTGGTAAACGGAAGCTACATGAAGAATGGGAAAGGCTCCATGACTACTGAATGCAGGGAGGGTTTAGGCAACAGAATGAGCAGTGAAGGAGGAAAACAGCCTAATGGTCTCAGTTACAGATGTTTGAAAAATACTGAAAACATCGCATATCTTTAAAGATGTGGAGTGTCACAGTCAACACACTGTTGGAGAAGAAAGAAAAAGTTGCATTGCAAATACGTAAGTCCGAAGATAAATTTGGGAAGGGATAAATTGAGGCCACAATGTTCAACTTTAGGAGACAAATAAAAATAATTCAATTACTCATTGTCAAGATATGGACTAAATATCATTGCTTGCTGAACCAGAAGAATGAGGACACAGGGTCAAATTGAGGAGTTATAAATAATAGTTTCTGAAGATGCTAACTGAATATATGAACATGCGTAAATAAACTGGGTCAAAGGCTCTAAGCCCTGTATAAATGAGCTACTTTGAATATTAGTAGTGGTACATCTTAATATTCTAGGGTTGTTAAAAAGGGTAGGAAGAACCATATATCTTCAAAATATAGTTGTTCCCATGTGCCAAAAATTCACTTACGGTCCAAGGATATGGAAGTGAACATTAGAGACCCAAACCCCTGAACTTGAAGAGCTTTGAGTATAGGAGATAGACAGTAAGCAAACAAATAAAGAACATATGACATTGAGAGAGAAGAGCTTTGGATAAAATGTAATTAAATAAGCAGGGGGGGAGGGTAGGGACAGGAGGCGAGGCTGGGAGGAGTTGCTTCTACCGTAAATAGGACAGTCAGGAAGGGCCTCATCCAGAAGGTGACACATGGACCAAGGCAGGAAGAGACAGGCAGCCACACGGACAAGCGGCGCAGCATTCCAGGCGGAGGAAGCTGCCAGTGCCAAGGTCCGGGGCAACACTGTTCCTAGCATATGGGAGAAAGAGTGTGCCTGAAGCAGAGACAACGAGGGGGAAGTAGCAGGAGGTGACTCGGAGGTTCAAAGGGCCCAGTGCATAGGGCTTTAAGGCTGTTTCAAGGGCCATGACTCCGTCAGCAGTAGCGTGGTAAGCAGTGAAAGGTTGGGAGGCGAGGATGGCGTGCCCTGCCTTACATGTTAGGAGTATGATTCTGGCCATTGTGTTGCGAGCAGACTGCAGGAAAGCAAAGGCGGAAGTGTGGGGACCATTTGGGAGATGAATGCAGTGGCCAGTGTGACAGTGTGGTGACTGGGAATAGTGGGGCAGCAGGTTTTGTGTGTATTTTTAAGGTACAGGCAACAGGACTTGCGGATGGATTGACAGTGAAGACAAAGAAGGTAGTCAAGGATAACTCCAAGGCTTCTGGCTTGAGCAAACAGGGCACCTGAGTCAGACAGAAGACAATTCCTTATAAGCAAGATGTGCCTGATGACCTTAAAATCCTTTAGAATGTACTGTGGGGCCCAAACACGATACTCACGCAGGCCAGTGTCAACCTCCAAGCTCGTTATTATCAATCAAAGAACACATGCATTTTAACAAACAAGACCATTCCGTACATCCACGTGTATGGAGGCCATGATGGGCTTTCAGAAATGAACGCTCAAGGTAATTCCAAAAGAGCTCGGCATTGTGAGCACTCCCAACAATAGCAGAATGAATATAGCTCTCAACAACGCTTTGAAGAGAAAACTTCATTTCGATGAAGAAATTGTGCCTGTCCTTTTGTTGGGAGAAAAAGGCTTTTCATAGTCACTCTTATGTGTACTAAGGTTAATGTCCTCCATTGACTGATACTGTCATTCAGCATTCACCCTTACATTAACTACAACAGATGCCACATATTACACACACACGAAAGTATATATTTTACAAACACTGTACTCAGTGAGTATAATAAAGTTTGTCTGAATAGGAGAAACTAAGGGTGATATGATCACCGGTGATATGTTAAAAGGAGTTTTATATATATATATGTATTTTATATATATACAGTAATACCTTGGTTTGTGAGCATAATTCATTCGAGAAACAAACTACTTGTATTGCAAGACATTGTTCATTTACCAAGTTAAAATGTATTAGAAATGTTTGCTCATCTTGTGGAACATTCACAAACCAAGTTACTCACAAGCCAACGTTTTACTGTATATTATACACACACACACACACACACACACACACACACACACACACACACACACACACAAACACCTTTATCCAACTTGATAAGGATTTATTTATGGATAAGAGGAAAATAGTACTGCTGCCCCAAACTGGTGTTTAAAAAAAAAAATCAGTTGATTTTTCAAGTATGTTTAAAATTTTCACAAATACATTTTTTATATAAATAAGACATATTTATTAGAAAATTAACAAAAAGGTACTTATTTGAAAAACAAGATTTCATTTTGGGGAAAATGCTATTTTTTAAGTTATATTTACCCATATTGTCTTTACTTCCTAATTTTTAAACAATAATGCTTTGAGAAAATATTTAGTGTCTAATTTATTATATAAATCACACTAAGTCCTTTTCATAGACATAACCTTAACATGCTAAGTGTTATTTTTGTTATTGTGTGTAAAGTTTGGAATAGATATGGACACAACTGCAGTTGTAAATCTACTTGATGCTTTTCATTCTCAATCATATTTACACAGCAGGCAACTGGTTAAGTATCTCTCAGGGTTATTTAAAATGAAAGAAGAAGGTTTATTGACTCATTTCCCACTGTTCTGATGAAAAAAAACCAAAAACATGATTCAGTAAGTACTGAACAGTAAGAAGTTCTAAAAGGAGAAAACGGCTGTAAAAAAGTGTCAACTGGATGGTCAGTATCATGAGGAAAACTAAATGGAAGCCTGATAAGCAAGCTCCTAAAATAAGATTTGCGCCCAGGGAAGTAAACAGTGAAGGGGGTAGAGCTTTGCTGACTCAATCAACGGGTGCTAAGGAAGATAAAAAAACATCATTTTGAATCACTAAGCTGGAAGGAGAAAGGGCAAATAAATGATTAAAGGTATTCATCTCAGTGCCTGTGGCTGCTGGCTCTAGGGTTAGAAGATTCTGTCACCTGAGCTACCTGACACCGCGCTGAGACCTCCCACGAGCAGGAGGGAAGACCCTCCAATGATGGAGGAAAATGCTTCCTGACAGTTTGCTCTGAAATTATAAGACGCCTGCGTTAGGGGGAACGGTCTGGCTCTACAGACGGGCTCAGGTTTCTTCAGGACCCAGTCCGGATTCACAAGGAATGCGGGAGACACACATGCTGAGAAGAAGGAAATAAAGTTTCATGATTATGAGTGAGGTGTTTTGTTTTGTTTTCTTTTGTCGTCAGACCCCAAGTTCAATGACCAGCTTAACAACAGCTGGCAGTATGACAATGGAGGAAGACACACAAGAATGAATTGTACCACCTATTGTATTAAGCTGTGCCAAACGAACAACTGTGTGCATTGCTTATTCAGCATGCTAATGGCTAACAATCATAACGATTATTTGTCTACTGCTTAATTGATATGATGCTTTTTCCGCGTAAGAAAACACACTCATGCCCTTGAAACAGAATATTTGTTAACAGGCAACACAGCAGGCAATCTAAATTAACAATGAGAATTTCACCACGCCACAGGTCTTAATAAGAGATGGAAATTGCACTGAACCCATGAAACTATTTGAATGTACACAAACCATAAAGTCTAGCACCGATTAGTTATTTGCTTTTGGGTACAGTTCTTGAAGTCCATGAACAACCCCTAAAAACTGTAGAGCTAGTTGAAAATACTCTTAAACACCTTTGACTTGAAGATGGAGAAAACAGAAACAATATTTATTTAATATGTCATTGAAATACCAACTGTAATTAGGTCTAGAGGAAGAAAAAACTACCTGAACAAGAGCAGTAAATTAAAATTATGACTTAGATAAAATGTACATTATTAGCCCCGAGGGAAGCAAGCTCTTCTGCCATATCTCAGAAGTGCTGAAGTCGACTTGCCACAAAGCACGGAATTATTATAAATTATTTCCACTTTCATTACATTAGAGTCATTGCAGGCACAGTAATTGCACACTTGCCTTTGCATAAAACCAACATTATCATCATGCCACATATTATGCACATACTTCAAATGTCTTGATTTTCTTGGGCCACGTCAGTCATCATGTCTCTGAGAGCTGAGGAAACTGGAGATGCGATATAATAAATTAATCCAAAGCAACATGTAGACCAGATGATCTCTGCTGTTACTTATTCATTTTTTATTAACTGATTGATTCAAAGAAAAGTTTGTTGCTAACCATTGAAGAACTGGCACATTTTTATTTAGCGAACACCATACAATGTCTTTAAAATGAATTTATTCATGCCCAGTGAAAGACTTTTACCCTAAATCACATGTTGCCTAATCACTTTCCTATTTGCCCTTAATTTATAGAAGTCCTTGTCTCGGGAAATCAGATTTATACAGCCCTTATCTACTTTTTAGCTCCCACTGAAGATTTAGCTTTGAAGCTTTCGTTTTAATAATTCTTTGTGATGGAACATTCAGAGGTGCTCCCGTGGAGGTCTAGTGCATTGATGCATATTACTGGGTAATTGATTTATAAAGGAGGGGGCAAAAGGATGAGTTTGGAGACTGATGAAATAAAGGGAAGCTTCCTTGGCAACATACACTTGATTAATTAGAACTTTATAAGAAATACATATTTAATATGGGTCTCAAGAAAGCTATTGTAATTACAGAAATAAAGAGAACATTGCTACACATAATGAATATAGACATTATATATTGCTTAAAAATAAGCAATATATTTTTATTGAAAGTCCCAGATTGCTTGAATAGCTATTCTTCCTCTCCCTTTCTTTCTTCCCTTTTTTCTTTTTCATAAATTGTGCATTGTTTCGGGATTATTCTAAGAGCAGCTCATATAAAAAGGAAAAATAGTCTATCATTTAAAGAAGCTATGGTCTGTGCTTATTACATTTAAAAACTATTATAATATATGTAAGATAAATTTAAATGCTTTTGTTTTCCACATCATTGTGGAAATAAATAATTTATTTTCCACATCACTACTCTAGTTCTCAAAACCTAAAGACATAAATTACTGTACACCAGTTCCAATATATTATAGGAACATTTTAAAACTTATAAAAAAACCAAAAACCTATTTACTTGGGTCTAACCAAATAAATAGGAAAACACTGCAAAGAAGAAAACATGTTTGATACAGAGTCAAAGTTAAAAGATAACCACCGAATCAAGAAATAGATTGCCAGAACTGTACACTTGAAATGTATGTAACTTCACTAACCACTGTCATCCCAATAAACTTTAAAAAAACAAAAAAACAAGATAGGTTGCTCCAATGCATTGGTTTGAGTGTACTGATTGGTAAAAAATTTTCATTCCTTTTTATGAGGAAAAAATCAATTTATCTTAGCAAAAAATAAGTCAGTGAAAATCATATTTGTTATTTGTGGAGGGTTTTCTAAAGTAAAAAGGACATATTAGTGTTGGTCAAATCTTAATTTATAAAATCAAATATGTTTTTCTGGTGCTATAAAATATTTGGCCCAGGCACATTATCTAAGGACAAATATTTTGTTTTCAGTGCAGGGTTGGAGAAGTCTGGCTTTGAAAGCTACAATAAAAATGGTGCTTAGTTTACGTCTGATATCTGAAATGTATTATCTGCTCTACCGAATACATATTTTGTATCAATAATACAGTCTTGTGAGGCAGCACTGAAAAGATAAATGTCTAGTAGTAGAAAATTTCACAAATGTCAGGAAAAATAAACTAAATCTCGCACGCGCGCGCACACACACGAGATTAAAGAACTAGAAAACACTATGTTAACATGTATAAATTTCATTTTGCTACATAGAGTTTTCCCTCATTAAACTAAGAGTTTCATATTGCTCCATCTCATTAAAGCATCTTGCTTTATATGTGGTGCTATAAAGTATATGAAAGTATACTTATCAATATCCAAGATCCACTTTGAAGGAAATTACATGGCACTAAGAATGGGAAATTTAAATTAATATAACATAAATGAGCCACTTTACTTTACGAATCAATATGTTGTATTGTGTGTTAAATTCTAAATCCTGCACCATTTCCATATCAGAAAAGAGAAATTAGAAAATGTATTTAAGAATTTTACCTGAAATCACATGTGCTTGTTGTTTTCAAGTCCTTAGAAACATATTGAGTGTGAATGCACTGAAAGATACTGAAATTTTACATCATTATTCTATAGCACCTGTCACCTTTTCATTCCTAAAATCTAAAATCAAGGCCGAGGACTCTACGCTTGCAAATGAATAGTCTTCACGCTAAAAACATAACTAGAACTATGATGTTATAGTTTATTAATTTGCTAATTACATTTATAAAATTATAGGAGCTTAGGTATGTGACATAATTCTTTTCCTTTTCCTCGTAGTTGTGGTTACAATTCATTAGCAGCCAGACCACAAAGTGGTGACGTAGACAGGGCGGGGGGTAAGTTCCTTCTCCATCTCTCAGAGCATATCTTTATTAGTGTCTATTTTTTTAATGGCGCGTGACTTACTAATGCTTTTCTGACTTTAAATTCACCAAAGGGTTGGGGTAGTACATGTGTTTGCAGGTAGGTTTAAAACAATTACAATTATCATGTCACCTCTGAAGTCCAATAAAAAAAGTTTGGCACAGCAGCAAATTAAAAATCAAAAGACAGGGCCGGCTGAGTGGCGCGATGGTTAAGAACTCGCTTGGGATGCCAGAGGGCCCCGGTTCGGATCCCACATATGAGGGCCAGTGACACTGCCCTCCACAGCTAAGATGCTGAACAACAGCTCAACCTGAGGCTGGGCTGCCGTGAGTCGCCGGCGCCGGCGACGGCGACGGCGTAGGCTGCACTCCCTGTGGCAGTGGGTTGCCATGGGCTACCGTGTGTAGCCAGCAGCCAGCGTGTGTAGCCAGCAGCCAGCGTGAGCGGCCAGCAGCCGCAGTGAGCGGCCGTCCAGAAGCCGGCGACTGATCTGCCTCGCCAGAGAAGAGCGCAATGATGGTGCCAACTTGGGCCAGTGAAGCAACATCCTCCACAACTAGATTGAAGAACAAAACGACAGCAACTTGTCTGTTCCCCTTCCCCCAATTCCCCAGCACTGTTCCCATCCCCCCAATTCCCCAATAAAAAATCTTTAAAAAAAAAAAAATCAAAAGACAGGATATCTGGACTCTACCACCTTCTTTGATTTTACAAATAACTTACATTTATAGGACTACCAATTTCTTCATTTAAATTGGAATATGGTCATATTTTTGTCATGTGCCTCACAAGGTTATTATGAGACTCAAATGTCATAATGTTGATGAAAAGTATCCTGCAAAATACCACTCACTTATTTCATTATTAGGATAAAAAAAAAATCCCATGAAAGGAAAAGATACTTTTTAACTCATAAAAGCACATTTTTAGAGTTAAAAATCTCAAAAGTAGCTTTATTTACTTTTGTTTTTCAAGAAATTCAGGTAACCTCATACATAAATTGCTAATGAGTGTCTTTAAATTTATTTTGATATTACTGCTTATTTTCAGTGGTCCTTAATAAGTTAGGAATCCTTTGGGTACAAGTAATGGAGCACTCTGAGTCATGCTGGAGCAAACACTAAGAACATTTATCATCTTTATCGTCTCACATGACATGATATGATGTTTACAGGTTGTTCACTCCTAAACTAGCTGCAAGACTTTCTTCAGACTATATTCTGCTACTACTAAGACTGAATCATTAGTTAGTGAAATAATACTGAGTCATAAAAGCAATCATCCGTTATAACATATTAGATACATGCAGTAGTACTGAAATATTACCTCCTTACACATATGTATTTTATTCCACATATTTAAATATGTTCACTTTTTTCTTCCTTAATCAAACACATTGTTCTGACCATGTTTTTTCTTTGTTCATTTATTATTTTATGCAAAAATGTTTATTATGCACTTACATGTATATATATATATATAAGCACTATGCTTAATACTGTGGGCAATTTTTTCTTAAATTGCTTTCATCAATAATGGTAATTAAGAAGAATATCAGTGCACATTAGACAGTGATAAATTCAAGAATTCATGATTTCTTTTTAAAATAATATAGACAATAAATTTTGTTGCAGTTCATAGAAGGGAGGAGGGGCCATGTGCTAAAATAAATATAGAAGAAGATATCATAAGAGGTAACAGTCCAGGACATACAGGTTAGATACGTTTCAGATACATGAAGAAAGCATATTTTATTATTACTTATTAGGATTTACTCTAAATACTATAAGTATATCTCTTCTACTAGACTATGAGCTCTTCCATGTGATAAATTGTATTTTCTTCATTTTTATATCCTCAGTGCCTAGAATGTATTTTTATTCATAAACACATGGCACGTAGATGAATAAATGAATGAATGAATGAATGAATTTTAGAAGGACAGTAGTGACTCTAGTAACTAAATAAAGATAGGAATAAGAATAACATGTTTGAGAAAAAGTGATAAAATCAACGTGACTTCAATGGAGTAAATGAATCAATGCCACAAGGGGGGAATAATGTTTCAAAGATAAATTTGGAACAGACTATATGAGGAACTTTCAATAGGTCAGTCGAGGCTTTTAAAATTTATTGTGTAAACTGTGGTAGGCCCTGGGGTTTTTGAACTGGGATTAACATAATGAAATAAATTTTATATATTCATGTCCCTTAATTCTCCCTTCCCCACAGCCACACAGCTCACTTTTATATAGATTGTCAGACTCCTTTTGTGTTAATTCTAATTTATCTGGAAGGTAGTGACTGATAGACATAGAAAGAAAAGGGTTGGAAACAGGAATGGATAAACTTTGAAATACTCAATTATGGGACAGAGGCAAAATAAATCTTGAACTCTATTTACAATGTTATAGTTAGTCCTCATCTGTAGAAATATGATGCTTTTTGTAGTCATCACAGAAACGTTTTTTCCAAGGTTTTTGAAATTAATAGGTAGAAAATTAATCCATTAATTATTCATTGGCTATTAATTAATTAAGCTTGACCCTTAAAAAAAAAGGAACAGACAAAAGTTTGGAAAAGATTCCCAGAGCTTAAACCTCCTTTTTCTTCCCAGGCCTTTCCTTAGTTTCTCTTTGTAGAATTACCATGTGATTCTCCTGCGTTTTCCCTGAACTCCAAATGTGAAAAATCAGTGCTAAATTTAAATGTAATTCCAAAATATGATGGGTAATTTGAATACAGTTCATTTACACTAACTTTGCTGAAGAAAGAAAAGAAAAAAGGTGGACAGTATGTATTATCTTTAATGAGACAGAAAGAACTATCACTGACCAACTTTTTTGAACATCATTTTTTAAAGAGGCACCTTATCTTTAGCAAACATATGTTGGCCAGATATTAACCAAGCAAAATAAAGTCTTGGAGTTGAGTGAAAACTGCTACCTTTTGCTACCATTTAATTGAATATATAACATTGACTTCACACGTTCTTTTTTTAAAAAAACAACAAAAAACAGTACAGGAAAATATCTACATTCATTTGATCCAAATAAGGAAGAAGAAATGTAGATATAGGGACATTTTTTTTTCACAATCACATATGTGTGGCTAAAGAATTCCATTTTCAGTCAATTAACTACAAAGGAAATTAATGTAAGCTATTACATAAAGCTATAAAACTATCTTACTAAAACGATTTAGACAGGTATTTTTGCTTTCAAATGACTATAAATAAAAGTAAAAATGACAAAACTGTATGGAATTAATATGCCACCCACTCATAATATACCAATTTTCATAGTTATCCATCAGCTTTATAATTAAATATAAATATGATGACTCTATTTGTATATGTCACTGGGAAATTTCAGGGTGAATTATAAATATTGGCTCATGAGTTCACAGCACATCCTAAATTTTATATATACGCCAAGAAATGTATATAAAAATAGACATATAAAACTGGGAAAAGACATACTTTTCCTGACTGATATTTAATAATAATAACCTGGGTTTTTAGAAAATGAGCAAGTTTAATTATAGTCACACAATAATAAGCTCTACGGCATAAAGACATAAAGCTGACCCAGATACGTGGTGACATTCTTTCTGCTACATAATCCTCACTGAGAGACCCACAAAAGAAATCAGATGTTGGGGCCGGCCGCGTGGCGCGGTGGTTAAGAACTCG
>NW_017731820.1:399952-415345 GCF_001890085.2 Hipposideros armiger | reverse complement strand
CAGCCAGCGTGAGCGGCCAGCAGCCGCAGTGAGAGGCCGTCCAGAAGCCGGCAACTGATCTGCCTCACCCGGGAAGAGGGCAATGATGGTGCCAACTTGGGCCAGTGAAGCAACGTCCTCCACAACTAGACTAAAGAACCAAAGGACAGCAACTTGTCTGTTCCCCTTCCTCCAATTCCCCAGCACTGTTCCCATCCCCCCAATTCCCCAATAAAAAAATCTTAGAAAAAAAAAAAAGAAATCAGATGTTATGTGAAATATTTGGATCTTATTACGCAGGTTTAGCAAAAGAGAATTTTCCCTTAATTTTCAGAAATCTTGATATAGCAGAGGGATGCATTTTATTAAATACTTGAAAGAAACAAGTAAAGGAAAGCTAATTTTGCACAGATTGGTAAGAATGGGATTCTAGAGTGCACAATGATTTGTATAATGCTCAAGTGCTACAAGGGTTTCACCGTGGGGGTTCACTGTATCATATAAAGAACAATTGAATAGTACCTTTGATAAACACCTTTCCCATCTCGCAGCTCACATAAAATTCCTGTGCCACTCAAGCTTCTCGCAAAATCAGTAGGAGCAATAGCCTAGAGCAAAACTGTGAAGCAGTTAGATCTGTCTTTGAGTTTTCTCAACTTTATTTTTTTTTCTTTTTCTTTTTTGCTGATGTTATCTCTACCTAATCAGCTAGCTCCATCTATTCTCTCAGCTTTTGGTCAACCTAAGACTAAAAGGACCGACTGACATGAATGTGTTTCAGTGCTATGATTCAGTGTCTTACCAGCACATGAGCAGTCTTTAGTGGAGCTAAAATAATGGAACTCTGCAGGTATCGCTGAATGCTGGGTGTGGTCCAGTAAGTTGGAGAAAATGTGCTGAGACAGAAAGGCTCCTTGGAGATTCTAAGCTGATACCTGTGGTGACTGCTGATTATTGGGGCCCGATGGACTTGTATGGGAAGGCCTGGGCTTTAGAATCAGACAGGCCTGGACTCAGTCTCATCTCTGACACTTTCTAGCTGTGTCACCTTTGAAAGTCGCTTAACCTCCCTTAGCCTCAGCGAACCATATCCTATGAACAGCTCTGCTGATTTGAAGAGTAAATGAGACAGCAGGTAGGTAATAGGTGATAAATAACTATAGCACTCTTTCTGTCATCTCCTTAAACTGGATCCTGATATTTAAATCTAGTCAGTGCAGACACAGAGTTTGCGATTGGAGTCTGTAATTTTGAGGCCCTCATTTATGTGCTCATCAGGACACTGAGATGCATTCTACATGTGGACAATGAAGGGAGAATTAAGCTAGTGCGTGGGAACGAACTGCCCAGCCATCTACCCGCCAGCTTTTACTGAAAAGGGGAGAATAGGGTTCCCAGTTCGTGTTATTATTCAGCACTCAGTGACTGGGAACACAAACTCATTCATAAGAATAAAACTTTATATTTAGAACATTAGAACTAATTTAACACTTAGTAAAGTACTTGGTGTATTTCAGAGCAACAAAATTAATGTTAGGAAATAAAAGTAAATAAAGGCTTTCTCGAGTGTACTGGGATGTGCCGAAAGAAAAATTAAATATTAAAATGAGGCTCTGAGATAGCAAGCAATTCGTCTTTTTATTCACATGTTCTACTTGCAAAGCCATATCTTATCGCCTGGGGAAGACAAGAGCTTTATAGGGGAAAAAATGGCCAATTTCATTCTCACTGCTAATATCACTACATCTTCTTTAAAAAGCAAGCTACTCATTATAATTACATATCATGAATAATATATTTAGCACCAAATTAAGATTGTGGCTAGGATAACTATATTTCCTATTGGAAAACCCACATCAAGCTGTCTCTTATCGTTATTCAGGCAATGAAGAAAGTGATGAGTTTTACTTTTTTTTCTTGGTTGAACTGATTAAGATTTAGGAACAATATGTGGGCTTGTAGTTGGCATTAATTTCATCCTTGCTTGAAAGTTCAATGCAATTCAACAAAAGTGTATTGATTGGCTATTCTTTGTACAAGGTTTGGCATTGATAATCAATGGACAAATCAAATGTGCATAGGTCCCAACAGATGAGAATGGAAGACAGAATGTGTATCATTAACATATCAAATGTCAGGGCCAGTGCAGGAAGTCAAATTATATAAAAAAGAAGGGATACAACGGAGGGGCTCTGTAATTCATAAACTGTTTCTCAACTTTGACAGCACTCTCAGTTTTCTTGTTTTTCCTTTTCTTTGTTATTATTTAATTTCAGGAGGACAACATCCATTAATAGTTTTAACGTTACATTTCATTATCGTTAGGTAGTAGCTTGCAGTTCAGATGGTCTCCTTTTGTTTCTATTGCTCTCAGGTAAACAAGGTTATTTATATCTTATTATGCCACCCAGGTCAAATCCTAAAACCTAATTTTGTCCTTGGATGAGCACAACTGAAATTGCTATGGGTCTCACTGAGTTGGTGCGCCCCGAAGTAAATAAATGTTTCATGTATAACCACATCTAAGGATAGAAACTTCTTTAAAAAAACAAATACATATATAAGCTTGGAAACATTTCTGACATTAAACCAGCTCGTGGTTGCAAAATCAGATAATGTATGTGAAATTACCTTGAAAATGATAAAACAGCAACATGGATGTAATGTAATATTATCATTAAAGAGAAATGAGAGCTCATTTGATGAAACTGACATTCACATTCATTGGACTTAACTATTGGACTTTTTAAAACATTTAAACTTGTAAATACGCCAATTACATGAAGGTTATTAAATTTTGAAGACAGATTTCTCTTGTTTTGATAAATCCAAGTAGCCTCCTATATACACAGATTATCTTATTTTTATGACAATCATGATTGATTTTAACGTGCACATCTATAAACTGTCAAGGTAGGTACTTCAATGATAATGGAATTAAGCATATGAAGCACTTTCTATTTCTTGGAGGGGAACACCATTTAAAATGCATTTGCCACTAAAAATACTTTATTAAGTTGATTTTGTTTATTAATCTTTCATTAAACAAGCAGTATGCGAAAAAGAACTGAAACAATACTGATGCATGAAAGGATAACGGGAGCCGCCCCTTCCCTCCCTTTCCTCCCCTCCACCCCACTTTCCTCTTCAAAGATCCCCATTGGCAGTTTGGCGTGCAGCCTTTCACAATCCTCTCACACTGTCTATACCCTTACGTGCACCACGTACACACTAGCAAACGCTAATGGCCACAGAGTATCTCACCTTCATGTCACGAAAAGGGAATGTTACCGAAAAAATGTTGTTTTCTTTAACCCAAAAGTCTGATTTCAAATGCTGATTATTATGAAACAAGTCTCCACTGGGATGCTTTAGTGATTCTCTATAACGTTTTCAGTTTAAATTAGATTTAAAAACCTACTATTAAAATTTTGAAAAGAAGTACGGTGATCTAATAGGCTGTAATAATATACTACTCCAATTCTAACAGCTAGCTGGGTGCCCGAACCTCCTCTCTTTGACTTATTAACAATCAAGAGGGCATTCACTTAACAATAGAATAAAGAGCACTCTTTCTTACATTCTGTACCTGGGTTTAAAAAAAAAATCAAAGTGAATTGCCTTTGATCTTGAAAAGTGCCTAAGACAATCACCCTACTTTTATTTGATCCTGTGTATTTTTTACAGTGGGAAATGAAATACTTAGACTAGAAATTTCAAGTTCAGACTTCCCTCTGCTCAGAAATCACATTGGAGTCACTTTGAAGACTGGCCCCTGCAAAACGCTGAGAAAATTCCAAACTAGCCTTGTAGCTTCATATCCTGTTTTAGAGATGGGATCACACTACTTCTAACGAGTGAGCATTTTGTCAACCAGGAAATGATCTGAAAATCATGTGAAAATGGTGGCCATCTATTCACACACTACACACAACATATCTAGCAACAAAAGTGACGACGGGACTGCAGGGATTATATTTACCGAAAGGTAAAGGATGCAGCATTTAGACTTTGTAGCCTATTTTTCACTTCCAGACTAAAGATAAAATCACAAACCAAATATTAACCACTGGAGAAGCAGTACCCAGCACCCTCCATTCAACCAAGATTAGTTCTCTTGGGAATTGCATTGATCAGGTCGGGGTCAGTTATTTAGGGACTCGTATCAATGACCAGGGTTATTTTCCTGTAATTCCAATACTCAAAACTGATGACACTTGGAGTCACCTGCCCCTTTTGAATACTGTATATAAGTGTGAAAACACAATGACCAAGTTCATTCTACAGATGATGGAGGGTTAAAATAGGGATTGCTTTACTAGAGAAAAGAATCAATGACAGGAAAATTGAGGGATTCCAATATAAACTGTGATGTTTTGTGATGATACTTTGTGAATAGGTTTTAGAGTCATTTCTTTTCATAGGTAGGACTTACTTTCTGAAGGTGTCTTAAAATATTGGTCTCTTTTTTTTTTTATATCACACACTCTAACTTAAAAAAAATCACACCACTATCAATTTATTTTTATTTGTAAATTATAATACTATACTTACATATAAACATAAAAGTATAAATTTTACACCAATAAAACAGTTAATAGTCTATTACTATTTCTCCAACTGATGTCTTGCCTGCGACCTGGGGTATACACATGCCATTTGGGAAAATACAAAATTAAAGGGAAATAAAATCCCAACTTGGCACGTAATAGCACCTGGCCTAGCATTTAACCATAAATTTTTGCCAATTTCACTGTTGAATTAAGAGAAAAATTCCACGTGTGGCTCCATAGAATGCTCTGCCCTTTTCCATGGATAATTGTGGGCGGCAACTGGGGAAAGAGGCACAGTCTGCACCTGCACTTACTCAGGAGACAACTCATAGCTGGGTCCTGCCATGCACAGAGCAGAGACTCAGAGTTGAACAGGATGGAGCTAGATATTCTGTCCTGAATTCAGACACCGGCTATGCCACTAACTAGTTCTATGATTTTGGTAAGAGGTTTCTTCTCCCCAAGTCTTTATTTTCTTACAGGTCATGGGACTGTTTACTAGAGAGGCTCTCAGTTAACCTGCCGCCTTTGAATTCTGCAGGAAGGCATTGACTGACAACTGTGTTGAGTAGGCGATGGTAAAAAAAACTTCTCTTGACTATTTCCACTCGTATACCAAAGGAGTAAGAGACATCGGTGAACCCTAAGAGCCCTAAGGCCTTATGAGGAAGCTGACAGTTGAATTACTGTTTTCTGTTTAGTAACTTCGCTTTCATACAGTTGCGCTCAAATCAACTCCCTAAATTATATCTTACGCTATGTATGCTGCTGCATTCGAGTGAGCCACAAGTGTAAGGAAAACAGACAAACTCTAAGATTTGGAAATGTGATTACAATCCATTGGGGGTATGACATTCTAAAAAAAAAAAATCCTCCGGTTTTACTTATGATCCAACAAGATCATCATAACACCTATAATAATCAGCTGAAGTTCAAGAGCTGGCATGTCTGTCTCCTGAAATCAAGTTCTCTTCATTCAATAAACAAAGGTCATATCACATAAACTTCATTTAGTCCTGAGTCTCAACACTTCCATATTCTCAGTGATTTTAAATGCAAGCTGGAGATGGGAGGGATGTCACCGAGGGTCAGATTCTCTCCACAGAAAGGTGTTAATTGCTCAGCCTGTCTCTCACCCACGCTGCCACTGCCGCCACCTCGGGCTGCTGTTTGTTCTTCACGTCCTTCCTTTCTGACTCGCCTAACGGGGGGACGGCTGCTAAATTTTATTTTTTTTTTCCATCTCACGTTTGTGAGATGACCTTTAGATACTAAATGTTAAGTTCCATGTTGGGAACAATAAGGCTTAATTTAATAATATAGGAGGTATAGCGATTCACGCTGTGCAATCTAAAATATTATGATACAATTGAGATGATGGGTTTGATTTCTAAGGGAAAAAATAAGTATTACCAAGACAAATGTTACCCTCAGCTAAATAAATAATTTATTTCCACTTTAATTTGATTGCTTTGATCATACGATTTCATCAGGCTCTCTTTCACTTTAAACGCTCAGATTAAAGCTTCTCATTGACAATTTTTTCTGTTGCTGTTCCATCATTTATTTTCTTTGGGGGCTCAAGAACTCCTGATGATATTATTCTCTTTAGGATAGTGGGTTTGTTTTTGTTTTTTTTAACTTCCATGCTGGAAGCCAAAAGATTAATCCTTTGGAATCTCAATGAATCACCTAATTAGAAACGTACTAAAAATTAAATAAGTCAATTATGTGTCATTTCTTTATAAAGATCCATGACAGGCAAATCACTTTCCAAAGGCTATTCCCTTCATTTTGTAGCATCAATGAGAAAAACAGAAATCAAATCAAGTTTTTAACTAGTGCTGATAGCACAATACAATAATAGATTTCTAGGTTATTCTATTAGAAGCATTACCTCAGCACACGTCCTTGCTTGTACAGTAATATTCATGAAATTATCCTACCTTGGAGTAAGAGTTGATGATCTTAAATACATCATGTCTTTAGGGCTAATTAAACTCAACTAATATCAACTGAGTACTTGCTAAGTCCAAGGCAGTATGAATTTTTGCCCCCCACAATGACCAGCTCTGTAAGCAGTGGCACGTCACCTAAATTCTCTAAGGTTCGATATGCTCATCTGTAGATGAGGGACCATGACATGTGGTGCCTCGTAGGATGACTATGGTGATACAGTTTTGGTATAACAAGCACTGAAGCAACATTATGCTTTATTAACCAGCATTCTCAGCAAGGGGCTAGACCCACGTAATCAGAGCATCCCTACATGCATCTTGGTTTCACCACCATTAACCTGGACGTGAAGCCAACCTCTGGGGTACACACACACACACACACACACACAGACACAAACACACATACACACAGACACACACACAGATACACACACACAGACACACACACAGACACACACACACACACACACACACACACACACANACACACACACACACACACACACACACACACACACACACACACAGAGCTGTCCGTGGCAGGCATTTTGCTCAGCAGGTTAGACTTGCTGGGAACTGGTGATTACAGCAAATAAACTGGTCAAATCAACTTGGGAAACTGTGTCACTTGCACCTTCACATATCCAAGATTCTAAGGAATTCTGCATCAGGTGAGCTGGGTGCTTGGAAGCCAACGTTTCCAGAGGCTTCCCATCCATGGAAATGTGTTTGTGAAAAATTCCTTTAAAAAATAACTAAGTAAAACCTCACATTGATCATCACTGTACTAGAATTATTTTTTTGTCTTTCTCTCAGCTATTTCCTCTTTTCTGCCTCGGAGGCCCCGTGGAAAGTTTCTGATTGCTGATTGGCGGCGCTGACCTTCTCCAGGTGTCGAGCAGACATTTGCTGAGTGGTCGGTGGAACAATCCACTTTTACAGGAGAAGGAAGCAGAAGGGAGCTTTCTGTTCTGCAACTTGGTCCAGTGGTTGTCATTACGGATGTTTTCATCACAGAAAAAGCGATTTACAGAACATTTTTCCATTTTGCCCTTTTCTTGATACATTCAAGTGAATTAATTTTCTTAAAATTTGGCACCCCAAATAGAACACGGTATAATAGAGTTTAACCAGTGTAGAAGGAAACACAGCTATCGTTTTGCATGGTCTTGCCTCCCTTCTGTTAACACAGACTAAGGTCATCTGATCATTATATTTTACCAGCCGTATCGCTCTGCAGACATTCAGCTTGATGAAATAACAATTTTCTCTTTTCTTATTAGGATTTCCATGCTGACTATTGCCAAAGCCACATCATGATAGACTTAATAAGGAGTGGGGATCTGAGGACAGTTTTTCCAAGACAAGTCGGTCAGTCTCATGAGAACAACAAAGCCGGATGGTTGCTGGAGGGTTTTCTGGGGTCCCGAGGAAGCTGACAAGGTCACTTCCAAGTAAGGAAGCTCTTGGAAAAGGCTGGGAGTTGATCAGTGCTCAGGCGAGCTGAGATAAAGGAGGAGGCCACACTCTCTGCCACTTCCACACTTTTGACCATCATCACCACTGCTAATGGTGTGTCGGTGGCTCCCAAATGATCTCTTCTGAAGTTTAAACCTAGTTACTCAATGATATATGCGATGTTTCTACAGGAATGTCCGAAGGAAAACCTCCTATTTGATATATGAAAATGTTGCCTTTACTCCCAAAATTATACTTCCTTCTTTTTTCAAACCTGATTGATATGCACAGTGTCGCCAGCTGTCCGCGCCAGGAACCCTGGTCATCATATTTGGCTTCACCTTGAACTTACCAGGTCCTTCCATTAACCTTGTTGCCAAAATATATAATATCCTTTGATTCAGTCCTTCGCCATCCCTTTCCACGGCCACTGCCACAGCCTTATTTCAGGGGCCATCATTTCATACTTAGCCTACTCTGCTCTACTGAATAAAAGGTTAGGCAAATGGATCTGGGCTCTAGTTAGGCTTCAGTCCCTACCTGTACATGCAGTTTGCGTAACTCACAGAAAGGTTAGGCCCACTAGTTAGTGGTAGGACTGAAGCCTGAACACAGCGTCTTAAATTTCCCTTCTACACCTTCTTCAAAACTTCACTGCGCTCTTAGCTATCCCTCCCAGATTTCTGTCATCTGCAAATTTGATAAGCTTGACGTTATTATTAGTCTTTGATAAAACTGTTTCACAGGAAAGGGACAACAAAAGTGGCTTAGCATTGCCTCCTGAAGACCCCACTGTTTCTACAACACAAATGCTGGTCCCTACAAGGTCCCTAAGTAAAGGGCAGACAAAGGTGGTAGGTGTAAGTAGACAGCTATAAACCGATCTGAGCTAGGGATTAAAGAAAGATGACCTGAGATACTAAGAACCACACGTCCAGACTGGGGTCCAGAGTTCCGAGGAGATCCATCGGGAGACCCTCCAGGTGGAGGGGCGAGGCCTGCCCTCTGCCCTTCTCCATACCTCTCCCCCGGGGCGGAAACGGTGCCATCTGACCCCCTGGGCTGGGAGACCAGGACACCGGCAACAATATCCCACATTACGGATATACCAACTAGCTGCTTGCAAAGTTTAATGGGTCTCTCTTACAACAGCTTCACAGGCAACTTCTACCATTGTTTCGAAACGTGGGCCTGTTCTAACTCTTCAGTTCACTTGCCTTCATTTCAGATTTGCTCTGTCACCCACGCTGGTGGGAGAGGATGGGACACGGGTGCCCGTTTGTGTACGTGGGGGGTGGGTGGGGCTGCGCACAGTCCCTTCCTTGGCAACGGTCGTCCAGACCCAAGTCATCAGAGGGCTTATTCTGTTTTCTCAGCCCATTCTCGATTCTGTTTTATTTTCCTCCTCAGCTTCAAGGCAGAGAAAGGTGTGGCGAGGTCAAAATCATGAAACTTTATAAAGAAAGCACATCCCTTTTTTAGCGGTCTATGGTTGTTCAGTTTGGGGTCAACATTGCATATTGAAGAAACAGCCAGAGAACCTAGTCGGGGTTTTAAAGTTCAACTCCAGGCTTTGCTCTAATAGAGTTTGCCCAAGGCTTTATTAAATTACATTATAGTTATAGTGTCTATGTAGTTCTTCAGCCTTTTTGCCCCAAGACAGCTGGCTGAGGGACACTGGGCCCTCCTGCAGTCCGGCTAAAGTTCAGCAGTAATTTTCAAATGGTGTGTACATGCGCGGAGGGTGGGACTTCTCCTCCAGTGAGAATCACTCGTCAATATAAGTGATCTTTCAACCTATCAGTTCTATCAAAAAAGAAAAAAAAAAGATATCCTGAAATGATTTATTCTTAGGGAGACTCTTGGTTGCTTCATTAATTACTAAGTATTGATAAATCATCAGTTGATAACAAACTCCTATAGCTTCTGCGGAAATTAAAGCCAGGCTGACCCACGGTTTCTGGAATCAGCCCTGTGCCACTTTATAAATGGCCAATAGGTCCTCTCTCCTTCCCATGTCACATCTGTGGCTGAGACCGTCCATGATGGCTGCAGACCCGGGCCAGCGGGGTGCTTTCACTGACCCAGGGTGGTCTGGAGACTAACAAAGCATTATGCTAGTCACAACTCCCAGCTATATCAGTTGATGAATTCACTGAATGTATGATTTTATTTTTCCATGAAGAGGTGAAAGTTATATCACTGATGTGCATCCTTTGCGAAAAGCCCTTCTTAGAGGCAGCTAGAAGCTCTTTTCTTCACTGATGTGAGATTCCAGCGTCCTCTCTCTGGCGCTTGTTTTAATGTTTCCAGTTTGAAATCTGTTTTGCTTGTGGAGGAACACTGGAGGGAAACTGGAGTGAAGTAGCCCACCTTGCGTCTTTCCTGTTCTCATCTTGACTCAGCCTTTTTTTTTTTTTGTTCCAACGACTTATGGTAATTTTTTTTTTTTCCTAAAAATTGTCTCTAGATATTTTACATAAGCTCCAGCTTATTCAGGCCTACTAGACTCTCTGATGTTTTTCCTACAGTTAATTCTCTCAAGATCTGTTTCTTTCTGATGAACTAATTCCTGCTAAGGTGTTGATGGCTGATAATGGCTTAATGTATCAACCTTTTAGGAGAGTGGTGTTGCGTTTTCACGACTGATTTTAATTCCTTAACCCCAAAGAGTGTATGACAGGAGGATTTCAAGTATCCTTTCAGAGACAATGAAGAAAGAACTGGGGGGGGGGGGCAAGGCTAATTTTCCTAAAGCCCCACGAATCACAGAACAGATTTTTAAGTACTTATCTGCACATGAGCCTCTCATTCCTGTAAATAATGTGGGAAAAGTCGATAAGAGAAAATGGAATACGCATTCCTCATTGCAGGCGTCAGTTTTGAAAGGAAGGCAGGCATAGCTTCTCCATGTCCTCAGAGGTTTCTAAAATAGAGGTAATCTGACTTTTCAGCCCTTTTATTCTGATCTGATCGATTTAATTTCATTATGTTTTTATAGAAGAATGTTTTGTGCAGCATTTAAAGCAGTGATTACAATTTTACCTGGAAAGTAATTTTAAAAATGCCAACTCAATGCAGGTATTCTAGTGAACAATGTACTATGTTGGTTAGGAGGTATGGACAAAAAAGGGGTCCACATAGTAAACCTGACAAGCTCAGGGGAGGCCAGCATGGCGGGTCCTACAAACTCAGAGATGGAAACCAACCTCACAGGATGGTCTGAACATACAAATTCCTAACTAAGAGCAGGTCATGGTGGGTCATCACGTCCTAGGCCTGTAGCTTCCTACACAAAGGTCAGTCTTTACCTTAAGTGAGCCTGAACCTGTTATCTGTTTGCATCTGAGATAACACACCCTTGGAATGTCAGAGTAATCTCCTTTGCCAGACCCCCAGGGTACACCCACTGCACCAGAGCTGACCACAGAACCCCTCATTGTTACCTTGTTCCCTGAATACCATCTCTAAGTGCTGGAAATGTTAATGATTAACTATCCCATATCCACCAATGTGAAAGGAGTGTGTGTCTCTCCCTATCACTTTTTATCCAATGCCCCAGTTTCCCCACTTTGCTTTCTCCCACCCCCTTAATCTACCACCAATGGATTTCATGTAATCCTCCTTGTGAGTCCTCCTTTGATTCTAATGTATAAATATAGCTGTAAAACTGCTAGTCTCTGGAGCATTTTCTTAATCCATTGAGATTTTGCTTCCCGGCATTTGTTGTCAGTTGGGCTCAAATAAATTCACGAAAATTCTCTACAGTTTTAGACAGAGGTTAGTGTCTAGAATCAGACAAACCTAGGTTCAAATCCTTGCTGTGACTCTTAAGAGCTGAGGGCTCTTAGGCAAATCACATAACTTGAGGCTTAATTTCTATCTCTGTTAAATGGGTATAACAACAATAGGCACTTGACAGAGCTACCTTGAGGATAATGAGATTAAGTAAACCGGCTCAGAATAGTTTCTAGAACATAGTAAAAAGCTAATGCATGCGACTGTTGTGAGTGAACGCTTTTAAGAAGAAAACATGACAACACTCTTCAAGTCAGCTTCAGAGGTTCAGGGTTCCTACAGGTGAGCATTGCTTGTCTGATCACCAAAAGGAAAATTAGCGATTATTTCTATTGCGATTTTAAAATGCGTTAGTCTGTTCATTCATTTATTTTTTCTCACACACCCTGTTATTCATGCAGCTTATAGTAAGCACCTATTAAATCAGAAGTTGAAAAACAGTGGTAAACACCACGGCCATTCTCCCCGCCCTCAACACTGATTGATGGTCCAATGGCATCACTGCAGAGCAGGAAAGAGGCCCAGTGTAGGAGGCCACGGGAGACACTTCCCTAACACATTTCACCTCCCATAACACACAGTCAATGATTTCACACCCATCTGGGTGACTGTTATAAAGAAAAGTAAATACAGAAATAACACGTGCTGGTGAGTACGTGGCGACAATGGAACCATGGGCACTGCCTGTGGGAATGTAAAATGGTGTGGCCAGGGTGGAAAACAGGATGGAAGTTCCTCAAAAAATTATAAAGAATTACTATGTGATCTGGCAATTACACTTCTGTGTTTATAGCCAAAAATGAAACATGGACTTGAACAGATATTTGTGCACCATCTGCACATGTATTAGTCACAATAACCAAAAGGTGGATACAACCCAAATGTCCATCAATGGGGTGAATGGATAAGCAAAATGGATAAGCTATATTTACACACGTACACACACACACACACACACACACACACGCTTAATTTTCAGTGATAAAACAGGATGAAATTCTGAAACATGCTACAACATGGATGAAACCTGAAGACGTTACATTTAGCAGAATAAGCCAAACACAAAAGGGCAAATATCATATGATTTCACTTATATGAGGTCCCTAGAGTAGTCAAATCCATAGAGACAGAGAGTAGAACAGTGGTTTCCAGCGGCTGGGGGAGGAGAGAAAGAGGAGCTAGTGTTTCATGGGCACAGAGTTTCAGTTTGGAGGGATGCGAACGTCCTGAAGATGGATGGTGGTGATAGTTACCCAATAACAAGGTAAGTATACTTAATGCCACTGAACTATACACTTAAAAATGTGGTTAAAATGGTGAATTTTATGCTATATTATATATATATATGCATTTTTTATATATATATATATGTATATATATATATGTTATATATATTTTACCAAAATAAAAAAAAATCATACATTCTGTGAATTCAATAGTTAATATATAGCTGGAAGTTGTGACTAGCATAATTTTTTCCCACTATAACATAGTGAATCTTAGCTGTTACCTGATTGGTTGAAAAAAAAATCAATATTTAGACAGCAACAACAAATAGGGGATGTGTTTTCTTTTTAAGTTCTCTGTAGATGGAGTAAAACATTTGCATGCCTTCCCTCGTTTCTAGAACACTTCTCCCAACAAGATACTTTGTTCTTTCACCTCATGAGTGAAGCAACAAGTGATAGGAGAGAGATCAATGGGGGATTTAGCACGTTATTTTAAACAAGGACAATGCTAAAGTGTATTTTTGTTTAGCCAACTGTTTCATGGACAGAAAATTAATAGTATGTTAAAAAAACCAGTTTATTGTTTAACATGCAAAGTTTACAGAATTTTTTCTTTGCAAAAGCAAATGATAAATCAGAAAATGCACCCTTGCAAGGAAAAATATACTATGAAAACATAAAAGTAAGTTTTAGAAATATTTAGTGAAATTCTTATTAGAAAATCAGAGCTGTTTATTAAGGAAAAACGAAGGTGTTCCAGAGTACATCTTGAATTTCTGAAGTTGATGTCTAGGGGAAGATCATGCCTTTCGACAAGTTACACTTCAGTGCCACAGTAAGAGACAAAAGCTTGAATGGATTACATAACTGATATGGCATGATGTATCTTATACTCGTTAAATAATAAGCACGCAAAAGATGTTTAAAACACATGTAGTTCTGTGTTCTAGCACAAAATAATAAAAAATTTTGCAACAGAATGATTTTTGATGATATGGTTCATTTCCCTTGTTAAATCACTGAATGTGTGTTTAATGAGCATCTTGCATATGTCAGGCATTGGGATAGGTCTCGGGCCACTGGCGTGAGCAAAACCAAGGCTATTTCCTGCTTTCCTGGGTGTAAGACCTTCTTACACATCGCATGCACCTCACTTCCTTTTAAGTTACAGATGTTTCCTAAATCCAAAGACAGTCTTTCCTGGCCTCTTAACTTCCATTTCTCCAGAGTAAACCATCATAACCACATTTCTCCTTTTCCTTGCAGTTCTACCATATATATAAACTAAGAAACATGTAATCATTTACCATGGGAGCTGAAGAAGAAAGATCAGGAATAACAACCGGCATTCGTTTCAGTAACTTCTAGTATTTTGAGGAATGGCTAGATAATGGCTCTCTCTTCATTTAAGACCCAGTAATGTACTGAAGTGGGATTTTTGTGGGGAATAGTAATAAGATTGGGAATGACAAAGAGATATAAATACATGATTAGAGAATATTCTATTGCTTTTTTAGAAAAAGAACAAAACTAATTTTGCTCCTCTAAATTATTTGTTATAAAAAGCTTCAGGTGAGGATGATGGATAATTGAAAACTTGGAAAGGAAATTAATCTACTTAAATGTATTTCCCAAATTCAATATCCTTAGATTAAGCAACCATATAAGGATTTTCAAAAGTTGCCCAAGGAGCAAATAATGATATTGCATCCCACATTATTAAGTCAAGTTGGGTGCACAGACTACAATCAAACTCAAAGACAGTATCAGCTTTTTGATACTGAAGACAGGAGTTGTTACAGAGATTGCTAATTAACCCCCAATATTTATTTTCCTCCTGTTGAATAGATGAACCGTTAGCTGGGCACTTGGTTACCCAGTCTCTCTTGTGTGACAACGTAAGTTCCAGCCAATGGTTCATAATATGAGACTTCAGGGGAGTGGCCTTAAAAGAAGGGGGGCAGCACCTCTCATTTTTATGTTGCTTCTTCCTGGAATTTGGGTGTAATATCTGGAGCTTAAACTGCCATGTGGGACCCCAAGGTGCATAGAAATGATGAGGACGAGAAAGCCGAATGATGGAAGGAGTCCGACTTTCATGGTCCATGGAGCCCAGTGTAACGGCCGTTAGAGTCTGACTTCTGTCTTCTTAGATGGAAGAAACAAGGGCATGTCTATCGTGGTAACTGCAGTCTCCATCACTCAGAGCTGAAACTAACTCAATCTAATACCACATTTGGGACTATATTTAGAAACAGGGTGCCACACGTGCCAGAGCCTAAGAAGTTGATGGAACTGCCTGCGGGAGCCACCTGGTCCTAGAGCCTGGGATACTGCAGGCTCAGTTAACTGGGCCTTTGTTATTCGCAGCCAAATATTTGGTCCCTGGAAGGCAGATGGGGGCCAGATGAGACTTTA
>NW_017731820.1:396868-397867 GCF_001890085.2 Hipposideros armiger | reverse complement strand
CTGACACCATGAAATGCCATCCCAGGCTGTTGATCCTGTTTAAGCCATTATTAACTGAGTTTCTGTCAAATACAGCTCAACAGTATCCTAATATGCTTGGATTTCTTTTTTTCCTCTTCAAAATTAATATTGTTATTGCTATAGTTTTCCTAGTACAGAAATTGTACATTTAACATTACTTATATGAAAGTGCAAAGAAAAATAATGCATTTAATGATGCTGATGTTTACCATTATATTATTTGCAATACCCTCAGAGATGAACTTTCCCAACAATAGGAGTGTATACTTAATTTTTTTTTTAGAGAATAGAAGTATGACTGACTAAAATTCTGAAATTCTTAATGCAATAAGAAGACTTCTTTAATTACATGGAGACATCGTGTTTGTGGATGTCCTATTCCAGAAAGCAAAATCTCTCCACCAACAGGCAAAAAAACTTTAGTTAATTAAAAAAATTATTAGTGACTTTAACAATAAAAATAAGACTAGAAATTTCACTAGTAGGGATTCATCCTTTATAGGGTCTTGAAGGCCAGAGTCTTACAAATTCCTTATTACTATAAGATTCTCTTAGGGAGTAGATAATAATTCTTAATTATTTGAGGGATAGCTGGTTGCTGAGATAGGCAAGCAGAACCCACCAACCCACCCCCCCCCCAAAAAAGGTGAGAATTTAACAAAGGCTCTGTTTGATGACTTAGTGGATGAATCAGACCAAAAAAAAAACAAAAACAAAAACAAACAAACAAACAAAAAAATTGGCTTATTTTTAAGTCTGTGATATTTAGAAATCCAACAATGGGGGGGGAAAAAGAAAGAAAGAAAAGAAGCCATACACTCTGAGAAAACTTGCTTCCTAACTCAAAGGGAGGAGTTTACCTATAAATAATGATTTGTTTAAGGGATAAACAAACCAAGCAGGCAAACAAAAATAAACAGCAACAGACTAGCACAGTTGCAGGCACTGGATTCCATTTTGGTTTTATTTCTGCACATA
>NW_017731820.1:392644-393658 GCF_001890085.2 Hipposideros armiger | reverse complement strand
TCCACACAGAGAGATATTTAATTTACATATTTGTAGAGTTATCTATATTACTTCCACACTCAGAACATTATGTTCTTTTAAAAGTAGCAAAATTAATATAAGGAGAAAGGAAAGTAGGGTGTGCTTGGGATAAAAAGCCACAGGGTTAGGACAATTCTTGAAAGTCTAAGAGTTTTTATAATTTCACAATTTTTTTGAAAAAACTACTTATAATTTAGTCTTAAATCTGAATATTCCCAATGCAAACCAGTCATAACAGCCAGAAAAAAGCAAAGACATATAGAATAGCACAATAATTCTAATGATAATTAGTCCAAATCACAGCTCTAATCAAATTTCACTTCTTGGAGGTATAAAAAGGTCTTTGGAATTTGGGGCTAAATAATGAATATTTTCCTATCTCCAACAGAGAAACAGTTTCTGATGAGGTTAATGGATTCAATTTCATTGTGTAATTCCTTTCCTCTTCTCTGCCCTTTTCTTTTATGCACATAATTGGAAAATAAACTAAAAAGACCGAACATTCTTTGGGAAATGGATTGAAAAAGAAATGTGTCTCTCCGTCTCAATGTTCTTATAATGGAAAGAAATGGCTTAAAAATTTTTTTAAAGTGGGAAAAGGATTTGGACAATAGCTAATACTGGTCATGGCATGTAGTTGTTTTCGCATAATCAAATCCTGTTTTAGAAATTAATAATTGAGACAGAGTTTCTAGGTTAACTCACAACAACTATGGGACGACCAACTCCCTACAGTCGAAACAAAGGGAAAAAAAAATCATGAGCCAGGGTAAAATAGTAGAAGCGCAATAAAAAATCTATACAAACAAAAATTAACTGATGGAGCAATAAAAGAAAAAAATGAATTCCAGTTATTATACAATCTTAGCCGATCCAAATCAAATCAGCTATTAACAATTTACAGGAATCTCTAAGGTTCTAAGTTGTGATTGCCCCATTTTTCATTCTGAAGCTTAATAACCTGGTAGTCAACTGGTTGGTCAGAAAAAGTTG
>NW_017731820.1:370824-389089 GCF_001890085.2 Hipposideros armiger | reverse complement strand
CTGATGTGAACCAGCCCTGCCTGTGGCTGCAAAAGTAGCTGCTGTGTGATCAAGACTTAACTTCAGAGGGTACAAAGTGAGGCATGTTTAAGGGGCTGTCATGGAGTAAGTGAGGGCAGGAAGCAAGCCTTTACTGCAATCTTTCAGCTGGCAGGAAAACAATTGTTCTTTACTGAAGAAATGCTTTGAGCAGTGAAGAAGCGAGTGTGAGGCTCTGGATGAGCACATGGTTTGAAATCTTAGATCGTCCCGGTAAGGGGCTGTCTCAGCGTAAGTTAAAGACAGACTCAAGATGAATTGGAAAGGCACTCAGCATTTCGCATTCCCAGGGTCAGGTTCTGGGTTTAACAGGTTATACTGTGGAATGTTTATAAAGCAGATTTTACGGCCCGTTAACAGAGGAAGAAAGTAAGATAAATTATTAAAATGATCCACGAACTAAGGGAGGCCGCGATCCAGAATCAGGTGTGCATGATTTAAAACTCATTTATTTTTTAGAACAAAGTCAATTGTTCGTTCCACTATTCTAATGTCTTAAGACGCTTTCATGATAACATCTGCAACTTGTTTAACATTTTTCAGTATGAAGGTGTGGGTGTGTGGGTGTGCGTGCGTGCGTGCATGTGCGTGTCTGTGCATGCGTGCACACACACTTTAAGTTACAGTCCGGAGGCAGCTAGCATTCTACCCAGAAGCCACGCGGTCATGCACATTACAGCCGAAGCTGCAGCCACTGAAGGGGGAGGTTACTGCAGGATTTGTTCTCTATTCCTTTAGCCAACTTACCGAATGGGTTTTCTTTGATGACATCAGCTGTTTGTTAATTAGCAAAAATGTTAGCTAATATTAGAAAAGAGATACCAATAGTGAAATTAAAGATATTAAGGATGTGTTGTTTGGCAAAGCATCTTTTAGAGACACCGCGGCCTGTGTCAGATGGTATAAGGTTCCGGGGACTCCTGTGACCTGAGCCGTGGAGAAGGTTCTAGAGTCTGGATCACGTAGTGATCCTGTGCCAGCCACTAGCTTAGGAGGCTTTCTGTTGCCTGGCATTGACTCTGAGAGTAGCTGGATCCTGCTTCTAGAATAATGCTACTGCTGCCTGAAGGGAATGTTATTTCAGGTGTACCAAGTCCGAGAGCCAGGACTTCACTGAGCTTTCAGAAGAGTTTATATCCACAGCACTGGGCCCACTTGCTATAATTATTCATTTAATAAATATCTATAGTCGAGAGTAGCTATTTCTTACCTCACTTTTCAGTGGCTAATGTTGTCTTTAAAAAGGAATCTCAAAGAATGTGTGTGCAAATGGCCCAAGGTCAGTCTATAATTTTGTTTTTCAGGTCATTTGTGTCAGAACCACTTAAAGGTTAATCCTGCATTTTAACGTTCTAGGGGAAGGTCTGAGAACCTGAATTGTAACGAGTTTCCTAGTGATTTTCATACACTCTGAGGACTCAGCTAACGAAGATATAACCAAGGACGCATGATGACCATTGGCTGACAGCATTTCTCAATGGCAGATCAAAAACCCAAGAGGAAGGAAATGTGCTTCTGGCTGCTGGGTTTGAAAACTAAAATCTGTAAAGCAATAGCAAATGGCCAACCATAAAGCCCTCATCTTCTCTAAACTCCATGCCATAAATTTGTGGTTGTAGCTATTTGCTTAACGTCTACATGGAAACAGATCAAAACTGGCCACAGGCATTCAACAAGCCCATCTGTGGCCAAAGATCCTCCACTGTCATTTGGATGGGTGGGAATAAGCAATAGCTTTCCAACTAACTATATAATCTATTTTCTATGACAACGATGGAGACTTTCTATGGCCCCAAACTCACCATATTAAATATACTGGGTTGTTGGAAAAGTCATGACGCATTTTTGCAACGAAAAATATCGAAAAAATACATCATGACTTTTCTGACAACCCAGTATTTTTGGAGGGAAACCAGTTTGGCTTTTGGGCCACTTTTTCTCACATCAATAAGCCCCCAATTTATTCATACATAAGACATCCTGTCTGACTTTCATCCACTCATCAAATATGTAGACAGCCTTTTTAAACTTGGGTAGCTCTGACTTCCAACAAAGATCATGAAAGATTAAAGCAGCAGACCTCCAGGTCAGGACTTCTGTCTCTGAGGTGTCACTTGTCACCATACCACGTTGCCGAGGGAAGCAGCACCCCGGCACAAGGAGTCGGAGGCCTTGAATTCAGGTACTGGACCCAAAGTCAGCGGCAAGTCAGTTAGCCTCCTGGGGTTTCTATTTCTTCTTTTAGATAATTGGGAATACATGCTTGCCTAGCCCTTTTTCAAAATGTACTAATTCACTCATAAATATTTATTTGTTATCTACTATATTCCAGGAATTTTTCTAGGACCTTGCGGGGCACAGTAGGGAACAAGGCATATAAGATGACTGCTCTCAATAGGCTTATTCTAATAATTAGAAAACTGTAAATACAGTGACAGGTAAACATATATTTACATAAGCAGATAAATATAGATGTGACTATTAATAGATAAATTATCAGAGGTACATATATGTGCACATATATTCTTAAAAGTTTAAATCAAAGCCTTTTCTAAGGATGCAATGTATGTGTTTAGATCTCACATTGTATGATTTAAGATGAGAAAGGCAACAATCTAATGAAAGATATATTCATACAAACAACAAATCTAGCACTTTAATAAAAGATGTCTCCATATTTCATTAATAATGAAAATCAATTTCTGGCAGGATGATGCATTCTGTAATATAGAAAATATGCTAGGCTCATTCTACAACACTCTTTCACATACGGCAGAATTTATCATTAAGAGAATCTTCCTGTTTACTCATCTTTTCATTACTTAAGAACCAAGTTATATGTGATAAGATGGCTTCTCATACCAGGCAACCTGTGGTAGGCAGTCTCTAAGATGGTCCCAATAACCCCTGTCCCCTTGGGTAGCCTCCTTCCTTTAAGTGTAGGCTGGATTTAGAAGTGACTCACTTCTAAAAATTGTATATAACAGAACTGATGTGACGCCATTTCCAAAATTGAATTACAAAAGCTTTGGCTTACATCTTGGAAACTTTCTTGCTTACCGGCTTTCCTCTCCCATCCCTTTCCCCTCTCTCCCCTCCGCCCCCCTCCCTGTAGCCCAGTCACCTACAGGAGAGGCCACTTGAAGAGGAGCGGTCCTGACGGATCAGAGCCACATGGGGGAGAACTATGACACCCCAGCTAACAACAACACCTACTGTCAACCAAGCAAGCGCCTTCTGGGGATCAGACCCTCCAGCCCAGCAAAGGCATCAAGTGATGTAGCCACACCCAATGCCCTGGGTACAGCCTCATGAGCGTCCCTGTGTCAGAATAACCCAGCTACCCCTTTCCTGAATTCCTAATCTAAAGTAACTGTGGGGTAATGTTGGTTGTTTTAAGCCACTATGGTTTCCGGTAATTAAGTCACACAGCAACAGGTCAGTAATACATAATCCAGACCTGAGGATAGCACTATGAGAATGAATCGATTCAAACCATGCCTCCTAACTCAAATATTTGAATTGGACTAGGAAAATATGCTGACATCATATTAATGCCTTTATCATGAAGAAACACAAATTTGCCACTCTTTTTAACTGAATGGGATTAGAAAGGTTTGGTTTTTTTCCCTGAGATCTACAGAGTTCACTGAATCAAATATAAGGACTTCATAATCAAACCTCATTTAAAACTCTATTTTTAGCAATGTATTCATTAACCATTAAAAAACGGTAATCTTACCTCCAAAGAAGTACTTCTCGCCTGTTGTGACTTGAAGAGGACTATTAGTTCGAACTGCTGATGCCTCATCTCCATCGATGGTGAGAACAGCAAAGTTTTCCTTTGCCAGGAAACGGACCTCATGCCACTGTCCGTCATTCAGCCCGGAGCCTGTTCAGCACAGAATCCAAGTCAGCTTACTTTGTTAACGGTTCAGTTTAAAACAATTTTTAATGTTGACAAAGTCAGAGCTTTATAAGTAAAAACTAACATATTCTCACCTAGGAAAATTCAGTGCTATTTACAATTGCTATCTCATGTTTCTTTAATGTCTATTGAACCAAATAAGGAAGAAAACCAGAACTAGGGAAATAATATTAATGTGCCATTGGGGTGCTTGGGAAAATGAAGGGAGAGAATAAAGTTGTTTGGGAGGTGATGAAGAACTATTTTAATTTAATAGCTTATTTTCTGGTTAGCTTTACTAGACTCGACTCTCATAAAAGCAAATGGGTTTACGGCTTTTGTCTAATGACTCTCTCTGTTGGTATTAACTTTTTTGTACTGTTATTTTTTTCTCAATAACCACATCTGGCAAGTATAGTTTATAGAGATTAAGGACTAAAGAATAAATGTGTGAGTATGTGCAGTTATTGGTGTTAACTGACCATTAATAAGCATGGGTAATAAGACCAGGGTTATATGATCATTTATAAATAAGGTGTCTTTATAATGAAGTAGGTTATATGTAAACAAATAAAGACCAAGAAAATAAATCAACAAGTCCCACCCCTAACAATCACATTTCACTGTTGCCTTTGGGAACAAATTCTATTTAGCTCTCCCTTATATTGACAATAATTTAAAGTTTCTGTTTAATTTGTGTTCATTTTATGAAGAATATTAGAAAATTGAGGAGCATACAGAGTAGAACAGCCATTGAACATGAGTATCTGGAATGAGTTTAGGAAATGCTAAGAGACAGTCTATAAGGCAGAGCTGCTTTCATTGACCTTATGAAGGCCTATGCTATGGCAAAGGGGCAATATTTTGTTCTAGCCTGGTCCAGATAGAATAATCTAGAATCCATGGTAGAAGTTACTTGAAGATACCCTTCAGGTTCACAAAAGGAAGAGAAGCCTTGCAGGTGAAGGTACCCCAGATGGAACGAGTGTAAATCAGGAGGCACTGACCATGGCTTCCAGCCTCTGATCAGAGGTGTGCAAACCACAGGCCCAATCCAGCCTGCGGCCATTGGTTTTTGTGCAGCCTGAGAGCTAAAAATAGTTCTCACATGTTTAAACAGTTGAAAACTAAAAATAATCATGTTAAATTACATGTGAAAATTATAGAAAATTCAAATTTTAGTGTCCACATAAAGTTTTATTGGCATATAGTCAAGCTCATTTATTTACATGTTATCAGACAGAGTCAAATCGTGGCTACAGACACCGTACAGCCCGCAAAGCCTAAACTATATACTGTGTGGTCCTTATAGGGAAAGCATAAACCAGTGGTTCGTTTGTACTATTAAACAGAAATGCTATTTTAAACAAAAAAAGGAAGGCCTGTGGGAGCTTAGATGGCAGTCACAAGTAGGTATTATTTACTGACATTATATTGGTAAATATCCTTACAAATAATCACCCTTCAGGTATTTTTCTCATGGTTTTCCAATTTTAATGTACCGTATTTCCCCCTGTATAAGACACACCCTTTTAAAAACAATTTGGGGTCTAAAAACTGGGTGCGTCTTATACAGTGGTTGTAGGTTCTTTTACTTGCATTTCCTGCTTTTTCGCGCTTGTTTTTGTGCTCATTGTTGTAGGTTTTTTATGACGCATCCAGTTTTTAGACCCCAAATTTTTCGAAAAAGGCTGCATCTTATACATGAGGAGATACGGTAGTAATACACATTGGAGCACATTTTATCTCAATGGAGGAAAATAGAAAATGCCTGCTCTAAAGTAATTAATACTAGGTTATTTCCAATTATAAAATGTATAATACATACACACACATAAATATATATATAATTTTTACACTGTGAAATTATTATGCAAATGTAGTCTTATTTTAAAATTAAAATCAGTTAGCTGTCTGACAAGTCCTCTTGCTTACTGAAATACTTCCTTTTCAAGTAGGTTACTTTTGGGTTCTGTCACAGAACTGATGAACAGAAGACTATTTTCACCAGAATATTTTTCTTTAAAGTATAAAGCTGGGTTTACTGTTGATTAACCATTGAAGTATATGGTTTTGATTTTGGCTTTTGTTTTTGCCTTTAAAATGTGATTAATCCAGCTTTGAAATGCAATTTTGGGGCACAGATGACAAAGGCATCAGTGCTACACATGTCCATTCCCCAAACTGAACCCTAAATAATCACACATTCAGAGGAAGTCGCTTGTCAGACATCTTCTGCTGACAGAGCGGTCTGTTCTAAATGGAAGACCAGAAAGCCTTTCTAAAAATTCCTACGAAATTTTCTTCACAAAATTAATTTATAAATGAAGATCATCAGCTTAATTGTTCATGGCAAAAGAAGATCTATTACTCCAATCAGGAAAATAAAAATGTTATGTTTTTCGCAAGAAACTTAATTCCTAGAGAAATTGGACCTCAGATAAAAGCAGCCTTGTTAATAGCAGCCACCCTTGCATCTGAGCTTGAACTGTGATCTATTCATTGTAATTCCAATCACTATTTTGAACTTTTAATGTTAATCATGGGGAGGTATGCCTCAGCAATCTATGATAGGAATGGGACCCCAAATATAACGGAGTTTGTTCTTCAGTAGGGCAAGACTGATCTAATTGCTCAAAAGAAAATATGCTGCTTCTTTTGAATTTTCTTCACCTGCATGTTATAAAAAATAATAGCCTGAAGGCACTCTCTAGAGAAGAAATCTAATTTCACGATCTCTGTATATGTGACTATTTATAGATAATACTGTTCTAAGCTCTATATAACTGTTACTCTGCTAAGGCCTTTACTTGCATTTCACTCATTTATAATTCACAGAAAATTAAAAAAATTATTATCCCTAATAAATAGGTGAGAAAACTGAATCTAATAAAGTTTAAGCATCTTACAGCTAGTAAAGAGTAAAACTTAGAATCAAATTCAGATATATCTGGTTCCAGAGGCTGAACGCTTACAAACGACAAAAACAAAACAAACAACAACAAAACGTGTTATATAAACTCTGTGCCTCCATGATCAGAGTTTTCCTACCCTATGTGAGTGGGCACGCGTGTGTACACACACACACACACACACACACACACACACACACACACACACACACGCTTCCATTTGGCACCATCCCAGAATAGGAGCTCAATTTCTGGGGCTACCCTTGCTTCATATTAAGGTTGTAAATAAACTGAGACACCATCAATTTTCATCTGCCAACTTTCATTATTTGCACCCTCAGATTTTGGTTGTGCTAGAACATTCCATGTGCTACAAGTCTTTTAGTATTTTCTCACAGTGATGGTTTTCCCTTAAAATTATAGTAAGAATGGAAACTTCATACTACAGATTTGAAAAGCAAATTCTAGCATTCCGCCCCCCCCCAAGGCACATTAAAATATGCCCATGGGTATTTATTTAAATCATTTCCATACTCTGTGAAGCTCTGAGCAAAGAGAACTCTGTGTTCACTATTTTCACTTTATAATGAGTGGACCGGGGCTCTTGGACACACTCTGTTGTTAGTTTGTAGAGCTGAGACCCCCAATCTAGACCATTTGACATTCAAACAGTAGTTTTTTCCAACGACTCAGAACTCAGTGGTGGAAATGTTCTGGTGAGAAAACAAGGGTGCCATGGTTTCAGCATATTTCACCTCTGCTTGCGTCCATCCTGTCCAGTGCAAGGGACAGCCAGGCAACTTTGTATCAAACACAGACTAAAATCCAAACGTGACCTCTCCTGCAAACTTGCTCCAAAATGTGTTTTGCCTTTGTCATTTCCTGCACCACTTGTCACTTACAGGAAGTAGTACAGCATTAGTTTTGTTTCACAGAAGCAATAAGAAATAGTCTCTTTAAGGCATTTTTTTTAAAATTAAGAATAATTTTTATTTCGAATGAAACAGGACATTCATTAAATTAAAGAGCTTCTGGAATTCGATACTATATGAAATTCACTCAGAATACCCTGGCTGATCAGATCACTGCTATAAGATATAAACATATTACATACTAATACATTTATTCAGAAAAAATGTATCATCAACCCAAGCTTTATTAGAAATTTGTGAGTCAGAAATACAAAGGGGACGTCACCCAGCAGGATCAGCGCATTGCTTCTCATTTGATGTTAAAGAGATGTCGCTCCTCCGCTCGCTATGACTGCCCCGGGGAACAGAGACGCCCACCAGGGACTCACACTGCAGACGCAGTTGGCTTCCTGGTGGCTGGACAGAGGCTCAGGACCAGACCAAAAAGAAGGATGCTGGTACTTGTGCTTAAAAAAAAAAGCCCCGTCTCAGGAGGCTAACGTCTCCTGAGAGCCGCATATGTGTCTGGTACCGTCTGCACACACTCCGTGTCACTGTACGCTCTCTTCTCTGCGGTTAGCAGGAAGATGACACAGGACAAGAAACAGCGTGGTAGCTAGGAGGGCTCATTCAGGAGCCAGACCGCCTGCGTTTGCTCTGGCCCCTGCTGATGGCGGCGATTTACTTAACCTGCCTGGGCCTCAGGCTTCGCTTCTCTAAAATGCAAATGAAGTATCCACTTTATAGATTTCTTTTGAGGAGTAGATGAATCAGTGTTTGCACAGCATCAAAACATTGCCTGGCACCTAGGAAGCAGCATATCCATATTATTAGATCAAAAACCAAGGAAGCTTTGATGCATCTCGCTTTTCGGAAAAGGAAGCTGAGGCTTATAGACAGTGATTTGCCTTTGGGGGTTATTACCTCACCATTACAAAAATTGGTTATTATAAACAGCCCTCTAAACAAGACAGTGATGTCACAAGTCTAACAAAGCGGAGCGCATGAATACCTACATATGACACAACTGGAAAAATAGTGTGTCCTAATGTTATGCTAGCAGCCACATGAAGCTTAGAACAACATGTCCAGTGATGGAATTAGACATCAAAACAATTCCTGTGTTCCAACGACTTAGAGGTTAAGATGATTTCCTTGTTCTGCAGATGTGTTAGATGACTCACAAGGTTATGACAATGACACTGATGAGAAAGCCACAGGTAAAGACATTAGTACACAAGTATTTCCAGAGAGTGAGCGTGGAAAACAAGCTTTCTAAAAGTATTTGTGTATATAATTTTAAAAACACATAGTCATTAAGTAAATATTACAGACATTTTCACCTACGGCAGTAAAAGTTTATAATGCAAGTTAGTCAAAAGGTACTCTTAGTTATCTAGCTGGGGAACTTGGGGACTGTCTTGGGTTTGGGGTCGTATTCTATCCAGGCACACATGAAACATGCCCTCCGCTAAGAGACTGAGCGAGGATTAGAACAGGGGTATGTGATACACAGACTAACCTTCGGGGGGCAGAAGGTCAAGGTAATGGGCTCTGAAGTCAGACAGAGGGATGCAAATCTCGTTTCTGCTCATGTACTAGCAGCAAGTCAATCTCTCTGTGCCTCAGTTTCCCTTTTCTATTAAGTGGGGATAATAAAAGGGCCGGCTTCACAGGGCTGTAGTCAGGATTAAAGGCATATATATCATTAGAACAGCACCTGGCACCTAGCGAGCACTCCATAAATATTAGTTTTTGTTTCTTACTCAGTGGGAGAGCCTCGCTCTCTAAATGTCAACTTGGGTTGTTGTACTTTAATGCTATAAACATTGGCTATTATGAAATGATTAAAATTGGTTTTCTTTATGAACAAATAGCCTCCTCCGCCATATAAATCCAACACTATATTAGTGGTGAGGAATTTGAAGATTTGGGGAGGTAGCTCCCAATGTATTTCTTGTTAATATCAAGGTCAACAACTTTAAAAGCCAATATTGAGCAAAATGTGGTGTTTTTTTTTTAAAACTGGATTATCACATAGATGTGTTCCTAGATGCCAGTGTAATATTCCCAAAATTAAGTCCAATTTCAAACAAGGATTTCTCATGGTGACTAATTTTGAGGAACCTGATATAAACTGAAGTATATACTTTCTAAAACATTTTTGTTTTAGAAAATATATACTATTGTAACAGTTTTGGTTTAATTTTATACTTCAAGATTATTTGATGTTACTTTATAATAGAGACCTCTGGTTCTTCATTAATGATAAAAACTTTCAACTTGTGCAATAGGAAACCAATATTTTACAAACAGTTTTTAACCTAAAACCAAAATATTTAAAAGGATATTCCAACTTCTGGTCTTAGTTTTTTCATAGGATAACTAGGTTGTTCTATAATATTTTCTGTAACATCTCCCTCACTTATAATTGTTAGAAAACCTTGTTTTGTATGCAAATGTAACATGTTAATGAAGCATATTCGATCTAGGCTGTCTTTCTAATGGTATTAGTTTTACAGTGAGACTCTTGAGGTGGTTACTTTGATTGAACTAGAAGCAACAGATGTTACTCTTATTAGAGACAAGAAGAAGAGACCAGTTTAATGAATACTGAAAGAAAAAGTATTTAAAATACAGTAGCACACCAAGATGTAACATCTGTTTGAAAATGCTCCAAGTAAAATTACAGTGACTAGAGTTTTCAATCTTTTGCTCAATATTCAATCTTGAGAGAAAAATTTCCTGGAGTGCGAATCCAACTTCAGACAGTTATACTGTTCTCTGAGGTGCTAACGAGATAGCTCAAAAGTTATCATTAATCTATGTATGCAATACAAAGAGAAAAGGGGATATATATCTCTATATAAATATGCCATGTACTATTTCTTATATTATCCATATAAATTTCATATCATCAGGCAAACGATCCAATTTAATCTTGTTCACTTCCAACATGCCAATTCAAACCACCATTTATATGTATGGCCAGTTATAATTAGAACATGTAATAAGGTGTTTGGGGAGACACAAAATACTTGTTTGTATGTTTTTTAAGCTGAAGAAACTGCCAAATGCTTTTCTGTGCATGTATAGACAAGTACATGTCACCTTGGAACATGTCTGTTCTGAAAGAGCCATGTACATGGAACCTTTAGGTCAGAGAAATACACTGGGGAGAACACCTGCATGACATTTTTCGTGAGTCGCTAGAAATGACCCTTTCACTTATTTAATACGTGAAATCTTAGAGATGGGGTGGATTCTTTTCTTTCTGGCAGCCATAATCTTCTGAGAAGGAAAGGCCCTAGTAATAGGTTTTATTACCCTCTAAGTACGCTGGAGTCATTTGGGGAATTTTAAAATTCATTGCCAAGGAAATCAAAGATTAAATAAATGGAGACACACACCAGGTAATCCTAGTTAAAACACCAACATTAGTCTTTGTAGAAAAGGAAGTGTAAGATTCCAAAATGTATAAGGAAATACAAAATATCTTAAATATTCAAAATAATAATTAAAATAATTGAAGACTTATCGCATGATTTTCAAGACTTGTTATAATGCTATAATAATCCAGAAAGAGATCAGAAATAGATCCACACATATATAGTCCATTATTTTTTTACCAAGGCACTAAGGCAATACAATGGAGAAAAATGGAGAAAGATGTTTGCTCATTTTTGTTTTTTCAAAAAATGGTGCTTGAACAACTGGCTTCAAGATTTGGGAGAAAAATGTACCTTGATTTCTACCTTATGAAATACTCAAAAATTAATTCTAGATGGATTTTAGACCCAAACACAAAGGCCCTACTACAAAGCTTCTGAAATATAACAGAGTATTTTCAGGACTTTGGAGTTAGCAGAGATTTCTTAGGGCATCAAAATCACTTGGTAAATTGGGCTTCATCAAAATTTAAAATTCCTGCTCAACAGACATAGTTAAAAAATTCAAGGCAAGAGAGAGAGAAAAACAAAACACCTATTTCAAATCAATAACTGAAAGACAAAAACAATAGTGGGCAAAAGTGACATCACAAATACAGATATATTAATTATGTATAAGCACATGAAAATCGCTGTATATCATTAGTCACCAGAGAAACTAAAACCATGAAGATATATGATTTTACACCCACTTTAGTGGCTAAAAATCAAAAGGATTAGCTAGGATCTGGACCAATCTGAACCCTCATATGTTGCTGGTTGGGTGTAAAATTGTACAACTGCTTTGGGAAAATCTTTGGCAGGTTTAAAAAAAAAATAATTACATCAATCCTCTGACCCAACAATTCCCTTCCTAAATATTTGCCTACCAAGATCAAAATATGTGTTACAAAAATGCTCGTACAGAATGTTTTGGCAGCTTTATTCATAATAGGCCTAAACTGGAAATAAATGCGTACCCAGAGAGTGTGTATTCAAACAAGGAAATGCTAAATAATAAAAAAGAATAAACTTGTAGTGCAAACAATGCTGTTATGCACGAAATAATGTAGACCTAAGAATAGTACACTGAATGAACTCTTTTACATGAAATTCCAGAACAGGCAAAACTAATCCATTGTGATAGAAATCAGGACAGTGGTTGCCTGTGGGGTGAGGGTGCAGGTGGGAATGGACTTGCAAGTTCATTGCCTTCCACTGAACTTTCTGATGTGCCGAAACTATCCCACGTCTTGATAGGAGGTTGGCTGAGTAAGCACATATGCGTGTAGATATCAAAATCCACTGAATTGTGCTTTTAAGATCTGTGCATTTCACATGTAGCTGATCCTCACTCGCGGACTCAGTATTTGTAAATTCACCTACTTGTTAAAATATATTTGTAACCCCAAATCAATACTTGTGTTGCTTTCGGGGTCACCCATGGATTCGTGCAGGCACAGGTGGGTGTAAGATTTGAGTCGCCCGATGCACCGTTCCTAACTGGAGATGGAAAAGGCTTCCTTGTTTCAGCCCTCGCCTATGAATAAATGCTCTGTCATTGTACATTCAGTGCCATGTTTTTTTTTGCACTTTTCTGGGTTTTTTTCGTTGATCATGTCATTTAAAGTAGACCCCAAATGTAGTGCTGATGTGCTGTTTAGTGTTCCTAAGTGTAAGAAAATACGTAAGCTAGGTAAGCTTCTTTCAAGGACAAGTTATAATGCTGTTGGCTGTTAGTTCAGTGCTAATACATTGATCTACCTATTAAACCAAGTGACTTGAAACAGAAACACACATAAAGCAAGGTTATGTATTATGGGTTGATGCAGATGTTGTGACCAGAGGATTGCAGGAACCTAACCCTGTATTTCTTGTAGGATCAATGGTTCAGAATCCACTAATCCAGTGGCCGCGATGGCTATATACAATAGAACACAACTACCATAGGTTGACTGGATTTAGGGCAGTGAGAGTGAAAGCAGGGGAACCTAATAGGAAGCTCTTACAGCAGTCAGGACAAGAGATGATGGAGGCTGGGACCCAGGTTAACATTGGAGAAAAGTGTCAGGTTTAGGCAGATACTATTGATGGGTCTCACTCAAAAATTTAAGAAAGAGAAAAAGATCTGTGACTTAAGCAGACAGTGTAGACTTGTGTGTGGAGCTCAAGAACAATGGTCTACAGATGGAAATGTCATAGCATGATGCTAAGCCATGGGGGTAGATAAGGTTACCTGGAGAGAGAGCTGAGATAGAGAAGAGGGGTGGGTGCTCCAAACTTTAGAAGCTGGAAAGAGGGTGAAGGTCCAGGACTGAAGACTCAGAAAGAATAGCTGGTGAAATACTGACGAAACCATGAAAATCGGATGAGAATGTTTCAAGAAGGGACTAACTGAATTTTCAAGTGCTTCTGAAATATCAAATAAAACAAGGAAAAGCAGTAGACATCAGATTTGGAAATATGGAGACTTGTAATTGGGGAGGGGTGAAGACACTATGGTAGGCGAGGAATGCAAAGAGTGACAATACGCAATTCTTGAGTAGTTTAACTATACAGGAAAATAATTTTGGGTAATAGTCTATGTTGAAAATCTGAAGAAAACCATGAAGGTCATCTGAAGAAAAATCTTAACTCATAAAAACTCAAAATCCATACACAATTTCAGGGGTTTAGCTTTTCATTCAGATTAAAAACCATCATCTTTTAATTTCACCGCCTGATTTTACTGGGCAATGAGATGATTACCAATTCATTTATGCTTTTCGGTGTCATTGCTTTTCTTACATTCTATTTTTTCCATTTAGTGGCTTATGGGTTATATTTTCTATTCCTTAATTTTTTTTAATAAATATGTCAATTAATTGGTTTTAAACTTTCATTATTATTGTTTATAGGTACTGTTCTGTTTCTGTTTTAAATAGATGTGGTTATGAAATTATTATACTATTTGGGGAAAATAAGTTGTCATTATCATTATTACAATTTGTTTCTTAAATCTAATTGACTAAGTCATATTTAGTCCTTCATCTTTGTTTCAGATACATCTCAGTTAAGTTGCAATATCTTACTATCTTCTCTAAAGGAACAAAATCATTCTTCCTTATAGGAAATTGACATTGTCCAAATGTCAAGGGCATTCAAATCCCTCATTTTCCTGAGGGTATACCTACGTGAAATACTGTATATAAAATAAATGTGAAGATTTCTGGTCTCAAGAAGTTTGCCTTACTGTGCCATATAATGAGATTTAAATATTTTAGCATACATTTTTATAATTTCTATGAAACGTTCTCCTATATTTTACAAACTGGAGTTGTATGGCACAGGGAAAAAAGGTACACAGAGAAGCTATATTGCAGACGAGATGAGTTTGGTATCCAACGGGGGGCTCCTTCACAAGCGTTAATCCCCATTGTAGGCACTGCCCTGTTTTCTGGAGCCTGATTGTAATATGCTGTTGAAACTCTGTGGAGCCCCATCTTTGTGGCTGCTAGAGAGGTGAATATTAGAATGAGTACAGAGTACATTATCTATTCAAAGTCCCAAAAGCACGTAGTTTCTCTCCTCCTACACAATAAAAAGAGCTACATGAAACTATTGGAAGATGACTGTTTTTTAATTCTGCCACATCAGTGTTATAGAAGTGATGCAAAAAGGCATCTTAGAGAAAGAATAACAGGAATAAATGACGGTAATGGCCATTTAGTTTAGGTTAAATCGAATCCACTTTCTCATTTTTTACTAAATTTTGATAATAAAACAAATTAAAAGCTTAAAATGAACAAGTGTCAGAACTTAACATTGGCTTTCTTTAAAACAGTACGTGTCATGAAATTTTCACTTTCCTTTTCAATGTTTTTGAAAGTGGTAGTTTCACATTAACCATCGAGAACTGTGAATTTAAGTGGCTTTGATTAAACAGAGCTGTTTCAGGCTTGTGTACGCTGGATAACAGCCGTGAGAGAACCGTTCTTAAGTTGGAGAGGTTATCCAGCCACTCAGGGGCTCAGAAATTTATGAGTTCAAAGAACATCATGATCAGAGACCTGCCACAGAATAACAATATTAAAATATTACTTGAGGTACAATCCTTGATGATTTGAGTATAAATCATTATTCTTAAATTGCATCATAAAATGCATAACTGCACCATAGTTTCTCATTGCAGGTAATTCTGCATTACTCTCCTTTAATAGAACTGTTTTTACACTTGCCACTGAAAAATTTTTATCCTTTACTCAAAGCAGTGCCTTGATAATATACCTCGTCCACAGACATAGGCAGAAAATCAGCCTCTACCTTTTACAAGCAGCTGTTTTTCTGCAAACCTCTCTATCACTTTTTCTTCTACGTGGCTTGTGGTATGAGAGGCAGCTTCTGTGTATTTCAGCTCCATCATTTCATCCTACGGGGCTATTAACGAGCATTGAACCGTGAAGGGCACATATCCATATATTTATGAACTACTCTCTTCTGCAATCTTCAATCCAACAACAACCCTTTTTGAGTGTCAACTGCCTTTTGGTAGTTTTAGTGGCAAAATGGAAGTGGAAAAATACTACAGATGAGCACATTAAAATAATATTTGTATGCTCAGCTTCATATACTTGTATATTTAGGTTACAAATTTATTCTATTCATCCATTCTTGTGTATTGGACAAGATTAAAAATTAAAACTAATATTTTAAAAACAAATTTTTTTAGCATAAATTTGAAAAGCACTGACTTACTTTTTAGTATGGCTTCATGGACTGGCAGTGTGTACGGAAATTGTGTGTGTGTGTGTTTGTATATATGTGTGCACAGATATGTGACAGTCCCTACATGACACATAAGATAGGAGTGCAGTGTGGTACACATGCTAAAATAGAGCTGGGTCTGAATTTCAACAGCATGGACATTAATATTACCTGAAAAAAATCATTTTATGTCTCTGGCCTAGAAATTCTTATCACTAAAATGAATGATTCCTACCAGCTAATTACAAGATTCCTCTCAGCTCTAGATACTTAAAATAAGCCTGAAGTACACTCGGGTTCTTTCTGTACAGGGAGGGGAACAGAAAACCACCAACCGTGTATCAATTTGGAGAAACAATGCTACGCATAGCACAATAAAATAAGTACAGTAATACCTTGGTTTGCGAGCATAATTCGTTCTGGAAACAAACTACTCGTACTGCAAGAGATTGCTCGTTTACCACGTTAAAATGTATTAGAAATGTTTGCTCATCTTGCAGAACGCTCGCAAACCAAGTTACTCACAATCCAAGGTGTTACTGTACTTCCATTGCTGAAGTTGACTGCTGTGGTCTCTGACTCTGTCTTTGCCCTGACGAACGACACAATGGTCACCGCACACCTGAGTGGATTACAGAGGCTTCGCCTGAAATGAAAAGAGAAGAGTCCACACAGCAGACAGAGACAATCATTTACATCGGGTGCTCTAGTGGATAGGAGGTGGGGGCTGCAGGCAGATTCATGGAAACCCCGGGAGGAAATAGGTGCAGGACCAACTTGAGGGGTGAAGCCAGTGGCACAGAAAAAACAAACAAACAAAAAACAACTAAGATCTGAAGGGGACATTCTTTGCCATTTCTGTGATTTCACATAAGGAGTGGACTCCTAGAAAGTACTAGAAAATTGAAAATAGAGGTAAAGTTTTGGGCAAGAGCATGTTCCTTATTGCAGAAATTGTCTGGTTAAGAAAAAGATGTCACTCAGCAGTATCCTTCCTACAAATTATCCGAGGGTGTATTTGAGTTAGATTAAATATCTTATAGCGCTAAACTTATAAGATATAAGTTTATAATAAGAAAATTTTCTTATTAATAGGTTATGTCCTAGCTAAAGATAATATTAATAAGATCCACAGGTAAATTTTTTCTTATAATTTGTATCTCATGAGTAGTTATTTATTGAACATTGCTTGGTGTTGGTTGATAGGTGAGCAACACTTCAGTTAACATCTATTATCGAATTTACAAGCAATCTGGGTGTTGACAATGTTCTGTCTTTTGATCTGGGAGCTGGTTACATAGTTTCATTGAGTTTTCCAAACAATTCATTCATCCATACATTCATGATCTGTACACTTTCTACATGTACAGTAAACAGGCATACCTCGGAGATACTGCAGGGCCGCTAACAGACCACTGCAATAAAGTGAGTATCACAATAAAGCAAGTCTTAATATTTTTGCTGATGGTGGCACTTTCCTTCAATTGGTAAAAAACACATCAGTGAAGGACAACAAAGCCAAGGGCAGTAAGATGAGGTGCGCCTGTACATCAGTAAAGGTTGAAAACAAAGCAAGATAAGAGTCTATGTAGTGTGTGATCTAACTGAAATACCTTAAAAAGGTAGAACATATTGAAGTCACTGTTATCTTTAAAAGCCATGAGATAGATGTGTACTGAAGCCATCAAAAGTATGCACACAGCTGTAGAATATTAAAAGTGATTTTGAAGTATGGAGATATCTCAAAAAACTGGAAATGGAACTACCGTATGAAATACGGAAATACCCAGCAATTCCACTCTTGGGTGTCTATCCACAGAACCCCAAGATGCTAATTCGAAAAAAATATATGTACCCCTGTGTTTATTGTGGCGCTATTCACAATAGCCAAGACTTGGAAACAACCGAAATGCATATTGGTTAATGACTGGATTAAGAAACTGTGGTACATTTATACAATGGAGTATTACTCTGCTATAAAGAAGAATGAAATTGTACCATTTGGGACGATATGGATGGACTTAGAGACTATTATGTTAAGTGAAATAAGTCAGTCGGAGAAAGACAAATACCATATGATTTCACTTATACGTGGAATCTAAAAAACTGAATGAACGAGGAAAGTAAACAGAAGTGGTCTCAGAGATATAGAAGAACAACTGATGGCTGTTAGTTGGGAGGGGGTGGGGATGAGGGAGAAGGGGAAGGGATTAGGCAGCATAAATACGCAACTACAATATTGCCACAGGGACATGAAAGACAGTTCGAGGAATATAATTAATAATGTTGTAAATATTTTGAAGGGTATCAGGTGGTCACATGTCT
>NW_017731820.1:364545-366989 GCF_001890085.2 Hipposideros armiger | reverse complement strand
AACATCATCACATACAAGAAAAGAGACATTCTTAGCGTATTCAGCATTGAAACTGGCTTATCCCAAAGCTGACCTGGTGCTGTAGGGAAGCCATGGTGAGCTGACCAGAGTTGTAAGGATGCATCCTGTCTGCGAGAGGGTGGACCTTCTCGGGATGGGTCTATGTAGCAACACTGGGAGCCCATTTAGGATGATTTTCTTCTTTAATTAGGTCCTTAATAATCAAATTTATAATTTAGATCGTAGTATGTCATAACACTGAGATTTGAAGAAGGCAGAATTGGAGTCTTTCTCATGAAGTTAGGCACTAGATGAAAATGTATTTTATATGATTATATCCCATTGGTGAAAACTTCAGGAGTACTGACAATAAAACTGTGGGGATCTATTGCCTAATTTCATCACATATTTACTGAAAATTTACTATGGGAAAGACATTCTTTCTCAGCAAGATGTATCATCTCTGGTTTGAGTCAATGTTTTAGGAATAAATGATAGTTTCACCTTTAGCCTGTATAAGAACTTAGATCATGATATTTTATTTTTGCCTTTGAGAAGATAATTTGTAACTGAGAGAATATTTTTAATATTCATCCTCTGCAGGACTTTTTAATGAATGATCTGAAATTCAAGTATAACTAACACTAATGAATTTATGTAGATTATAACAACATGTTGAAATTTACATAAGTATTACTAACATATTTGGCATAATATTATAAAGACACTATTCAGAGTGAGGAAATCTGGAGTTAGTTATTTAATCGTCTTCATTATAATTTTTATTTCAAGTATGTATTTTTGGAATGTGGCTAGCAAGCTATGTATAATGATATATATTCAGGATAAAAGCTAATTTGTATTTATTCAATTTTACAGTAAAAAGATAAGTTTTATTCTGTTAGAAGTGCAAATTTATAAAATCCTATTATAGATGCAATATTATAAAATCCACTTATTTATAAATTTAGAGTAATTTTTAAAACAGTAATAGTGCAAGTTTCATTACTTAACATTTTATGAAAAGATTAAAATAATGTTAAAGAATTAATTAAAATAGATTAATGATAAATACAAATTATATAGACAGGTTTCATTGAAAATTATCATGCCATTATTGATTTTCAATAGAAATGCTTTATTTTCCACTATAAAAGTGAAAACTTAATTCAACATAAAATGTGCTATAAATATTTTGAAAGTTGTTTTTTCATTTCAACTGAATCATGTTATTGAATCTTTTGATTTTGTACCCATTGCAGTCATGAATGAGAGAAATGGTAGCTTTTTTTCTCCTATATATGTAAGGAGGTGAATAATTCAAGAGGCAATATGAATGATTCTGCTTTCAATTAAAATTGAATGATTTTATACTCACTTAACATGCACTCACTTAAACCACTGCAAGCTATGCTTTCTGTAACACAGCTGAGACAATGGTTGCTTCTTTTAATTCAATTTACACTGCTAGGGATTAAGAAGAGCTATTTAATTCAATTTACACACATTTTATTGGTCTTAATTGGGCTTAGAAATGTATAGTTGGGGTATTGTTCTATTTTAAAAATTATCTATGTATAGATCTATCTATCTATAGATTGATATACATGGTTGTTTTTTACTTACAAATTCTGGTGATCGAGAGGGATAGGAACTATTGGGATCATTGTCCTTGACTTCAGAGATAGTTACTGATTTTTGGAGGGCATATGTAGAGAAATAAGTATTAAAGTAAGTAGATATCGCCTAGTGCTAAAATTTAAAAAATAAATGACAATGAACTATGGAATGGATGGCTTCCTTTGTTTTGAGGAGATTAGGTAAAACTGAATGGGGAAGTTTCCGTTTATAGACATGAGGGGTGTGTTAAGAATCAAGGAATGGGAGTTTTAGAGGTCACTTTGTTTACATGCTTTCTGCTTCTTCCTGAATTCCTTGAACACATAACTGAATATGCATCAACTGTACTTTTTATCTTTGAATCCCAGACTCAAATGCTCAATTATATTTGCTGAATGAATAAGTGGAGTATGTGCCCTTAAGTAAGAGCACTTGGCATGCAGGAGATAAGGCGAGAGGAACTAGTTGAAGCCAGGTCACGGACTCTGAATTTCAAGTTCAGAAGTTTGAACTTGATTCAGAAAAAGTTTATGAAGTGAAGACGTGGCACAGAGATTTCTTGAGAAGATTAATCTGGCAGCTATGGAGTCAAATATGAGTAAAACATAAAAATGTCCTTGTTTACAACATCTCTGCAAATAAATGTTTATAAAGTGCAAGTGCAAATTTTCAAGATACATTTATATTAAATATTATACTTAGAAACTTGAATTAGCTCCACTCAATGACCAAAAATTAGAGGACAATGACTCAACTCAGAAGTTCAAATAGGATTATGTTAGGAATTTATTTTCATGTTGGTATTTTATTCCATGATTTATTCT
>NW_017731820.1:356621-361817 GCF_001890085.2 Hipposideros armiger | reverse complement strand
GACTTGTGAAAAATCCAGCTAAAAGGCAGTTCTACGTCAGTGGTCGCTGGGGGAGCCCAAGAGGAAGAGAAGAGCTACTGACCGGACTGGGAGAGTCGACAGGTCCTGGATGGAGGGAACCCAGAGTGAAGCCGCCATGCTAGTCAATACATTAGTGACCAAAGCAACGATGTGATTTTAACAGACAGACGTGGTTCAGAGCTCACACGGACCTAAATTAGCACGAATGCTCCCTTTTGGGGCCTGCCCTCTCCTGTGTGGGACTTGAGAAGCCAGAGAAGATGACTTTCAGGTAAAGAAGAAGGCTTCTGGCAAACCTGTACAGAGAAGCTTGTATTTACATGCTTTTGAGTATCTGTAGAATGTGGCTTTCTGGGCTGCGTAAGGAATAGCTGTCTGTCCTCAGACTCTGGAAAGACTGGCCGTGTTATTCACAGTCTTTGAAATAAGGACCCCTTAAAGACTGTACTTTGAAAAGCGACCATAAATACCCATGACCATGGGGAATGCTTTAGTCAAGATGAAGAGATGCCTAAACCCAAGATGTTTTATTAATTGGAAATAAGTGCCTTTGAAAAAAACACCAGACAGGGAGGCATGTGCTCATCACCATGCCCACCTAACATTAGCCCCTTCCAAAGCAGGCTCCACCCTGAGTTCATGCTGAGGGGCGGCCATGGGCGGGTACGTGTATACTCATGAGCCTACACGCCTTCTGCACTGAGGCTGATCCGACAGAATTGGGTCCCAAAGGCCACCGATTCTGTCTGTACTACAGAGTAGAGGCTGAGGAAGGGATCAGTCATTTTACTCTATTACATAATTTCCCTGGAGTTAGGCATTTATCAGTCTGGGCTGCCACTGCCAGGAGCCTGCTGGCAAATGACTTACCACACATGACGTTTGCACATAAAGTTATCCTGCACAAAAGATCCCTGGAATCTCTCTAGACTCAAAGAGAGTGTATCAGAGGCTTTCAGGCTGGGAGATGGGTACGCAACCTATGATGCACACATCTGAGCTCTGGCATTCTCAGGAGGACCCTGTGTTCCAATCAGCGGGGTCCTTGGTCGGAAATGCAGGCTCCCAGCCTGAGCGAGAGGTTCTAACGCCCTGGGCCTGTTGGGAGGCGTGTGGGCAGTGACNTGTGAGAGTGGAGTCAAGGGATTTGTAATAGATACGTATGATATTGGGGGGAAGTGGGGTGGTGGATTGGGGGAGGGGGTTTGTCACTTCAAGGAGTAAAAAGTATAACTATTGCACTGTGTTGTACAGCTGAAACTAATTCTAAAAAAATCTGTATTTCATAATAAAAAATAATTAAAAAAAAGAAAGAAATCTAATTGCGGGCCAGCAGAGTGGCACATTGTTTAAGAGTTGGCTTGGGAGCACGAGCTCTGAGCAGCAGGGTCGCTGGCTCAGATCCCACATGGGCCAGTGATGCTGCGCCCTCTACAGCTAAGATGGTGAGCAACAGCTCGACCTGGAGCTGGGCTGCTGTGAGTCACCGACAACGGTGTAGGCTGCAGTGGGGCTGCAGTGGGCTGCGTAAACTACCGTGAGTGGCCCGCAGCCAACATGAACGGCCAGCAGCCACCATGAGCCATCCAATGGCCGGCAACTGATCTGCCTCAGGGGACAAGAGCGCAATGATCACAATACCAACATGGGCCAGTGAAGCGACGTCCTCCACAAATAGACTGAAGAACAAAAGGACAGCAACTTGTCTGTTCCCTTTCCCTGATTCCCCAACGCTGTTCCCCAATTCCTCAGTAAAATCTTTAAAAAAAACAAAAAAAAGTGATTTTGAAAAACTGATAGCTATTAATATCATTAATTTAACATGAAGTGTGGTATATATGAAAATAAAATACATTATTGGGGGACTATGTAAAGGTAGACAGACTTCATAAAAATTCTGAGGGGACTTCAAGACACTTTCAAGGGCTTTAAAAGGTGATGTCACATTTTAAATTATGACTAATTTCATTTCTAAACTTAAGGGCTTGACTTTCTTTGATTAACTTATTAACCATGATTACAACCTTTTCATGTCTCACAGGCACAGGGAATGCAATCGGTTTTAATAGAAAAAAAACTAAACAAACCCTAAAGACCTCCCCAACGCCGACCCCCCCCCAAAAAAAACCATCTGATATAAAAATATTTACTTCCTTTTGTTTTGCTTTCTCTCTAAACGATATAGAATCTACCATCTCCCTTTATTTAAAATCTCTCTCTTAGGCTTGCTTGGTTTCCATTTTTCGTGAGATACCATGTCTGTATCTCATAGAAAGGTGTAACTGATGGTTACATATCTTGTAATGCAAGCTCACCACTGTCATAGTTCATTTAGCCGAAAGGTGCTTAATCTTTTTTCTGCTCGCAAATATCTGAGAGAGAATAACTTAACTGGAAAGCATGGCTCACAATGGCAGTGATTCTCTAAGAGGCCAAGCCCTTTGGCCGCTAGGGTTATAAATGTGAAAGAGAATTACTTGAGAAAGCAAACTCATGTGGCTGGTAACTGATGGATTCTGCTCTTTACACATACTCTTTATATGCTCTATATGTATACACTACTATACAATATACTTATATAGAGCATTCTATAGCCATGTTATATAATATAAACATACAGTATACTCTAAGACTAAGAGCTAAAGCCAGTATTCCCTGTGTATCCAGCTCAGTCTTCAACAAGTGTACTAAGTATTCCCACACTAAGAAACCCCCAAGTTAAAGCCACATCTCCCATAAACAAGGAGGAAGAAGGCGGCACAGATTTCATGGAGAGGAAGGTGACACAGTGAGCCAGAATGAGGTGATTCAGTAGCTCTTGGTCTGAAGTAGACCTTGGCCTCTAACCTCCCTCCCTTTAAAGGACAGGGTCCTCCTGTCCATCCTTCCACAGAGATTTCACAGGAGGTCATCTGCACCCACAGTTGTAGAGGATGGTAAACTCCAACTGCCAGAGGCCCACCAGCCAACGAGCACAGTGGCCAGTGGCGAGGGACGGGCAGCAGGTCTATTCACTGAAACCAATTCTCCAAAGTGGATTGATCAAAAATCATTACCCAAAGAATCAACTAATCAATCACTAATTCACCAAAATCATGCAATCTACCAGGGAATTAGGGTAAGGAACATTCTTCTTGAATATATTCTATGACTATGAATACATTCTTCTTATGAATATATTCATGAATACAGTTCTCTTAAATATATTCACATATATTGAATATATTAGTATTTTAAGGATTGTTGAACTTATCAAAAGCTAAGGGTCACAGGTGTAGTCCTTTAATGAATATATTCATGGAGAACATATTCATGAGAACTATAGTTATGAACTAAATCATCCTGTGAATACAGTGAAAAGGGTATATCTGGCGAATTCTTTCATTCATTTATTTAATACTACGTGCCAGGCAATGCCCTAGACACTAGGGCTATAACAAAATCAACATTTCTGACCTCATACAGCATAGATTCTTAAAAGTTTTAATGTCTTTAAAGAATAACAATCTTTAAAACAAGCTTTTGGCAAAGAGATTTTATAAGTGTGGTAAATTCATCTGCTTTCAAGGGAGATATTCATATGATTTTCCAGACTGCCTACATTGAATGCCTATGATTGGTTATAAAAACCTAGTATCGGAGGTTGATTATATTGGTCTTTATCAGCCTTTCTTCGATGAAACTTCGATGAAAGTTACATGTGCACATTATAAAACAAATAACTAGTTGCTCTGTGGGAAGCCAGAGTTATGTCCCATTTGGAAAAGGAACAAACAAGTAAATCAAGATTCACAAACTTTGTACACTTTCCAAAATCATGTAGTAAGTTGCAAACCTGGCAATAAGATCCAGGTTTGTGAATTGGAAATCGAAGATTTTCTCCCACTTTCCAGAGCTGCGAATTATCAGTATTGTAACTTTGCACTTTTAAAACTTGAGATTTTAGTAGCTGGGTTTGGCACTGGTTAGTACCTCAAATTTCTAAAACAACAATGAAAAAGATATTTAACTTCTTGTATTCGATTTCTACTTCCCAGTGGCTTTGATTATTTAAAGCAAATTATGGTGCAGCCATAATACATCAGAACAACGTCTACATTAAAACATGAAGAGAAGGTTAATGTGAGTATTAACAGCTATTGTTACAAATTCTTATTTTTATTAAGCAATGAAGAGCTTCATTAAGTATTACATCAGTCGTTTTTGTTAGCTGCATGAGAGACAGAACAATGAAACTGTGTGAGTTAAGCTTTCTGTGCCTTTTAAAAGGGAAAATGTTTACTCCCAAAGGGCACTACAAGTAAAAACAAAACAAGAAAATAATCTAGGTTGAAGATTGCTATTCTCTGAGGAAGTCATCAAAACAAAGTGAAAATGCTGGCATTTTAGTAGAAGCGTGGGCCTTATTGAGCACGACTCCTACCAGTGACACTGGTCCCGTTCAGAGGTGCCTGGGTCTGAGGCGGATTTGCTAGAGGGAGTGTGACCTTCATTTTGGTCTAAACTGTACAAAGTGCAAAGACAGGAAAGGGCTTCTGTTATGTTTTCCTGTATATACCTCAGTTTTTAAAAAAAAATTATTATTATTATTATTATTATTATTTTTATTTTTATTTCTTCCCAATGAGCTCTCACAAAGAACTCAAGCAAACATATTGGGTCTTCGGGAAAGTCATGACGCAGTTTTCTGTTTTTTTAATGCAAAAATGCATCATGACTTTCCCGACGACCCAACAGATTGGACACCAGGCCCCTCTTTTCACTATTAACTTTCTTGTTTGTTTCAGCAGAGGGTTTTCAACCTTGGCCATGTCTCGGCTCAACCAAAACGTACAGTTGCACAATAAATAGTTTACAGTGAGCTCTATTCATTTGGAATCATTCAATTACTGATATTACAAGTAAGGGGAAAGAGTCCACCTGAATTCTCTGTATGATCACTGTTCTTTCATGTGAAGCTGAATGGGTTCATTCTTGATTTTAAGAACACACCCTATCCTTTCATTTAGGCTGTGTTTACACATAGGATGAGAAATCTCTTTTTAGCACCTTGTAAACATTCCATTTTCTACTCTGATAAATAATGCTTAGTGACAACATCATCACATACAAGAAAAGAGACATTCTTAGCGTATTCAGCATTGAAACTGGCTTATCCCAAAGCTGACCTGGTGC
>NW_017731820.1:345318-348326 GCF_001890085.2 Hipposideros armiger | reverse complement strand
CATAAGAACCAGAGGGGAACTTACTGTGAGGCTAATGAAATTCAAGCTTTAGGGCTCCACAGCTATTAGGATCGCAGTGAGTAGGATGCTGGGAGTTCCCTTCTAGGGAGGGGAGGGCAGGCTTCAATTCCAAAGCATTTCAGTCACCAGGATTTCTGGTAAATCACCTAATGATATCTCAGAAAATAAGGGACTTGGGCCTGAAGCCTCCAGTGGTTTGTTGTAGATTTTTCTTATTCCAAAAATAAGATTCCATGTTGTGACTAATTTTTTATTTGTAATTTTGTATTCCTTTTTTGTAAAGAGTTCCCCCATCTTCAAATTGTATAAAGCTCAGGTCCCATAAAACCCAAATCCACTCCTGCAAAGAACATAAAAGCTTCCATTCTCTGATCGTTTTTTATACTAGGTGTAAAAAACAAAAAAACAACCCAAAACAAACAATCCTTTTCCAAAAGTTTGGACGGTGATGCCTACAGGTTGACCTTCCTCGTCCAAGTGAAGGCATCAGCACCGAGTAGGGGAGAGGCAAAGGGGGTGTGGTGTGACGAGGGCACCCCACTGCTTCTACCACATATAATCTAAAACTTATCCAGCACATGCTCACATGTACAATACAGGAGAGCACTATGAAAAATCACTGCAAATTGTATGAAACTCCATTCATTCATTCACTCACTCATTCATTCATTCATTCACACACACACACACACACACACACACACAGGATGATGAGTGCTGGGTATATAAATGGGAAGCAATTTGATCCCTCACGAAGCCTGGAGTTGGGTGATGGCGTCACTACTATAGGAGCTCAGAACAATCGAGTGATGATAGCCTGGTTGGCGTGGTTAGGAAAGGTTTGATAGAGAGGGTAGGTCTTGAAATGGATCTGCAAGGAGAGGAAGAAACATACACAGTGAATTTGAAAGGAATCGGGGTTCTAGGGGAGGAGGTCACCATCAGAGTTAAATTAATAAAATAATCCTATAACGCCAATCATCACCAACTGATATCAAGTCACAGGGCATTACTAGTAAGTTTTCTATTACTTTCGTCTTTTGGATTTCATTTGTTTTTTGAGATTTTTGAAATATTACATAGATATGCAGTGCATATAGGCATAACACATGTGATTTTTTTCAGGAAAAACAGGGTTAGCGATGCAAAGGCACTCGGTGTGGACTATCAGAGGTCACACGTTTATCCTAAATAAGTTTTTGTGTTCATTCTTCATCTCGTCCCCTCTTGACCGAATTATCTCCGGGAAGTGAGCTGCGCAAGGAAGTCAGGAGGTGGTAGGAAATCCTCTATTGCAGATGGACCTTGAGTGTAGATGGGGGTGACAGATAGCTCTCCAAGCCCCCCGTTAATCCTCACTGTTAAGTGGCTTTAATTCCAAACCATCTCTCCTGTTTTTCATTTAACCATAATGCCATCCCAGAGTACTAACTAGCTTTTCCTAGAGAAAATGAAATACATATTCTATAACCTTTAGAGACATAAAATGGGAATACAGAACTTGTAAAAACAAAACAAAACAGTTAAGTTAGAAACTTAAAGAACTGAGGTGAGAAACTGAATTTGCTTATGATAAGTGACTTCATAAAAGAGATTAAAAAAAAACNTTTTGATCCTCTTCTAGTTTTCACTCCTTTTCGGAATTCCTGAAACACTGAACAAGTATTATATGTATCTGAACTTTTCTTCAATGACTATATCAATGGAGAGAAGTCAATCTGAGTTTGAGACTGTCTTAAATGTTCCTATTTATATTTCAGCTACTCATGCATGAACCTGATTACCAATTATGGGTATACAGGCATAGTTAGCGAATCCCCAAAACATATTGCAAGCACATTGTATTTCACTCACAGAAACGGCAGAATACTAGCTGTCATTGGTGTTTTATAAAGATAAATTATTGAACCACAAAAATCCTGAGATGAATTGTAACATAGCACTTGCATTTTATCCCTGAAGGCTCTGTGACACTGTCAGTTAAACACTGGTGAGCACAAGTTACTTTTTATTTCTAACAGCATTACTGTCACTACTGACAACTCTACCCATCATAGGAGAAGCGGGTTCTTCCCGGGAAGCCCACAGGGCTGAACTGCATTACACATTCTGTTCTTATTCACAGCATCTGGGCGCCATTTATGGCTTTTCTTTCTTTGCCAAGTGAACTCAGCATTTGAAAAAATATTTTCTCATAAATACAAATGCATATATGCAAGTGTATCAATGCAAAAAACCTAACAGTCATTAATACTGCCATATCTATTCCCAAAACATCAGAGTTCATGAGCTCCCAAACACACTTATATTTCAATGAAATACTATGCGGTTACAGAAGAAAACAATGCTTTAATCTAATGAAGATACAGAGAGGCTGTGTCTGTATTAAGACCACTATTCTCCAATTGGAGTTCCAAATCTGGCACCACATTTTTTTTCACTTGCTTGTTTCTGCAAACAATGGTTTCTATAACATTGCTTCTCAACTCAATTTACACTATGTTAGGGATTAAGAAGAGCTATTTAATTCAACTTACAAACATTTTATTGGTCTTAGAAATGTATACTTGGGTTATAGTTCTATTTAAAAGAAAAAAATATATATGGATTTGCATCTTGAAAATCAAAGCATTCCACCGTACTTTTTCATTTCCAAACAATAAGAATCATGCAACAATGAAAGCAACACCAACCAAGACTGGACCCACCCACCCTAGGCCATAAATGTTAGGCAGGGCAGTGATGCCCAGGTGGCATCAATCCCTTCTTTCAGTTTAGACTGTCCCTCCATCCGGGTTTCTGCAGGCTGGGAGGGGGCCAGGATGTGGACACAGGACTCCAAAGACAGCCTCCAGGCTATGCCCTTCTTTAGCCGAGACAAGGCAAGGCCCAAATGGCATGTGAAGGAGACCAGGTGAAACAGGACTGTCCTAAAGTCTCTCCCTAAGCCTACAAACCATGCATCATTTTGTGTACGGTCCTTCTAA
>NW_017731820.1:332347-341413 GCF_001890085.2 Hipposideros armiger | reverse complement strand
AGAGGCCCTGTGGCCTCATGGTTTGGTCAGTTTAAAACACGTTTGTGAACATTAGAAAGCAGTGACCCTTCCTTTGGGTGTTCACAGCCCTGCTTGGCAGGGGCTGGACTTCAACTCTCACTTACTCTTTGTTTGAGAGTCCTTGTGCAGTAAGCTACCTGTGCAGCTGTAAGGGTGGCCTTGGTCTCAGATGCCTAAGAATGGTGCCCTTTCCCTAAACCAAGACTGGTCTCCTCAACAGGTTATCTATTGCACTTTGCAGAATGCTTAATAAATCAGTAACTCTCTCTCCATCTAGAATTTGAAACCTCCATCTAGAAAATGCAGCTTTTCATTATGTTCCTGGGTCTCGAGGATGTCTTTTGAGCTCTGCCTCAGAGGGCTGGGAGCTTCTGAGGGGCGATGGCACAATTAAGCAGGGGACCTTTGTTGAATCCCTGGCCCTCTGGAAGTGGTCGCTGACGCTTTCAAGTGCCTTGTGACAGCCTTCCATGCCTGAAATCTTAGCCATGCAGCTTGGCACCAGGGTGCTTCCTGCCCTAAGACTTCCTCCAGCTGTGAGGGCTCAGCTGTCAGCAGTCTCCCAGGCATGAGGCCATCGTCTGAGCTGGACTGGGGGGGGGGGACCAGGGAGTGACCCCTCCCTGCACTTCCTGCAGCTCAGCCAGTCCTGCTGGGTTCACAACCTCCCACTTCTTAAAATTTTCCCTGCCTCCCCTTCAGTTGTGAAAACTCCCCCTAGCCTCACTCACCTCGTTCTACCCTTCTATCCTACCGTTTCGCAATGTAAAAAAACTCATTTACACTATGTATTTGCATTTCAAAAATTGCTAAAAAAAAACTTCCTATAATAAATAAAAACCTAACTGTAAAATCCCATGCTTCTTTGAGGGAGACAGCGCTTTTCTGAGAGACTCATATTATAATATAAAAGCAAGAGTCGACTGAGGCTCTGAATAAGGTCGATCTTATTTTGTGTGATCGTTTTCTATGCCTCTGCTTCCTCCACTTCCATGTTCCTTGACCTTGCCTGCCCTTTTGAAAATAGAGTGGGTTCACTCCGTAGCTGTCTGTCCCTGCCATATTAAATGCCAATCAAATCCAATCACGCAAATTCATTGCTTGCATCCATAGAGCTTCCTAGGCTCAGACATAGAGGCCTCCCTGCCTGCTGGGATCAGGCAGAACCACCCACGTTGAGGCGTGGGTGCGCCTGGTTTGCTGGATGCTGTCTCCACAGACTCAGACACAGGACGCACTCTCCCTTTCCTGGACGCCTTACTTTGCAAATTGTTCTTCCTTTCCTTCAAAGTGATTTCCCCAAAGAGTGAAACTGGTTTTTAATTTTTTAGGGGGATGCAGGAATGAGACAGAAGGTCATACTTAAATATCAAAATATCCATATGTCTGAAGCAAGCTGAATCGAACTCTATGTATTATTTCTATGCTCAACAGCAGGTGGCCCCTTAGCCTATTTCACTCTTTCTGGGCATAGCACCCTCAGAGTGAAAGAGATAAAACGATATTGAAAAGAAAAAAAAAAAGGCCAAAACTTCACTCGAACACTACTCAATATTATGCATAAGTAAAATATCTCAGGTAAATCTTTGATCTGGTCCAAAGAGAGAGAGAGCAGATAAATTACAGTAGAATACTGATCTGTTCCTACAGTTAAGTTTATGTTTTCCTTCAAGAAGGAACAACACTTATTTACACCAGAGGTTAAAAACAGGTAATTTTTTACTTGAAAATATCACGTCTTAAAAGAGTTTATAGAACCCCAGATAACACCGAGAGGAAGCTCCTCCTTATATTTTAACTACCTTTTGTTGTAATACTTGTTTCCTAGTGTTTGTTCTTCTGTGGACACTGTCTATAGGAAGTTACTGCCTATATTTGTTTGCTGAGGCTATCATTACAGAATACTATAGGCTTAAACAACAGAAATTCATTTTCTCAATTCTGGGGGCTAGAAACCCAAGACCAAGGTATCTGTCGCAAGTCTGGTGTCTTCTGAGGCCTCCCTCCTCGGCTTAGAGGCGGCGCCATCTTGCTGTGTCCTCACACGGTTGTCCCTTTGGGTGCCTGGATCCTAATCTCCTACTCTTATGAGGATGCCAATCCTATTGAATCAGGGCCTTCCCTGATATCCCCTACTTGAACTTCATTAACTCTTTAAAGACCCTATCTCCAAATACAGTCCCATTCTGAGGTGCTCGAGGTTAGGGCTTCAACATATGGATTCTGGGAGGGCACAGTTCAGCCTATAATATTATCTTATATTTAGTTCCCTTTTAATGCTTGAGGTTTGACATTCACCCATTCCACAGTCTTCATTCCAAGTGAAATCACCGCACTTTTGAAAGGATATGTACAATTTTGCAGGTGGTCCTAATGTGCAACCAAAAGAACACACTGATGAGAAATTAGAAGTGTGTTGCTAGCTATGTATTTTTAAAATCAATCGTTTGAAAATTAAACGCATAACAATATCACTGATACTACTTGTCGCATTTATTACAAACCATTCTCTATTCGGTATGACTTCCCAGAGACCGTGAAAGGTGGGCACACTGCAAGATGGCCTCACAGGATGTCATGTTCCCTCCAAGATCATGAGGGAAAAAAACAGGACTAGGCAGATTCTATGCTATCCCTTACAATTATTTTTCACATTCTCTAAAATATAATAACAAAAATGGTACATTTGATAAAGTGTGAATACTAGATATTTAACTTCCATTCATCATCTCATGCTCTCTAGAACATTTTCAGACTTTTTCCTCCCTCGGTTTTAATGAATGCTTTGAATTCAACTCAAACTGTTGAAGATACAAGCTAAAACAATTTTTCTTTTGATTTTTCCCCACAATATTGAGCTTTTTTTAATTTCATCTCAGGCTAAATGGACTTCCAAACTGTATCATACCATGGGCTCTTACATGAGATGTATCTTAAAGACTTGATATAGAAAAAACTTGAAATAGGTTGTCTTTACTTACTAAACCCCTACATTAATTGTCCTACAGCATAGCTCTTACATCCTCTACCACAAGTAATGAGGTATATTTTCTTGGATCCTCTGGAAGAAACTTCATGTTACATTTTAAACTAGAAACCTCTGACCTCTATACTGACCTCATTAGATATGGCTCATTACCTCTCTCTCCTCCAAGTTTTACCTTGCATCTGTTCTTGACCTTTCCCATGGTTTCCCTGGAAAAACATTTTTTGTTTAGCAATCCATGTTACTTCCCAAAACCACTTTACCTGTTGACCATCTCCAATAGCTTTGACTCAATCAGTCTTATTTCCATTTTTTTTATAAGACTACAGATATAAATACTAAACCTTCTCAAAATCTATTTAGGGAGAGATTCCTGTATAACCTAGAATGTTATGTCATGTAACTTCTTCTAAAAATCTAATTGAAAGAAGCCGTATTTAGGTTAGATAATTTAAAGAATACAGCATCCTCCACATCTCTATGTGGCCTGTATTTTACCCTTGCACTGACTCGTCCTAAACCACAGGACACTAACCGCCTTTGAACAAAAAGCCTTCAATTATTAGGCTTCGCTTTTAACATATTATATTCCGCCAAGCTCCCGTGATGCTTCGTGTAGTCTGGATTCCATGCTGAGCCATTTCACTGCGGCTTTTGTCCTCATCCTACAAATATGAGGTCCGTAACTTTTTTCATGCTCATCTCTGACCTGGAGATGACCATCCCCCGCCCCCATCCCCTATCATCCTTCCTTTTTTCCAAAAAAAAAAAAAAAAAGTTTTGGACTGGAGAACTAGCCATATGCCATGGTAGCCGGATGGCAGTTCCACAGCTTTCAGCCCTAATGAGTGTGGCGACTGCTGTGGCTGGGTGTGTTTCACGCCTATGAAATTTTTATTAGAAGTGATGTCCACTGTGAGGAGATTTCTGCAACAAGGGCTCCTGCATCTGCCATTGTGAATCTCATCTCCTTGCAGCTGGCTTGTTACCGGGGAGATCAAAGGGCCTGCCTCCTTCACATGGGGTGACACTGCTGAGTGGACTGCTGAAAGGGCTCTCATTGAAAGGGGCCACCTGATGTCACCCTGTCTGACAAGTTTGCTTCCTGTTCAATAGATTTCTGAGTAAACTGTTGCTGACTGTGGCCCATGGCTGTCTTCTAAATCCATGTTTAATTGGACCTTGAAAGATTGCCTGGTGGGTGCTGTACTTCAGTACTTCTGTAATTAGTCATTTATTTCCTGCTAATCTAGGTGACTCCATCACTCCACTAAAACTATTTTCTCAAAATATACCAATGAGATAGCTGTAGATATAGATATAGATACTCCAAACCAAAGCCTTTTTCATTCTCTTGATAGCCAAGTGGTTTTGATACTTCCTCATGCTCCATCTTTCAAGAATTCTCTCTTACTTGGGCCCCTGTTTCTGTTTAAATTCTCATAGCACCTCTAATCATTCTTCTGTTTTCATGCCTGATTTCTTTTGTCTCTTTTATTTCCTAAGAATGCTAACTTCTCTAAGAACCGGTCCTAGCATTTTTTCCTTAAGAGTTTCCACTCCAGGTCCATCAATCTTATGACCTACTTATTATATCTGATTCTTCTTCAATTTGGTCTCTTGTCTCCCATCACCATACATTTCTCATTTAGCTCTGCTGCCATTGGCCCATGTTCAACATGTCCTTCAACTGTCCTGTTCCCCACCACTTTCCTCAAACAGGAAGAGAGACGTCAGCATCTCTATAAAGTGTACCTTCAAATGTTGGCATCAGGTTTCAGACTCAGGACTCATTTCTAAGGTTCTTCTCTCCTCCTGTGATTTTATGTGGTGAGTCATCATGTCCATGTGCCCCTTTGAAATCTATGTGTACGACTTCATCTTTATTCTCATTACCACACTTAGCCCAGGTCATCACTCCATGACTCCAGCGCCTTTTCATATCATGGACACTGCTACCACACTTATCATCCTTAACTCACTCCCCACGCCATTTTGATGCTCAGTGACCTATGCTAATATGACAAAGAGAACTGTAATGTTTAATGTCCCAGACAAATAAAGGCCCCTTTCAAACGTAGCTATCAACAGTCCTTCAAATAGCCCTTGTGAATTTTTACAACCTAAAGGCGACAAGGTCCAGCTTTCTCTCTCATCCGGAGAATCAGATGGTCTCCGTTTTTTTCCTAGGTCACAAAGTCTTTCTTCCCCCTACAACAACAGGCCCTGTGATTTTAGGGTCTTCAGTTAATAAGGTGTGATATTTGCCTAGCTACCAGCTAGTGAACATTTCCCTTCGTCCTCACTCCAATATAGCATATATATAAATAACAAATTCCAATTCTAAATACCGAGTATATGGTTTTATTTTCAAACCCCCCATGCCCCACATCATGTGCCCTATTAAATGATGTACGGAGATTTTGCGCCTCATTTATATGAAATGAAATGAAAAGTGGTGTATTATGAAATGTACCAAGACCTTATTCTCTAAATTTTGATGTCATGAAAACTTTATGTACCAAGTCATATAATTCTAGAATATAAAATTAAGCATTATTAACTTTCATCTAAAAACATTTAGTACCCAAAGCATACTGTATATGTCATTCAACACTGTAAGCAAATGTAGGTGCTATAAATGACAACCAACCGAAAAGGCGAAGCTCAGATTGCTGCTCTAGACATTTCATATGCCTAAATAAACAGGCACAAAAATAAACAGAATTTACTTTACTTGGCAGAGTGTCGTTGTGTATTCATGCTTCCTCTTTGTTGCAGGTTTTCTTCCATAATAATTTTGTCTAAATTGTTCACATGTGCTGCCAATATATGATTGTAATTATAATTTAAAAATAAAGGCAATTCTGTGTTTCTTCCCTTTTCTAAGCAAGATAATTATATTTCTTTAGAATATAAATTGCCAGCATTTTTAGAGTTAGAAATTCTTCAAAGAACAATTAAGTCTTTGCTGAAACATGAAATAGAAGATAGTTCCAGAGAAGATTACAGCGTTTCAATTCAGTGCTTCCAATGAGAATTTAAAAAATTGGCTTAACTGTTACCCCAAGTCGATACCTCAGAATCTAAGATGTCAGCCTGTATATTTTGAATGAGCTTAACTACAATCAGCAACATAAGCAAGCCTCGTAAACTACAAAGTTATTCAAGTGAATCAAATGTTTATTTCCCTATGTAATCAAAAATAGGAAAATCACATAGTTGTAATATTACACATGATGCACTTTTAAGTAAAAGTTATCTTATTTCCTCTACAGAAAGAATGAATGGAAAAGCAATATATATATATATATATATATATATATATATATATATATATATTTACTTAAAATTCTTAAAGGAAGGAAATAAAAACTATAGTTCTAAACTATAATGTGGTTCAAATTCACTATTTCTAGAGTAGAATTTCAGTTTTTCCCTGGTGCTTAGCTATACATTTTTCCTTTCTAGTCCCGTAATATTTCGGAGGTTTTGGAACTATGTTTTTGTTGTTCTGATGTAGTTGCAAATGCTGTATTGTAAGCTGCTTTATAAGAAAGCTTAAAGAATCTTTATTAGAGGTAAAGACCAGCCAGTAGCAGCCTTCTGGGGATTGGAGGCTCTTCAAACAGTTATGATGTTTCTACTGCGTCACAGTGGAGTCAAGTTCTCCCCACAACCTGATATCTCCCTCTCACAATATGGCTATGGAAGAGGACACACACACACACACACACACACACACGTGCGCGCGCGCGCGCTATTCTATGAAAGCAAAGTCAGAGGTTAAGAATCCAGGGATACATGAGGTTAAAAGAGAAACCCATCACTAGATTAGAGTCTGAGAGATTTGGAGAATGAATCCCATTTTCCCTCCTTACAGTCTGGATAGAGCAAGTACTGATAATACAGGCCCCAATCATTAAAACAGCAGTAATACCTATACCATAGACAATTAAGACCTGCCGGTAAGGTGCTGTGCCAGCACAGTGCTTGACACATAAGATGCACTGAGAAAATGACACTCCCAAGTTCATGGTACCCAGAGACCACTCGTCAAGCCGGAAGCCCGAAGGTGGCCTCTAACCGTGGACGTGAAATGACCAGAATCGCGTGGCGTCCGGCTGCCCACAGTAAGATTCCCTGCACTGAAGCTTTGCCTTGAAGAGCAGGGAGCCCACCTTGGGGCTCTCACACCTGAAGGAACAGTTTTGTGGGTGGCAGTCTTACACTTACTAGTGGTCACTATTACGCCTGAGCATTAGTCCTTTTTAGCCTTCAAAGTCTTCAGGGATCTCTGGTTTCCGGTTCCCACCATGTCTCCTTTCATTCTCCTACTGCCTAACTAAGTGGTTTTTTTTTTTTTTTTGTAAGCCTCAAGAAAATAACAGGAGCTCTAAAGAACACAAAGGCAGTAATATCTTCTGTCCCATGATGTTACATTTTTTTCCTTAAGAATAATGTAGACGATCTGTTAGGGGATCAGCAACACCTTACGTGGCCTGGGGACCCTCGTTTGTCAAAGAGGTGCTTCGGGGTCACTTCATGTACAATCTCCTGGAATAAGGGCGGTGACCCACAGTGCCTATGCTGAGGCCTCGTGTGGAGCGTTTAATCCAGGGACTGATGGCCGCGACAGAAATGGATAAGCATTGGAGTGGCCATAGGCAGCACTGCACAATGCAAAAAATAATGCCCGCCTAGGTCTTCATTACCTGCACTAGGTATTTCATTTCTTCCCACTGGGGTCTCTGAAGTTAAAATCTTTAAGGATATCTAATGCCAACGTTGTTTCATCCCTGACAAGGCCCAACTTCACTGTTGCAGGATCAGGCATTGTATGTAACAGGATATCAATTAGTGAACAGTTTATTAAACACCCTCTCTGGAAGCAGCCTTTCTGAGTTCTAATCCAGCCTCTGTTATTTACCCAGCTACTGAGCCTGGGCTATCCAACCTGTCTCAATTCTAGTATCTGTAAGATGGGGACAACTGTAGCTGCCTCACAGGGTAATCATATGGATTGATGTAATTTTTGTAAATGCATAATACATAGGGGGAACTGTCTAAGTGTTTGATCAGTAAATGACACAGTAAATTAACCTACCATGGGCTTGGAATGATGGCGGGTATGAGAACCCAAGGCGAGAAAACTGCACGTCATATCGCCTTTCCCCTTTAATGCATAACTGATTAGTCAGTCATAGGCCTTGGAAGGCTCTAAAGAGATAATCTTTTTCTAGCCTTATTCCTTCATTTAGCATGAAATTATTTCCCCTACTTTACAGATGAAGTAGTTCAGATTCAGGAAGTTTAAAGTACTTATGAAAAGCGAAAAAAATAAAAAGAAACTTAGAAGAGAGTAGAAACTGAGGAAAAAGTCCCAAATCTGTTGTGAGATGGAACTTTTTTGCAAGATGTAATTCACTGACCCTCCTGACAACTAATTCAAATTCCTGACAAAACCCTGAGTGTTTTTCTAAGAGGCCTCCACGATGTTTCAAGGTCCACCCTGGGAATACAGGGTTAGACGCTAAGCTGTTTTGGAAACTGCTACACCTTTAATCCATGTTGTGGCTGGTCAATAATATTTAACCAGGCATTATTTTATCGCTTCTTTTTCCTACAAAATGCTTGTACCAGCAGGGGACATCCTTGAGTTTGGCTTACCTGGGAGCCTCTCATTAATTAAGTATCATGTTTGAAATAAAACTGTGATTGTGAACATGGAACCATTTTATCTGAGAAGCTGTCTTCAAATATATAAGTATTTCCCAAAGTAATAAAGCACTCCTTCCTATAGTCCTAATGATTCTTAACCCCTGCTGTTTTTCTTTTTTATAATTATTATTATTATTAATCCTAAAAACTCACAGACCCGTTGAATTAGAATTGGGGGGGATGTTAGGGATCAAGTAGGCCAACTTTCTTAATTGAAAACATCAGCATCTCTGCTGTAGCTATGGAGGGAGACTCAGAGAGCATTTTAAACTGAATGCAAGTAGTATCTCCAATAAGCCATTACATACCCTTTCTAAGGTCAAAATGCATTTTTTTTT